>NW_028141166.1:882158-1084635 GCF_030444845.1 Prenolepis imparis | reverse complement strand
AAATATCTTCTCCCAGAACGATTTGCATGTGCGTTCTGGTTATTTAAAAAAAGATATTTATATACCAGAGACGATTTATTCGTCTGCTAGTTGCTTCTAAAAATATCTTCTCCCAGAACGATTTGCATGTGCGTTCTGGTTATTTAAAAAAAGATATTTATATACCAGAGACGATTTATTCGTCTGCTAGTTGCTTCTAAAAATATCTTCTCCTAGAACGATTTGCATGTGCGTTCTGGTTATTTAAAAAAAGATATTTATATACCAGAGACGATTTATTCGTCTGCTAGTTGCTTCTAAAAATATCTTCTCCCAGAACGATTTGCAGGTGCGTTCTGGTTATTTAAAAAAAGATATTTATATACCAGAGACGATTTATTCGTCTGCTAGTTGCTTCTAAAAATATCTTCTCCCAGAACGATTTGCAGGTGCGTTCTGGTTATTTAAAAAAAGATATTTATATACCAGAGACGATTTATTCGTCTGCTAGTTGCTTCTAAAAATATTTTCTCCCAGAACGATTTGCATGTGCGTTCTGGTTATTTAAAAAGAGATATTTATATACCAGAGACTTCGTGAACTGGTTATTTTTCACATCAGATACACATTGGTTCATGTGTCTTCTGATTCTTATAAAATATAAGACATTGATACTACATTATTTATTGTATGTGTATAATGTAATATAGTTATTTTTAGTTAGATGTAGATTTCTAAACAAGAGACTGTATTTATTTTTCAGAAATTTTACTTTTTCTTTATTATATAAAATGATATAACTGACACACTTATTTTGAACAATATTAACATAATTTTTTTTGCAGGCGACGAATGCTGAACCTGATAAAGCGCCAAGAAGAAAATGACTCCAGGAATAGCACGTGTAAGGATACTAACAATGAATCCATCGATTTTCAGAAATCGGTGGAATTATTCTCCGATGCGATGGATTCGAACCAATCGTTAGTACCCACGATGCAATACCTGGAGTTAGATTCAAATACAGGTACGTGTAGTCAAAATGACTCCAGAAATAGCACGTTTAAAGATACTAACAATGAATCCATCGATTGTCAGAAATCGGTGGAATTATTATCCGATACGATGGATTCGAAAGTTAGTACCCAATCGTTAGTATACCTACGATGCAATGCCTGGAGTCAAATTCAAATACAGATAAGTGTAGTCAAAATGTCGAACTGTGCGAAGATGACAATTATTTTGTTATCGAAAATGGCCCTCTGGATACGAATCGTATCCAGGAAAGCTTGCCTCAAGGCCGTTACATTGTCGACATTTCTCATATGTGTAATGAACTCCAGAGATCATTCAATAATCATATGAAAAGAATACAGGACCAATTTAAAGATTGGAAAGTGATAACGACTCAAATCAAAGGCCAAGAGGAAAATGTCGAACTTTGCGAAGATAACAATTATTTTGTTATCGAGAATAGCCCTGTAGATATAAATCGTATCCAGGAAAGCATGCCTCAAGGGCATCGCATTGTCGACATTTCTCATATGTGGAATGAACTCCAGAGATCATTCAATAATCATATGAAAGGAATAGAGTGCCAATTTAAAGATTGGAAAGTCATGAAGACTCAAACCAAAGGACAAGAGGAAAATGTCGAACTTTGCGAAGATAACAATTATTTTGTTATCGAGAATAGTCCTCTGGATATAAATTGTATCCAGGAAAGCATGCCTCAAGGCCAAGAGGAAAATGTCGAACTTTGCGAAGATGACAATTATTTTGTTATCGAAAATGGCCCTCTGGATACGAATCGTATCCAGGAAAGCTTGCCTCAAGGCCGTCGCATTGTCGACATTTCTCATATGTGGAATGAAGTCCAGAGATCATTCAATAATCATATGAAAGGAATAGAGTGCCAATTTAGAGATTGGAAACTCATAAAAACTAGAACCGCAGAGTTGAAGACGCATTTTACTTTCAAGTGCCAAATGTGCAATACTGAAGCCACTATCTGCTCAGAACCCGAAGAGCTGGAAATATTAGACATTGGTATGGCTGCTGTAGCAGGAACTGTTACAGTAGGAATTGGCTATGCCCAGTTGAATGAGCAATGTGCAATCATGAATATTCCTTCCATGTCCGAGCCAAAGTACATAGAAAATAGAGAAAAATTAGTCGATGCTTTTGAAAAAACAGCCATGGAAAGTATGAAAATGGCTGGCGAAATTGAAAAGCAACTCGCTCTTGAGAGAAACGAAGTTATAAACGGTATTCCGTACATAACAGTTGTAGCGGATGGTAGTTGGATGAAGAGATCGTATGGCAGTGCCTACAATTCTTCTTCCGGTATCGGAGCTATAATTGGTTATCGTACGAAAAAGATTCTCTTCGTCGGTGTCCGCAATAAATTTTGCGCAATATGTGATATAGCAGAGCGAAAAGGTATAGAACCAAAAGCTCACAAATGTTATAAAAATTTTGATCGCAACGAAAGCTCCACAAGGATGGAGAGCGATGCCATCGCAGAAGGTTTCAAATGTAGCCTCGAAATGCATGGGCTGATTTTTAAAACAGTTATTGCCGATGGTGATAGTAGCGTTTATCAGGCTATTATTGATAATAGACCATATAATGAACATATGGTTACAGTAAAAAAAATAGAATGCACAAATCATTTACTTCGCAATTTGTGTAAAAAGCTCAAAGCGGTGGCAGAGACAACTCAGCCAAAAACGCAGAGGCAGCGTGGCTTTACAGAGTTGCGAAATGTTGTGAAAAACAACATTAAACATATTAGAAAAGAGGTAGAAAAGGCAGCCGAATTACGAAGAAAAGACCAACAAACACCTCAACATTATAAGGCTATGGAATTGCAAAAAGATATATTGAACATTCCTAGCCATGTTTTTGGCGAACATAAGCGATGCGAAGCACGCGGTCGTATATGCGAAGAGAAGGATAGTAAAACGAACAAAAATTATGTTGCACTTTTAAAAATACATGGTTTATATCAAAAGATAGAAAGCGCTATCACATATCTAAGCGGTTATTCCGACAGCTTATTGCTGAATTTAACCAATAATCCTGCAGAATCGTTTAATTCGATAATCTGCAAAGAAATTGGTGGAAAGCGCATTCATTTTGGTAAACGAGGCTCTTACAATGCCAGAGTTGCGGCAGCAGCTGTGCAATTTAATACGCAACAAGCCATTACAGAATTGCATAAGAGCATGGATAAAACTGTTCCGCCTATTGTTGAGAAACTAGAAAAACAACGACAAATAAAAGTTGCAAAAACCAGAGAATCTCGACAGGTGCAAGGCAGGCAAAAAAAATTTAAACAAGAGACAGGAACAGATCGTTATTATGGTCCGCAATCTCAAAAACCAGATCTTCCATCTGATGTATTTGAGCAACTTCAGCAAAATCATTTAGAAAAATTGTCCGAAAATGCGAGAAACTGGAAGAAAATTGAATTCGATACGAAAAGCCAAAGGGACTCGGAATTATGGTTATCATTGAGACGAGAAATGCTCACAGCATCCAATTTTGGACCTGTACGTCGTATGAGACCAACAACGTCTTGTGCAACAACAGTAAAAGCCATTTTATATCCTTCGTTCATTGATACCGCAGCCCTAAAATATGGTCGCGAGAACGAAGAAGTAGCAAGGAAAGAATTGGCTATAAAATTAAATAAAGAAATAAAACCTTGCGGATTATTTATCGATACTGAAAATCCGTGCTTGGGTGCTTCTCCTGACGGAATTATTGATGAAAATGGTCTAGTGGAAATAAAATGTCCTCTGTCAGCTGAGCATTTGACAGCAGAAATAGCTGTAGAGACATTGCCTTCTTTAAAAGGTATTTTTGATAAAAAAGATCCACATAAAATAAATCGAAATCATCGATATTTTTATCAAGTTCAAGGTCAGTTGAACATAACACAGCGAGAATATTGTATTTTTGCTGTTTGGACTCCACAAAGCATGAAAATATTGCGCATTGAGGCAGACAATTTTTTTTGGAGAAATCAAATGCTGCCTTTCTTAACACGCTTCTATAACGAATGCATGCTTCCAGAAATCTTGGACAGTTGTCACAATAGGCATATGCCAATCAGAAATCCAAGATACATTATAGAAGCTAAAGAAGAAGCAGCAAAAAAAATACTGACAAATCAAATAAAGAGACCAAATATAATAAAAAGCGAAAATGACATAGAAGAGAGCAAACGATTCAAACCGAATGTTTCGATGGAAGCAATAATGACTGATATTGCTGATATTGCTCTGAATAAAGAGCAAGATGATGATTGTATTATTATAAGTTACTCACGTAACGAACAAGATATATCTGAAGACGATATAAAAAGAAATGAAAAACTTTTAAATACGTTTGCTCCTCTTTATTTGGTAAAAGATAACATCTTGGGTATGACAAGTCAATTAAACGATGAATCGTTGGATCTATTTTTGCGTATTATAAGAGAAACTTTTCATTTCAAAACGCAAAGTGTGCTACATATAGAATACCCTCACATGATTAAAGCTAGTCGTAGTGATAATAGCTTACAAATAATTGGAGGGAATTGTAGTAATCATTGGAGATATATTTTCTTTGACGGCACCAAACTTCGCGTGTACGATAGTCTACCTGGCTGTACATACGATAAATTGGTAGCTAAAGAGAAAAATTATATACATCTTCGTTATCCAACAATAAGCTCGAGTGACATAATTTTTGAAAAGGTTCAAATACAACCTGATGGCGTATGTTGTGGAATTTATGCTGCAGGTTTCGCCACGACTGTAGCCTTAGGAGGCAATCCTTGTGAGGAAAAATATTCCAAAAATGTTAAATGTATGAGAGAACATTTTTATACAATTCTAGAAAGCAATAAACTCTCACCTTTTCCAAAATGATAAAAAAGTATAATTTTCTATTTAAAAAAATTTATTCTGGGAAGAATATAGATTTCAAAAATCTATATTCTACAATTCACCAGAAAAAGCTATATCAATCTCGATTGCAAATTATAATCGGAGAGACGAAACACATATATTGGTTGCGTTCTCACGAGAATGGACGGGAAGGGGTCCATTCTATATTTTATTCAGAATATTGTAAAAATACATTATTTTGTTGCAATCGAGACTGTATTGTAAAAATATGTATTGTAAAAATTTTTATTACAATCATAGTCGTCCTCAGGGAGGGGCAAAACGAGCACTTGCCCCCTCCCCTGGAAAATGGAAAAAAAACCTTTCTCAATTTACATCTACCTTGTCGCGGTGAGAAAGCTTTTACTACAAGATGTAAAAAGTATACATTTTTTCTGGAAGTGATATGCCCCCCTCTGGAAAAAATTATGAACATTTATACGATTGCATATATATATATATATATATATATATATATATTACGTATATATTGTATATGTGTGTACATATACACACATTGTTGGATAAAACGATCTTCGCTGTTACCCGAACAGCGTGCGCTGCGATCTCATCTGACCAGATGTTACCGACTGTGTCGTTCTCTCCATCGCGACGCACGCGCCGCGACACTCCCAGTCTCGCCCTAGCAATCCCGTCATACGTACGTGTTACTTTTCGCTCCCGATTATTTGTAATTCGAAATATATTCTGAATACCAATTGATACCGTTGTCGTGTTTATGCGTTCCCGCGTCGTTGCCCAATTTCCCGTCACCTCTAACAGGTTATGGGCCCAGTTGTGCGCGCAGTGATACGCGTAGTGAACAAAGAAAGCAAGACGGCCATATTTGCCACCGTTCCTCATCACACACAATACCGCGTCTTCTGCAGCGATCCGTAGAATAATGCTTAACCTTACTCACGTTTCGCGATTCGAGCCGCTTAACCGCGAAAACTACGATACGTGGAAGATACATATGGAAGCGTTGTTAATTAGAAACGATGAGTGGGACTACGTGAACGGAACTAATGTCAAGCCTGAATTCGTCGCCGGCAACGCCGAAAGAACAGCCGCAATCGCAGCCTGGACAAAAGGCGACAGCAGGGCGAAATCCGACATTGTCCTGTCCATCAGTGCCACGGAATTGAAGCAGATTAAGGGATGTGATACGTCAAGGGACGTCTGGCACAAGCTAGCAACGATATATCAATCCAAGGGACCAGCGAGAAAGGCTACTCTCTTGAAACAACTCATGTTGCATAGGATGGAGGAAGGCGGCGATGTGCGTGAACATATAGCTAAGTTTTTCGACGCTGTCGACAAATTGAGAGACATGGAAGTCGACGTGAATCCCGAAGTGCTCGCGATCGCGTTACTGTATAGCTTACCCCCGAGCTACGAAAACTTTCGTGTCGCAATCGAGTCGCGCGATGAGTTACCCGATCCCGACGTTCTACGCATAAAGATTATAGAAGAGCATGATGCTCATCGGGGCGAGCAACCGTCTGGATCAAGTGCGATGTACGTGAACAAGAAAACCCAGCCGCGAAAGAATCATGGCGCGAAGGCCGAACTAGGCAAGCCTCCATCGAGGAAGAAGAGACTTCGGTGCAATAAGTGCAAGCTGTTCGGACACAAAGCCGCAGAGTGCCGCAATAAAAGTGTCGCCGATAACGACCCCGGAAAAACAAGCGAACCAGTGTCGCTGTGCGCCAGCGAAGTCTTACTCACGAGATCCGCGGAACGTGCGCGGATGTGGTGTGTCGATAGCGGCGCGTCGTCGCATTTGTGCAATAACATTGCGTTTTTCTCCGACGCCGATTTTTCGAAGCGCGGAAAAATCAATCTCGCGAACGACGAGTCAACTGAAATCGTCGCGGAGGGCACGGCCGGATTCGAAACCAATGTTTTCGGATCGGTTAAGAGCATATCGTTAAATAAAACACTGCATGTTCCAGATCTGCGTACCAATTTACTGTCCGTCGGAAGAATCACGGAGCAAGGATTCAAAGTCGTTTTTGAAAAAGACGGCGCTTCGGTATTGGATCGTAACGGAGATAAAAAACTGGTCGCCGATAAGATCGACGGTCTTTATTTCGTACGAGAATGCGAAGAATCCGCTTGTGTCGCCCGACCGAATCTAAAGTATATTCGACAATTACCACGGACGTTTCGTGGCACAGGCGACTCGGACACTTGAATATTTCGGATCTACGCGAAGCAGAACGCAAGGGAACTGTCCTTGGACTAACACGCAGTGATTTGGGAGACGACCCAGAATGCGACATATGCCTGAAAGGCAAGATGCATCGAACCCCTTTCCCAAAGAAGTCAACGCGGGAATCTTGCATGCTGGACCTGATACACTCGGACGTATGCGGACCCATGCGTGTCGCATCCATGAGCGGCGCAAGATATTTCGTGGAATATATCGATGACTACTCGCGCTGGTGTGAAGTAAGATTCCTAAAGACAAAAGACGAGGTCTTTAGGGCCACTAGAGAATACATCACCCTCTTTCAGAATCAAAAAGGATATAAAGTCAAGTGTTTGCAGACAGATAACGGCCGGGAATATCTCAGCAATGATTTTGAAGACTTCTTGAAATCACACGGAATTACGAGGCGGCTCACCGTTCCATATAATCCACAACAAAATGGCATCGCTGAGCGCAAAAACCGCAGTCTGCTCGATACTGCGCGATGTCTTCTCATCCAAGCGGGACTTCCGCCGTGCTTCTGGGCCGAAGCAGTTAATACGGCAAATCATATCAGAAACCGCTGTCCCTCGAAAAGTTTAAACGGAAAAACGCCATATGAAAAATGGACCGGACAAGTTCCTGACGTCAGCTACTTGCGCGAATTCGGCTGTCGAGGTCACTGCCTCGACGGAAAACCTGGCAAGGGCAAGCTTGAACCACGATGCAAAGAGGGCATCCTAGTCGGATTTTCGGAAGAATCAAAGGGGTACAGAGTCTGGCTACCCAAGGAAAAAGTCATCGTCGTATCTCGTGACCTCAAGTTTTCCAGACACACACATCCGAAGATCGGGGAACACCAGGACTTCTCTCCGGAAGATTGTAAACAGGATGCCATAGCAAAGGAAGACGGACGGGAACATGATCTTATCGAGGTAACTATGGAACCCTCCAACGGCAATCAAGTTTACGTGGAAAACGAGCACGCAGACGACAACGGCGATGAAGCCCCCCCTGCGGACGACGAACCGGTTACCAGACGAGGACCAGGAAGACCAAGAATCGTCAGGACGGGACAACCCGGTCGCCCGCGGAAACAGTACAATGAGACTGTACAGTACGCAGAATCCGATCCGTTCGAACAGGTCTTTCTTTCCGAAGTACCGATGAGACAAGCACTAGCAGGCCCCAATTCGGAGGAGTGGTACGACGCTATGGATCAAGAAATTCGTTCCATTATTAAGAACGATACTTGGAAGTTAGTCGATCGCCCCAAAGGCGCTCAAGTCATAGGCAGCAGAATTGTTTTACGTAACAAATACGGATCTGACGGCAACCTGGAGCGTAGAAAAGCTCGTCTTGTGGCTCAGGGTTTTTCTCAAAAGCCAGGGATACATTTCACAGAAACGTTCGCCCCAGTCGCCCGCCTGAGTACGATTCGATTGATTGCTGCACTGGCTGCCCGACATGGGATGACGATTAACCAATTCGACGTAACAACTGCATACCTTAACGGCGAGTTGCCGGAAGAGATACTAATGGAGCCCCCTAAGCATCTAAGGGACACTCTAGCAGCCGTAGCGAAGAGCGAGAAGGACCCAGACATCAGATCGAAAGCGGAACGCATGCTTATCGAATTGGATCAGGGGGACAAAGTATGCCTACTCATGAAATCTCTCTATGGACTACGTCAAGCCGGAAGACAGTGGCATGAAAAACTACGTGAAGCCCTGATCGACTTTGGAGCCTCGCCCTCTTACGGCGACCCGTGCCTGTACTATAAAGGAAAAGGGGAAGATGTCCTCCTGATTGCGGTTTACGTAGACGACCTCGTCGTCGCATCCAGGAACCCCAAGTCGATTTCAAAACTCGGAAGATCGCTCTCCTGCCGATTCGACATCAAAGATCTTGGACCTGTCAATTACTGTTTAGGAATAAAGTTCAGTCAGGAAGACAGTCGAGTGACAATGAATCAGAGTGGTTACATCACCGATCTCTTGAGTCGCTTCAACATGACAGACGCCAAACCGGTCAGTACGCCAATGGACGTTAACAAGAGGCTCGTCAAACAAACAGAACCACATGAACTGGATGAAGATGTTCCGTACAGGGAACTGGTCGGGTGTTTGACGTACCTGGCATTGGCTACGCGACCAGACATAAGCTTCGCGGCGAGTTGTTTGGGTCAGTTTAATAATTCGTACGGAAGGGCCCACTGGATCGCTGCCAAAAGGGTTCTAAGGTACCTCAAGGGGACTCTAGACCTCGGACTGGTATACTCGCCTGACGCCAGACCGCTGAAGGGGTACGTCGACTCGGACTGGGGAAACTGTCCTGACGATCGGCGCTCATATTCCGGGTACGTTTTCGCTCTGAACGGCAGTCCCATTTCCTGGGATGCACGAAAGCAAAGGACAGTTGCTTTATCCTCGACCGAAGCAGAGTACATGGCACTAACTGAGGGAGCCAAGGAATCGATTCACTGGACAATCATCTTCAACGAACTAGGATTCAAGGAATTAACCGACATTGAAGTGTTTAGCGATAACTTCGGCGCGTTGAGGCTTGCTGATAACCCAGTTTTTCATGCCCGTAGCAAACACATCGATATTCGCCATCATTTTATCCGAGAGGTTTTAAATGACAAACGCTTACGTATCACACACGTTTCCACTGACGATAACGTGGCGGACATGTTTACGAAAGGCATACCAAGACCCAAGTTCGAGAAGTGCATCGCCTTATCCGGAATAGGGCGTATTACTACTCTTCAACGGGGATCATCCTTTCTCGCAGCGAGGGGAAGTGTTGGATAAAACGATCTTCGCTGTTACCCGAACAGCGTGCGCTGCGATCTCATCTGACCAGATGTTACCGACTGTGTCGTTCTCTCCATCGCGACGCACGCGCCGCGACACTCCCAGTCTCGCCCTAGCAATCCCGTCATACGTACATGTTACTTTTCGCTCCCGATTATTTGTAATTCGAAATATATTCTGAATACCAATTGATACCGTTGTCGTGTTTATGCGTTCCCGCGTCGTTGCCCAATTTCCCGTCACCTAGTACTCTGCGTTGATACCACTGCTTTTTTATCTATTGATTATCCAAAATATGTAAGTATTATGCACACAAATCTGCATGCATCATATACATTTCTTATATTTATATACACGTATGCATACATAAAACATCTATATATATATATATACGTATTTTATTTGACACAGTGGATTATCATAAAAATACATTTTATCATAAAAACAATAAATAAAACATTTTCGGGAAAATTGTTCTATATAAAAGTTGTAAAAGGTTTCGAAGGGAGACAATATATCGTGATTGTTCGGTGTTTTTCAAAGATAGAGTTCACCTAGTTTTTTTTTAATGAACCCACCTTATTTTTATTATATAAATCGAATCGCAGTATTCACCATAAAAAGTAATAAAATGGCTAAAAAATGAAAACGTAACGAGATATTTTATAATTTATTTGATATAATTAAATAAATAATGAAATATATCTTATGAAATATTTATTTTTCGATAATCTTACCTCTATACTTATGCACAAAATAATGAGAGAAATAAACTGGTATAAAAGAACACGTAGTTGTTTTCAAGAAAACGTATGTAAATTAGCAGCTACATATTTTTGTCTTTGAAAACAACTATATGTTCTCTTTACACCATTTCTCTTTATTTTGTGCATAAGTATTGAGGTAAAATTATCAAAAAATTAATATTTTATGAGATATTTCATACTTCATAATATAATATTTCGTAACTTTTTTATTTTTTAGCTATTCTACTACTTTTTATGTTGAATGTTGCGAGAGTTCGATTTATATAATAAAAATAAAATAATTCCATAAAAAAATAACAAATATAATTGAAAAACACTACGCAAGAGCAATTTTCATGATATTATCCCCCTTCAAAATCTTACAATTTTTATATGAAACATTTTCCCAAAAATGTTTTATTTTTATGGTAATCCACTGTATCAAATAAAATTCATTGCATATATATGTATATGTATTATGTATGTATACATACATGTATGTAAATATAAGAAATGTATATGACACATACAAATGTATATGCATAATACTATGGCTGAGTTTCGATATTCACTGCCAGTACTGAAAATCTATAGCGAGCGTAATGTAAACTATAGATTTTCAGTACTGACAGTGAATATCGAAACTTGGGGTATATATAACTGGATATTATAATGTAACTTTTTAGTAAATTACAATCAATCTAATACAATTCGGTTTTTTCCAATTTTCGATATAATCGACGATTATATAACATGTATTATTTATATAAATATTATAAGCATATATATTTTTGAGCAAATAAGTAAATATTTATATATATGTAATAGAAATCTATTCGCAATACACTCATACATATGAACAATTGTGTTCAAACATGTGATAGAGACCGACACACATATGATATACTGTTATCTATGCGCTTCGATACTCTGATACGCGTGCGAAGCGATAGAACAGTAAAAATATATGATGTCTAATTTCAACATATTGAACACAGTTTTTATTTGCTGTTTTATTGCTCTTTATGTATAACGCTGTCGGTAATGGCAGAACTAAAATTATCGACAATTTTTTTTTTTATATATTATTATCGACAATTATCAGCAATTATCGACAATTTTAGTTCCGCTCAGATGAGGGCGCAAACCCGTCGGAGTTCGGCCATCCGTTTAGGATCCCCTTAATAAGATATAAAACGTTCGCGATGACAATCAAGACAAGACTAAAGAAAAACGTACATCTTGACAATTTTGTAGAATGTTAAAAGAATTGCAATATCTTATTTATCGTGCGGTTTGCAAAATTTTCTAATAAAATAACACTTCCTATTATATATATAATGTATATATTGTGACGTGACAGTTTTCATTTGGTTAAATTGTCCGTCACAAGGGTCGCAAGACCCGACCGGGGGGGGGGGGGATTTTGGGGACCTCTGCTCTCTTTAAAATAAGAGAGAAAGAGAGAGCAATTCGAGCGCGGAATCGGACGCGATTCCGCCGCTGCGCGTTTCGGTTGCGTGCTGCCGTAGCCGATAAGATTTCTGACGATTGCTGTAGCAGCTATTAGAGAAATTAGCGAAGGTCGAGGGGGAAGCGAGGACATCTCATCCGGAGGAAAAGCGGCGTAAAGGGAAGAAACAGGACGAGGGGAGGCCACGCCTTACGGAACACGCTAGGTGAGCTCGCTTTTAAATCATCACGACCTTTATTACATTTCGGGACGGTAGTCGCCGCATAAAAATTGAAAGAAAACTCCTCTTCCCTAGGAATCGAGAGCTACGGAAAGGGGAAGGCCACTCCGCGCGAGGATTGCGCAGGAGCCCCGCCACGGAGTTACGGTAAGGGATCCGATAGCATGCCCGGCGCCCGGACCCGGATGCGATCCACGATCGATTCAGGACTCGCGGCGGACGACATCCGGTGTCCGAGGCCGGAGTCGGGCCTTCCGTAAGCTGCCGACAGAATTTCCAGCCCAGTATCCTACGGGAATGGAAGGATGACCCCGGTAACGGGAAGAGAACGCGAAAATAAAGGGCAACAATGACGGCCGCGGGGACCATCCAGGTCGCATCACGGCCCTAATTCCGGGAGCGCTCCGAGCGGCCTAGTTCGGCGATTCGGCGCCAGCGTGTCTCCGACGGGACTTCCACTCGTTACTGTCTGGCGAGACTCGTGAGAGAGCAAAGGTCCTATCGACAAGCGAGGAATCGCGAGAACGTTATAGAAGCAAGAGTGACGTCGCAAAGGACGAGAGCTGGTGAGACGTCGTCGTCATCCCCGACCCGTAAACGAAGGTAGATGGTTCGAGCGAGTCGCACTAAGGAACGAAAGAGCCATTTACTGAGTAGTTGCCGAAATGGCGGTAGACGCCACGTCGTAGACTCTTGCGATACCTTTAGTGACGGCCACCGGTGGACGACTCGTTCGAACCTCCGGTATTTCGCGAAAATCTCTCTTTCTTGTTGCTAAACCACAGTCCGAGCTCTGAGTTAGGGAACCTTGTATGATTCGTATTATGTGTCGCGATTACGTGTTTCCCGTTAGCTGTCGCCGGTGATTTATACGATCGGTGAGCTCGTAAATGCGAATGTTGCGTGTGTATTAGGAAAGATTATCTGCGTGTATAATCCGCGAAGGGCGTCGCGCGAAGACGACCAAACCCTCCGTTCCGTGGGGAATTAGAGCGAGCGAGAGGTCTCGGATTCGATACGCCCGCGGGTAGCGAGGCCCGAGCGGATCACGTGCGCGGCGCGTGGAAGTTGATGTCCCGGCGCGTGGCCGTAAGCTTTTGTAGTATCGAATTCCGGGCCGCGCGTGCGGCGTACGCGTGTTTCGACTACGGCAATAACGAAATACGAGAATTTCGGTGTGACTCGCATAATTGTATTTATATTGACTTTATATCCGTTGTGTCTTTTAGGTCGACCGTATGTTAAAAATTGGTTTTTCTATCGAATCGAGATTATCCGGATTCGGTCTATCGCAATTCATGTCTTAAAGGCTTCTTTGTTTTTTTTTCTCTCGGTCTAAATATACTCCTTAAAATTTCTCTTGTCCCGTTATTCTCATCCTCCCGTTGTCGCAAACGAACCCTTTCCGTCAGCCGAGCTGCCGTGCCTTTGATCGTCGCGATCTCTTGGAGCGGGTGATCAGTCGGGCCGTTGCCAGATTCGAGACGTACGCGTCGACCGCGTCGCGGAGTTCCCGTTGAGTAGCGGTACAGTTTCCCGTACCTGGCGCCCATTTCCGTCAGATAGCGATAGAGTTTCGATTATTAAACTCGAACGCCCGATTATCAGAATACCCCCAAGAGGTCGTGTCGCCTAACGCTCCGAGTACTAACCATAATTACGGTGAAAAATTATCGGTTATAATATATATATATATATATATATATAGAATATATAGATATATAGAATATATATATATATATATATATATAGAATGATGGGGACTAAATTCGTGTGCAGGTAGAGCGGACCAAACTGACAATGAGTCGAAAAGTCCTTTACCATTGTACAATTTTCGCAATAGTTTACGAGCTATTAATTATTAAAAATCGCCGTATAGCCCGGCCTACTGTCAAATGCAAGCGCACGGCAAAATACGGCCGCCCATCTGATCGAGGTTGCTAGGCGCGCGAGGAGTTGTTTATTACAAGCGGCAATGTTTATTACAAATTACAAGCCTAGCAACCTCGATCGTTGGGCGGTCGCATCTTGCCACGTGCTTGCATTTGACAGTAGGCCGAGCTAATACGGCGATTTTTAATAATTAATAACTCGTTAATTATTGCGAAAATTGCAAAATGGTAGAGGACTTTTCGACTCAGTTTGGTCCGCTCTATCTACACACAAATTTAGTCCCCATCATTCTGGGACACCCTGTATATATGTATATATGTATATATGTATAATATATATTGCGACGACTTTTTCTTCCGGCTCGCGCGACAAGCCGGAAGAACGGAGCGGAGTCGTCTACAAAAACGATAAAGATATTGTTAATTCGCGCGGGGGAGTTAAGGTATCGGACGCGCTTACCGCAGCGGAGAAAAGGGCCGTAATTACCACTAACCGATGTGCTTAGGGCGCCAGACACGATCTTTCACGCGTCAATCCGCGAGATACTTCGACGCGAAATCTTGGCCGAAAACCCGCTACGGGCCGGTCAGCTCTCCTAACGGTAGAGAGGCAGGGTGGTGTTGCCGCGAAACTAATAGGCAGTAGAAGATCAAAATTCGAACGCCGTACATACAATTTGACGGGACGAGACGAGACACGAAATAAATGATTTGGTATAATTAACAATATTAATATAGAAATTTATTACGAAATAAAAGAAATATAAAACAAAAATGAGAAGAAAATAAAGTGCTTTAACAATGCCAAGAAAATAACGAAGTCCTTGCTACGATTACTAATAACGGTAACTGTAAATTACCAACAAAATAAGAAAATAACGGAACAATATTAATCGGAATAAGAATAATACTTAAAAGATGAAAGTCAAAACCGAAACCACAAACTATTAATATTAAGTGCGAGATATTCTTTCGCGGCGCAATCCGATAGTCTTCCGACGGCACGTGGTCGGGACTTCGCTCTCTCTCTCTCGCTCTCTCTCTCTCTTTCGCGTTCGCGTTCTCGCGTGATCTCTCTCACGCTCGCACTCTCTCACCGATGGTCGCGAGTATCATATGTTCTCGCTACAATACATGTTTTACACGAACTCTCTTCCCTAACGCTAGTCAATCAGATCGATAATCAATCCCGCGACAAGATTCTCACACGACAACGATATTCTCTCGATCATACTACAATTATACAAAGACGCGACAACGCACAGTCGCGATACGCAAACACGACCGAATCCCGGAGAGACGATAGTAACGCGTAATTTTATCCACGGATTGACGGTCTCGGAGGCTCTCGCCACTTAACGTCGATCGCTCGCAAACACTAAAGCACCAAAGGTCGGGCAGAGCCCTCGCGAATTCCTTCAATCTAAAGTCACACACCAAAAGCTCGCGATTACGTTAGAGTAGCTAATGCTCGGACGTACACGACAAACGTGATTAATACTTATTCACGAATAACCTCACCGATACGAGATTCTCTCCTTCTGCGTCCTCGGTACTTCGGTATTTCTTTTGCCTCGAGATCAGCTGACGCTCGGAAGCGGGCATGAGACATGCAGGACAGGCAGCACAAGAGTGTAGGATCTACCGCCCCGAATCGATATCGGGACTCAATCCTGCGCAAAAGGGGTTGCGCGGACGCCCACCCAATTACCGCACCGCATGACTTATCATCGTCGCGCGGTTTATGCACGGCCATACTTAGGGCAACAGCGCCCTTATCGGTAATATTGTAATAATTCTAGCAGGCGTTAATGACGCTACGCTTTCGAGAGTCTCGGCGGTCCTTGGGGCCTCATGGTGTCTAGCTGTGTGGCCGAGATCGTTTTTTGGTTCCGCCGGACTGCAGCTCAATGTGATTCGCCCTAGTGGATCCGGGGTGACTTCCCTGCCCTTTCGGTGTACGTCACTGCCCGGTCTTGAGGGTTTGCGCGATCTGCGCTAAAACTGCCGCGTCCTTGAATCGGCCGACTTCCCAATTTTTGTAAACACTGCGGCTTTGGACGGTTTTTATGTCCCTCCAAGGTTGCCGGCTATGTTTTTGATGCTCCCTATGTCGCCGTTGTTATTTGGCTCCGTCCTCTCAATAAGGTTCCGTGTACAAAAAAAAATTTTAAAATAAACGCGAATTAATAAATATAATCTCAATATCGCTAGCCGTCTCTTCGGAAAAAATCGGTGACTCTCTCTCTCTCTCTCTCTCTCTCTCTCTCTCTCTCTCTCTCTCTCTCTCTCTGGCGCGGCCGCTCGGCCCTTGGCCACGCGATTTCGGCTGGAGGAACGCGCGTCGTGACGGCAACAATATATACATATATATATATGTTGATGTTGTTGATTCATATACGTTATTGATTAGATTTAATTAATTAGATTACTCGTAGGATTAATTAGTATTATTTTTCATGTTTCACAATTTTCTGATTTTTCGGGTTGCCTAACTTCCTATGGTAAAAACATTATCTTTGAAAAATTATATTAATGTAATTAAATGGAGCTGTTTTTATGATGAGAAACTTTACGCACACATGTAGGGAAGTGAGTAAATAAATTAAAAGGAAAAACTGCCCTCATATGTAGAGGAGCTTTTTGCTTTTCTCGATATATCTCGAAAATTATTCGAAATATAAAAAAATGTTTTAGACAAAAGTTTTATGGTAAAAGAGTAGTGATACTATGCCGATTCTAACCCAGGGGCAATGAGGGGGGGTGAGGGGCGAGGGGAACCCAGGGCGCGGGGGAATGACGTCACGCGGGGAGGGGGAATGACGTCACGCGGGGAGGGGGAGCCGTCCGCGAGGTTAGGGTCCGCGAGGGGGCCGCGGGGAGGGGGAAGCGTCTGCGATTTAGGTGACGGGTCCGCGAGGGGTCCGCGGGGAGGGGGAGGCGTCCGCGAGGTTAGGATCCGCGAGGGGTCCGCGGGAGGGGGAAGCGTCCGCGATTTAGGTGACTGGTCCGCGAGGGGTCCGCGGGGAGGGGGAGGCGTCCGCGAAAGACCGCATGAAGCTTTGTTGGTGAGGGGTCTGCGGGGAGAGGGGAATCCGCGAAAGACCGCATGAAACTTTTTGGGTAAGGGGTCCGCGGGGAGAGAGGAACGCGAAGGATAGCGCGAGGCGAACGCGAGAGAGAGATGTCGCGAGAGAGACGTTCGCGAAAGAGAGATAGCGGTAGCGAGATGATGCGGCGATGGAGAGCGCGAGGTGTTGCAGCGAGGCGTATATGCAAGAGCGAGAGAGATAGTGGTCGCGAGATAGTGCGAGATGGTTAGGTAGCGAGATGACGCGAAGGAGAGCGCGAGAGCTGATGCAGCGAAGGAGAGCGCGAGGTGCACGCGCGAGAGATATCACAAGAGCGAGAGAGAGATGTTGCGAGACGATGTGTGCGATGGAGAGCGCGAGAGCTGATGCAGCGAAGGAGAGCGCGAGAGGCGGACACGAGAGAGACTTTATTTTTTTTAATTAATATTTTTTTTTCTTTTAATATTTTTTTAAATTAATAAGATTTTAATAGGAGGAAAGGAGAGAGGACCTATTCTAAAATAAATACATTTTTTTTAAATATTTAAAATAATTTTTATTTATAACTGTGTGTGTATTTTACAAAATGTTTGTGTGTGTGTGTGTGAATTTAAAAATTTAAAATATATAATATAAAATAAAATGTAATATAAAATATAAATTAATATAAAATCTAAAATATAATGCAATAATATAAAATATGAACTTTAAGTGGCTGGATAATGGTTGGGCGGCTGAATGCGAGATGCTGCCAGAGAAGCGGCGGCGACTGCTGGGCGGGGACTCCTGCATAACAGAAAATTTTTTATTAAATATATTATTATTTATTTTATTAATCATTTTATTATTTTAATAATTTATAATTGAAAAGAAATACTTACATGTATTGCACACTGGACACATATTCCGTGTGAACATTTGGTCCAGCGGGCTATTACACTCGCTGCACCATCTCCCCAAAAGTTGTTCAAATCTCCCGGTCCTGTGAATGCGGACGACGTCAATCTCCACATACAGATCTCGCAATCTAATGAAACACCTTGTACACAACATGAGTCCATTCCATGGACAATAATAAATATGTATCGCACACATTCTAGTACTATCATCCATGGCGATGATGTCAGCTGTGCACAAGCTGTGCACTCTTGTATCGCGAGTAACGTCGTCGCACTCACTATCATAATCGGAATCGGTCGCGGGCTCAATTTCAACGTCCGAGCCCATTTCAACGTCTGATATATCATCAACGTCTGATATATCATCAATCACTATCATCTCATCATCATTCACCACATCATCATCATCCACCACATCTTCTCTATCCATCACAACTTCTCTACCCATTTTACATTCAAGACTATCTGAAACTTTATGATGGGACACATATTATAATGTTGCTCCCCTCTTGATTTTAATTCTACATCTCTCTTGTTCTAACTGGAGTATCATGTCTCAGCTAGCTCATCACTTTTTAAATCTCCAGAGAACGAAGAAATAGTTTTGTTAGCTATATCTTATTGGGAAAGAAATAATTAAATATAGATTAACAATAAAAAATATTTTATTTGTTACAAACATCGTGAAGAATATCATTTACAGCACATGTTAATATTTCACAATCTATGAGTGATTCACTATCGTACGCATCACTTTCGCGTATCGCTTTTACAGCATCACATACATTAGTAATATTATTGCGTTGTAAAATAGTTGCAAATTGTTTAAATTTTTCATTCACAAGATGAGTATTTTCACATAGCCAGAAATACACATGATCTATACATTTTTCAAACTCAAATAAATGTAATAGAGTCGATGGCTTCATATATAAAAAATTATTGGATAATGTTAATTTTACAATTTTTGAATCCGATATTTTAACAATTTCTATTGTTAGATCTCGAATCCGTAATGGAGTTTGAGATGATTGTAAAAATCGTTCAATGTCCGCACGTTTCCGCATTAGTGATATCCATGTTTCAATAGGCAATATTATGTGGTTACCTCGATTATCACCAAGAGCTAATTCCACATATGATACAGCTCCAACGCTGATTGCTATTTCCAAATATTTATAGGATGTTGCGGTTAGAGCATATCTTCGCCCAAGTATACGAGTCGCACGCTGAATGCTATAAAAATAATTAGAACAATATTTCAAAAATTATTTAAAAATCATTATTTAAAAATCTTTATTTTGACAAAAAAAGAATCGAAACTTACTTGTCACTTGTATTCTTAGACATTTCTTGTATTGGAACATAATAATTCATGCTGGCGGAGTACATTTTTAAAAGAACCTTTCGCATAAGTGATTGATACAATACTAAATCATTATTACAAGTTTTTATTGATACAAAGCAATGGGGTGGGGATTATTGCTGACACAAAATTATTTTTAACCAATCAAAGCGCCGATGCACGGCTGCTATGACATCATCCTCAATGAAATATTAAATGTAAAATAATGCAACATATCCAAAATTTCAAGCGTCAATGTACGACTGCTATGACATCATCCTCAATGAAATATTAAATGTAAAATAATGCAACATATCCAAAATTTCAAGCGCCGATGCACGGCTGCTATGACATCATCCTCAATAAAATATTAAATGTAAAATAATGCAACATATCCAAAATTTCAAGCGTCAATGTACGACTGCTATGACATCATCCTCAATGAAATATTAAATGTAAAATAATGTAACATATTCAAAATTTCAAACGCCGATGCACGGCTGCTATGACATCATCCTCAATGAAATATTAAATGTAAAATAATGCAACATATCCAAAATTTCAAGCGTCAATGTACGACTGCTATGACATCATCCTCAATGAAATATTAAATGTAAAATAATGCAACATATTCAAAATTTCAAGCGCCAATGTACGGCTGCTATGATATCATCCCCAGGTGTTCAAAACGTATGTAACAAAATCACAAGAAAATGCAGCATAATTAAAATTTTCGAGCGCCAATGTACGGCCGCTCTCATCTTGAAATGAATCTCGCGAAATGTGCAAAAAATGTATCAATTTCAAGGTCGATACATCATTCGTACGTAACAAAATCACAAAGTGCAACATACTCGAATGCCAATGATCTCTACGATTAAATAAAAAGGATGGTAAAGAGGCATACTATGTTAATATCATTGTCAGAGGTTCAGCAAGAGCATCTCAAAAATGGCACAATTGGAAGCAAGTTTGTTGGAGCAAGCCGCAAGGGTGAATTCGGTGGAAGAATATATTGTGTGGGAGCAGCAATGTGACGAATACATCGAATCACTGGAAGAACAAAGTCGAATAAAACGTCCACGATTACCGATCGGAGTTCGACAATCGCTTGTCTCCCAAATCGCACGTCTCGAAGGGTTGAAGAATTCGGTACGCAGACGTTTTGTACACGCAGGTGCCGGAAGCAGTTCGCGAGACATCGGACTCATATGGCGAGAGATTGATACGGCGTTCGAGAGCCGCATCTTGACTGGTGCGGTGATAAACAGCAATCACATCGAACCTCGTCAATTTCTAGAGGATGCCAAAGACATTGTGGTCGAACATGTGCAAAAAGTGTTGCAAAAACACACTAGTGTAAAAGTGAACACTATATTTAATGGTGAGTTTGTGTCAGGCGATAAGCGTGCTAATAAAAGTGTCAACACTAAAAACTTTGAAATCTTTCGCACCTCCGATTTACATGATTGGTACAAACGCCGCATTATCGAGCTCACACTAGCATCGCTAGAAGAATTTCAAGAACGTGATAGTGGTTGGGAATTATCGCGAATAAACAATTTAACTGTAAATATAAACAAATACAATCCAATGCGTGCGGGATGCCATGTTAAATTGCCGCGAGAAATAATGAACAAAAGAGCTGTAGTGAACGTGCAATCTAAAGACAATGCATGTTTCGCGTGGGCGGTGGTCGCTGCTCTGTACCCCGCAGAAAGAAAAGTGGAACGGGAATCTTCATATCCCCATTATTCGACAGTGCTGAATCTCCAAGACATTGAGTTTCCAGTGACTGTGAATTAAATTAAGAAATTTGAACTATCAAACAACATTTCGATAAATGTGTACTGTATCGAAGAAAAGAACATTGTCCCAATGCGTCTCAGCGAGCAGAAGAAAATCAGACACATCAACTTGCTGTACGTGGAAGACAGCAACAACATTGGACATTTCACATGCATCAAGAATCTCTCCCGGCTCGTGAGCTCGCAATTGAGCAAACATGGTCACAAGACATATATCTGCGATCGGTATGTATATTTATTGCAAATTATATTTATTGTAAATTATATATGTATATAAAATAAAATTATTTATAATTGTAATTTTACAGATTTATGCATTATTTCGGGTCTGAGGACAAGTTGCAGTCACATATGGTAGACTGTAGAGAGATGAATGACTGCGCTATCCGGTTACCAAGCGATAAGGACAAGTGGCTCAGCTTCACCAACTATACCAGGAAAGAACGGCTTCCTTTTGTCGTATACGCTGACCTCGAATGTGTACTGACAAAGACGGATAAGAAGGAAGAAGAAAAGAATTTATATCAACATCACCAAGTATTTAGTATAGCATATTATGTACATTGCTCATATGACGATTCATTATCCGAGTATTATTCTCGTCGTAGTGTAGATTGCGTTTCATGGTTTTCCGAACAACTACAAAATTTAGCGATATGCGTAAAGAATATTTTGGCAACTAACGTCCCCATGGTAAATTTAACATCAGACGAGTGGGAAAAATTTCATAGCGCGACACATTGTCATATGTGAGAAACCATTCACGCAAGATGACGATACACGCGTACGCGATCATTGTCATCTGACCGGGCGGTACAGAGGTTCAGCACACTCAAATTGCAACTTAAATTATAAAAACTCTTTTTGTATTCCAATAGTATTTCATAATTTATCCGGTTACGACTCACATTTCATAATTAAGGAAATAGCTACAGCGTTCGAAGGGGGAATCGAATTACTTCCAATAACTAAAGAAAAATATATATCATTTACAAAAAATGTTCAAATTGCCGAAGACAAATCCAGAAATATTAAATTACGTTCTATCGATTCATATAAATTTCTCAATACTAGTCTCGATAAATTGGCATCATTTCTAAGTACAGATAAACTCAAAAATTTACAATTGAAATTTCAAAATTTATCCACTCACAATTTCGAATTATTGACGCGAAAAGGTGTCTTTCCGTACGAGTACATTGACTGCGTGGACAAGCTGCAGGACACGCGTTTACCGCCGCGCGAATCGTTTTATAGTTCCTTGACCGGTGACACTGTATCAGAGAGGGATTACGTGCACGCTGAGAACGTCTGGAATCGATTCTCCCTTCGAACTCTAGGCGAATATAGCGACTTATATTTAAAAACTGATGTCTTGTTATTAGCAGATATTTTTGAAAATTTCCGCGACACTTGCATCGAGAGTTATGGGCTCGACCCTGCGTATTATTATACTCTCCCCGGGTATACGTGGGACGCGATGCTAAAACATACAAATATTACGTTTGAATTGCTTACCGATATCGACATGGTTATGTTTATAGAACGGGGTATACGCGATGGTCTAAGTCAATGTTCAAACAGATATGCACACGCTAATAACAAGTACATGCAGTCATATGATCCATCGAAACCATCGTCGTACCTTATGTACTTCGATGTAAATAATTTGTATGGATGGGCAATGTGTCAACCATTGCCTTATGCTGATTTTCAATGGGTCGATGACATGTCTAGTTTCAATTTATCATCTATCGCACTAGATTCGCCTACAGGTTACATCCTTGAAGTAGATTTAGAATATCCACAATGTCTTCACGATGCGCACACTGACCTACCGTTTTGCCCGACACGCGACAAGCCACCAGGCAAGCGGGAAGATAAGCTGCTCGCGACATTATATGATAAAAAGCGTTACGTGATACACTACCGCAACCTGCAGCAATGTATGCGTCACGGTCTTCAAGTTACAAAAATACATCGCATATTACAATTCGCACAATCTCCATGGCTTCGAAATTATATCGAACTTAATACACAATTTAGAATGCAAGCAAAAAATGACTTCGAAAAAAATTTATACAAATTGATGAATAATGCAGTATTCGGCAAAACGATGGAAAATGTGCGTAATCGTGTTGATGTAAAACTCATCACACAATGGGAAGGGAGATACGGTGCAGAGGCAATGATTGCGAAACCAAATTTTCACAGCAGAAGCATCTTTTCGGAAAATTTAATTGCCATAGAATTACGTAAACTCGAAGTAAAATTTTATAAACCAATCTATGTCGGTATGTGCATACTCGACATTTCGAAGACATGTTTATACGAATTTCATCATGAATACATGTCACCACTGTATCGAAATAAATGTCGGGTAATGTACACCGACACAGACAGCCTAATATACCACATCGAATGCGAAGACGTATATGAAAATATAAAGCGCGACGTAAGCAAATTTGATACGAGCGATTACACTGTGGACAATGCGTACGGTATACCGCTTGTGAATAAAAAGGTGCCAGGTCTAATGAAAGATGAAAATAATGGTGTGATTATGACCGAATTTGTAGGGCTTAGAGCAAAAATGTATGCATTATGAGTGGATGGTAAGAAAGATACCAAAAAAGTAAAAGGTGTCAAGAGTAACGTTGTCGCGAGAACGATAACGTTTGATGATTACACGCGGTGTTTGAATGAAGAGATTGAAATGACACGTAGTCAGTCATGTATAAGATCGAAATTGCATGAAGTATACACCATTCGCGAGACGAAAATTGCTCTAAGTCCACCCGATGACAAGCGGTATATCATACCTGAAACCACTGATACATTGCCATGGGGACATTATAAAATACCTTTGTAAATAATATTTGTTGTAATATATTTTGTATAAATATGTATATTATATATATATTTGTATTTATAAAATTATTAGATAAATATATTGTAAAATAAACAGTGTCCAAATATTTTAAATAAATGTTTATAATAAATTATTTTTATGAATCCATGAGTTGTGAGATTTATCCAGTCCCAACCATTTCACATAAACATCATTGCCTTTTTTCCGCAAAACCTTTTCCACGAGATATACATCGGGATTTGCAACATGATGTAGCTCGTACTCATAGAATCCTCCGGCGACGGAATTTCCGCGCAAATCTTCAAGTATATATGTCGCAGGATTAGTTTTCTGCACTTTGATAATTTTAAATATTTCAGTAGTCCAATTTGGTGTAAAACCTTTTTCGAAAACGGTCTTGAATTTACTCGCGTACCTGACAGCCTACTTTGAATCTTGCCGGAGCAGCAATTTTTATGTTACTGTATACCGTATTTAAAAGTTTTTCGGCAATCTCCGGAGTAACATCGATAGGTTTCATACCGATAGTGCGATGTTTTCGCGCATTGTACTCTGCAACAAGTCGGGACAGCGCGTCGATCCACTTGTAATTACCATTAAGTGTAAACATTTTCCACATATTGTTCTTTAAAGTACGATTAAATCGTTCCACTATTGAGGCTTTCATAACAGAATACGTCGAGTAATGATTGATGTTGTGTTTTTTTACGAGTTTCTGCACATTTGCATTGTAAAATTCTTTTCCTCTATCGGTTTGTATGTTTCTCGGACATCTCTTGCTATCTCGAATTATCTCAGCGATAGCGTCAGCTGTTTCGCGTCCGCTCTTATTCTTGAGCGGCAGGGCCCATGCATACTTGCTCAACACATCGATGACGGTGAGCATGTAATTGTATCCTTTGTTGACTCTTGCATAAGGACGCATCTCGACCACGTCAGCTTGCCACAGGTCGTCGTATCCATGTACTATGACACATCTACGCGGAAAATTTCTTCTCGCTGGAGCGTGCAATTCCTCCACGAGTAGCTGCTTTTCAGAGGTGTTTGATCGAGGCATATTTGTAATAATGTGATATAATTTTCACGTACAGTTCTTTATATATCTTTTGATGTAGTCTGCGTTACAGCCATTTTATCCAGCGTTAATAATAGCGCCTGCATATTCCTTTCAAGCCTGATTATTTTTTTATCAATTTCTTTCTGTTGAGCTCTCAAAAGTTTGACACTCGCTTCGACATATCGTTTGTTGGCTGCATCATTATCATCTTCCGGTTGCGCTACACGTCGTATCTTGCGCGACCTTGCGTCATAGCCGGAGGCTGTTAGACACAGAGTATTATCGCGCACGTAATTTCTTAGTAATCCATCCCATTGATAATATGAATTATTATTCGACGTTCCAAGTGATAATCCAAATTTATTAATCGACATTTCGATACCACTAATATTGACAGATTGACTCGTATCGTGGATGTATAACTTATTTTATAATAATACCAGCTTCGTAAAGTTCCTCGATAATCGATAATATTTCATTGCTGTGGGCGTTGTTGCCGGCTTGACATGAAGCTTCGAGCAATCGCAGACGATCTACCAACTCGTTGGGATCATTCCAATGCACGTAATCAATCTTATTATTGTTTAAGATCATAGCACGCGGTATACCTTTTCCGGATTTTTTATCAGAGAATAATGGTGCGATTATATATTTATATTTGTATCCCTTGTTACCTAATACAGGCTGATTCACATTACCATTTCGTCTGTGAGCATTTGTTCTTATTAATATACTTTTATAGTTTTGCAAGTCATTCGCAGTATATATTTCATCGTCGGGAATTGTCTTGAAAACCAACTCGTAAAGACCTGCTGTTCCAACGTATTTTGATCCATCGATAATTATATTATCATTTTTATCCACATCAAAATTTTTATTACCGAGCGTCATTCCTTTGTCGATAAATTTAACACCGTATACGTAATCCATCTTGGAATTTTTATCTTGACTCAATATAGCTGCCACATATTTTTGAGCAAGTGGACCCAGGTGATTTCGCAATGAATTTTGACCATCGGATATTTGTAATGAATGTTGAATTGATGTCACAAGCGATTGAGGTGAAGTCTCGAAAATTTCCTCGATAGATGTCTTATCATGCAATAATTGCCTTGGCTGTACATCTTGTATCGGAGTAGAAGTAGTTGCATCCAATAATTGTTGCATTCGCCTGCTTTTGATTCGCTTTGGAGTAGAAGTTGTACCGCTCAATGATATATTTTATCGCTTTGTTTTAAACTCTTTTTTCTCTCCGAGCATACTCAATGGTTCAATCTTTTCTTCACCAGACTCAACACCAACTGTATTTTCAACAAGCTGTTTCAGAGGTTCAGAGATTGGTTTAAAATGTCTCTCCAATGCATCGTCCTCCTCCATTTTACCAGTTTTCAAGAAACGATATTTTTTACGGATTGAATCGCTCGTTTTCGCAATCTCTAACACAATCTTTTCACGATCGTTATTCATCATGTTGCAATTTAGACGTTGCTCAATCAATGCATCGAAAGCGACTAAGTGTTTTGCGGTATTGCAAATTCATCAAATCCTTTTCTGTATCGTCCATTAGTCAGCGGACTGTCCTTGTCAATCGCTGCGAATCCATATTTATGTTGCCAACATTTCTGACAAAATGCACGAAAATTATTGTAAGACATATCTGTATTTACGTGATCGTTGTACACATGTTTCAAGTTTGTCCCATCTTGTTTAAATAAAATTAATAAGTTTGCATTGTCACGTACAAGATGCTTGGGTATCTTGGCATACGTTTGACAAAGATAGAAACAGTCGACGCTCGAGTGTCGCCCCATTGCAAAGTACTCTCTTATCGTATCTTGCTTGTCACATGCCACGTCATCAAAGATAAAAATGGAATTCGGAAGCGCCTCACTCGGTGGAATGACATCGCTATTATTAGAGAATGTAAAATAACCAATTTCTTCTATCGGTGATAGCAAATTTTCCAAATATCGATATTTCGGTTGTTGAAGCGATTTCGAGTATACGTACAAGTTCTCGAAGCAAACGCCGTGCGGGCTTTCTATCAAACTAATCAATGCGTTAGTTTTACCACAATTCGAAGGACCGCAAATGATTCCGCGTATAGTATTCGGCAGTATGTTTCCATGTCTGCGTATTTCTTTATCCGACATCAATCGTGTTTTATCGTCGAAATTTGTAACTTTGATTATCGTCGATTGCTGAACGAACCGCATGTTTTCTGTCGAATGAATGAATGAGTCATGGAGAGCCTATTTATAGCTGCGCGGAACCATGAATCACTCAGTATCGAAAAAATGTTTCTTCTGCTAACAAGTGCTTCCGATATTCACGGTTTAAGCGCCGAACAGCTGCAATTTGTGCCAAAAGCATTTTTATTGCAATACGAAAATCACATCCACTACGTGTGGGACAAGCTTCCGGAACACATAAAGGCGGATCCAGAGATTCAGGCCTGTCGCCGCTGTTTCGAACATTACAATCGACCGTGGCAGCGAACGCACATCGACGGTCCAGCGCCGATGATAAAGGATTGCAGCGAATGTCAACGAAAATAGGTAGTGGTCTCTTTAATCGCGCGATAAACGCACTTCCGATCGAATTACATATCCCCGGCTATCAGTTTTGCGGTCCGGGGACTCATTTGGAAAAGCGATTGGCTAGAGGTGATCGAGGCATTAATCCATTGGATGCTGCGTGTCGCGAGCACGACATTGCATATTCTCAAAGCAACGCCCTCAGAGAACGATACGTTGCTGACAATATACTCGCTGCGAAAGCGCGAGAACGTATTACTGCGAGAGATTCAACTCTTGGTGAAAGAGCAGCCGCTACGACTGTTTGGGCAGCTATGAAAGCAAAGACAAAATTCGGTATGGGGATGAATGTGCAAAAATCTTTGAAAAAGAAGAAGAAACGAATACTGTCTGTGGCGAAGCGTGGTGGTATTTTGCCAATTTTACCATTGTTGGGAGTTCTCGGTTCGTTGGCCGGTGGAGCAGCGGGAGTCGCAAAGGCTGTGAATGATAGCAAGGCTGCGCAACGTCAGCTTGAAGAAATGCAACGTCATAATCGCGCTATGGAAGGTCGTGGAGTTTATCTCGCTCCATACAAGCGTGGACAGGGTTTATCAACTAAGAAAAAAAAAACATCAAAAAAAAAACGCTAAAAATGCCTGTGGATGTAACAACTAATGTACAATTAGAACAACTGGCAAGACGTATGCATATACCATTCTTTAGAGGTGTTTTCATGCGCAATAATTTACCGATAAACGGTGTGCGACAAAATGAGAGCGGTATCGTCAATTTGGACGACGTTGATGGTCCCGGTACTCATTGGGTAGCATATGTAAAGAGGGGAAATCGATCAATATATTTCGATAGTTTTGGTAATCTACGACCACCCAAAGAATTGGTGCAATATTTAAATGTTACGAAAATAGAATACAATCACACATCCTATCAAAATTATAATCAGAATAATTGTGGACAATTGTGTTTACGATTTCTTCAAACGGTTGATATAAAACCTGTCAATCCATCATCACGATTCAGTTTGACAACATGTCGCTAACACTAACGTTGACTGGCAAAAGTAGCGTTCTCGCTGTAAGCTACTTTCCAGCTATAGATTTATCGAATGGTGATTATGAGCTCGGTTTAACAGATTTTGAAACTTATCATACGATTCCGAATGTAAATTCTAAGAATAATAAATTTTACTTTGATAACGATGACAAGGAAATTACAATACCCGAAGGATCATACGAAATACATGCTATAGATGAGTATCTGAGACGTGCAATTTCACAATATCCTTCCAATAAAGAGCAGAATGAAGATGCAATAGCGCTTCGCGCCAATCATAATACTCTAAAGAGCGAAATCAAATGCATCTATAGAATAAACTTTAATAAACCATACAATATAGGATCGTTGTTGGGATTCTCGTCGAATCGTATATTGCAACCTCACAAATGGCATGATTCGGATTTACCTATAAATATTATTAGCGTGAATATTATCCGTATAGAATGTAGCGTCACCACTGGTGCGTACAGTAATGACAAGCGCGTACACACGATACATGAATTTTCACCGTGCGTGCCGCCAGGATATAAGATATCGGAAACGCCTGCACAGATCATTTATCTCCCGATCGTCGTACGGAGCATTACTGATCTAACGATACGCATTGTTGATCAAGAAGGACGATTGTTGGATTTTCGAGGAGAGGAAGTTACTGTAAGATTGCACGTACGGCGTCGACAAAATTAGCGTGTGATGCTCCTGCTAAATGATACGGAGCACGTGAGAGATAATAATTTTACGAGGGACATTACGAGGGACAATACTTTTGCGAGAGCAGCTGCGGCAGTGAGCGACAATAATCAGAGATCTCGTTACACTAAAAAGAAACTCAGCGCATTGAATCGCGAATTTTTAAAATCATTGGGATTCATCGTACGAAAAGATGATTGATATTTTGAATATTGGTGGTGAACCAGTCTTTGATGATCGTATCGTCAAGGTTGAGACACATACATACAATCCATATGCTAACACATCGCTTGGACATAGCGACGAGATACGGATACCTATACACCACCAGGATTTGTACACGTTGCCGTGCGAAAGCTTTTTGTATATCGAGGGAAAGTTGATGACATCTAAAATAGATGCAAATGAAACGATGATATTAACAAATAATTGTGTTGCGTTCATGTTTGATGAAATTCGATATGAACTCAATGGTGTGGAGATTGATCGCAACAGAAACGTTGGAATAACTTCAACGATGAAAAATTATGTTTCTTTAACAACCGAGAGAAGTAAAATCTTGAAGAATGCTGGATGGGATATGACACATAATGGGTCATGTAATGAAATTTGTATGTTCAACTTTTGCGTGCCGCTCAACATGCTATTGGGATTTTGCGAAGATTACAAGCGTGTTGTGATTAATGCTCGCCATGAATTAATTTTGATACGTTCGCGCAACGACAACAATTGTCTGTATGGACCTGCTGAAGCTGCTATTGAATTACTCAAGATACAATGGCGTATGCCTCATGTACTATTGAATGAGGTTAATAAACTGTCCTTGCTACGAGCATTGGAAAGCGGGCAATTCTTAAACATGAGTTTTCGCGCTTGGGATCTATACGAATTTCCTCTGCTACATAGTACAACCAAGCATTCATGGACTGTGAAAACTGCTTCTCAGCTGGAAAAGCCGCGATATGTGATCTTTGCACTGCAGACTGGTAGAAAAAATATTATGACAAAAGATGTTACTGTATTCGATCATTGTAAATTAGCCAACGTAAAGCTGTATCTAAACTCGGAATCTTATCCCTATGATGATTTAAATTTAGATTTTGAAAAAAATAGATTCGCCCTCTTGTTTGATATGTACTCTCGTTTTCGCAAATCTTATTACGGGTATGATATTGAGAATGTACTAACTATCGCGAAATTTCTACATTGCGGTCCTCTCGCAGTTATTGATTGTTCGCGACAAAATGATTCTGTCAAAAATTCTACCGTGGACGTGAGAATAGAGTTTGAATGTAAGGAAGATGTACCGGCAAATACTGCAGCATATTGTCTCATCTTGCATGATCGTGTTGTCGAATATTGTCCTTTGTCCAACGTAGTTCGTAAAATTACATAATCAGCAATTATCCCCTCCTCCGATGTAATATAAATGATTTAGATTAAAACAATCGACATCAGTCGTCCAACATTCTTGCAACAAAATGGTTGTACCGACGTTTGTGGATCTGCAAGGATTTATTCTCAATAAACGATTTATCGTGAAGGAAGCGGCGATTCTGAGAAGAGGATTCATTGTTTCACATTATTTTTTCGCATGCCCCGTACCATGGGGTGTGCTCATAAAATCGGAGAGACGTCAAGCCTCATGGTTGACTCGAAATCATCATGGATTGCAATGGGAAGATGGAAACGTTCCATACAGCATGGCTCAGCGTTTGATTACAACAGCTAACGCTGGTATGATACAAGAAGAAGAAGAGTCATCCTCTCTTGTGTACGTAAAAGGCCATGAAAAGCGAGAATGGTTAACCGATATAATGGACGATGCGAGAAACGGTTTCATTATTGAGACCTTGGATGTAAACTATGAAGATATTCCTACATTAAACAAATTAGATACTACCTATAGCCTACGTTGCGATAAACATGTAAAAAATTGCGCTTTAGAAAATGTATTTAAAATATTTAATTGGTGGTCAAATCATCGCAATGATTCACCACACCCTTTTTTTGAATAAATTAATATTGAAATAATATTATCTTTAAACAAGGTTTAAGATTTTATTGACCAACACTGACTAAGACTAATTCTTATATTATAAGACTTTATTTGGGAATAATCTCAATTCGAGATTTATTTCCCGACTCCCCTCTAACCCCCCTATAAAATTATAGGCGAGAAAAATATATAGATCCGAAAGTCGCTGAATCGGGAATCGAACCCGAGACCTTCGCACAATATTATCTTTGTTCGCTCATTTTCCTCATACGCATACAAGTATTATATGTCCACACGTGTTCGTATTAATTTCAGCATGTGACAGCATTCTTATGTTATAATTTTTTAAATGTAGTCGATTGAGGTTTGAATGTGGTTGATTGATGTTCGATCGAGGTACGAACATGGTTCGAAAGTGGTTCGAAGGTGGTTGATCGATGTATGTACGTGGTTCGATTGATGTTCGATCGAGGTTGATTAATGTTCGATCGAGGTTCGAAGGTGGTTCGAAGGTGGTTTGCATATTATAATTCGTTTTATGAACAGACGTTGACTTTAATTTTTATGCTAACTTTTGTCTTTTTATCAAAAGTAACTTTATATTTTATCCTATGTAACATTATATTTTATCTCCTACTTTTCCTACCGAGAGCGAGTCTGTCTCCGCGATGTTCGTCATAAAGTTTTAGCGTTTGTGCTGTTAAGTATAGTAAAAAAGAGTGAAAAAAAAAAAAAAAAAAAAAAATGACTGGAGGTTTTCTGCGTCGTACGCTCCCCGAAATAGTAAGTTGTACAGTTCATTTAAAACTATTGTACAGAATGTTGCAATATGTTTAGATATATATTAAATATTCATATTTTTCAGATGATCTATAACATTGTGTAAAATTTACGACCGCAACACATGGTGGAGCATGGTTTAACTGAACGAGAGTGGGTGAGAATGCTGAGGTGGGAACATCGACAAATGTTTGCAGAAATGTGGTGCGAAACTGCAGAGGCGCGGGAAATGGATGCCAATAACAATTGGCTATGGGAGAACATATATGCTCTTCGGGAACTGTTTGGCCTAGAGCCATATCCACCAGAACCTGTGGTGGAAAATTGGAACTAGTAAGTATTTCTTTTTAATTATAAATTATTAAATTAATTAATAACAAATTTCTGTTATGCAGGAGTCCCGGCCCAGCCGTCGCCTCCGCTTCGCGCAGCATCTAACATTCGGCCGCCTCAACATATCCAAACACTCTCGTTCAGACAGGCATTGCTCAACCATGTGTTGCTGTCGTAAATATTATATTTTATATTATTGCATTATATTTTAGATTTTATATTAATTTATATTTTATATTACATTTTATTTTATATTATATATTTTAAATTTTTTAATTCACACACACACACAAACATTTTGTAAAATACACACACACACAGTTATAAATAAAAATTATTTTAAATATTAAAAAAAAATGTATTTATTTTAGAATAGGTCCTCTCTCCTTTCCTCCTATTAAAATCTTATTAATTTAAAAAAATATTAAAAGAAAAAAATATTAATTAAAAAAAATAAAGTCTCTCTCGTGTCCGCCTCTCGCACTCTCCTTCGCTGCATCAGCTCTCGCGCTCTCCTTCGCGTCATCTCGCTACCTAACCATCTCGCACTATCTCGCGACCGCTATCTCTCTCGCTCTTGCATATACGCCTCGCTGCAACACCTCGCGCTCTCCATCGCCGCATCATCTCGCTACCGCTATCTCTCTTTCGCGAACGTCTCTCTCGCGACATTTCTCTCTCGCGTTCGCCTCGCGCTATCCTTCGCGTTCCTCTCTCCCCGCGGACCCCTTACCCAAAAAGTTTCATGCGGTCTTTCGCGGATTCCCCTCTCCCCGCAGACCCCTCACCAACAAAGCTTCATGCGGTCTTTCGCGGACGCCTCCCCCTCCCCGCGGACCCCTCGCGGACCAGTCACCTAAATCGCGGACGCTTCCCCCTCCCGCGGACCCCTCGCGGATCCTAATCTCGCGGACGCCTCCCCCTCCCCGCGGACCCCTCGCGGACCCGTCACCTAAATCGCAGACGCTTCCCCCTCCCCGCGACCCCCTCGCGGACCCTAACCTCGCGGACGCCTCCCCCTCCCCGCGGACCCCTCGCGGACCAGGCACCAAAATCGCGGACGCTTCCCCTCCCCGCGGACCTCTCGTGGACGCCTCCCCTTCCCCGCGTGACGTCATTCCCCCGCGCCCTGGGTTCCCCTCGCCCCTCACCCCCCTCATTGCTCCTGGGTTAGAATCGGCATAGTATCACTACTTAAAAGCACCTCTATTTAACCACATTAATATAATTTTAAAAAGGATATTTTTTGCAACAATTTTTGAAGAAATTTTCTCCCCAAATTTTTTTTAAAATTTTATTAATGTGGTTAAATAGAGGTGTTTTTACTATAAAACTTTTGTCTAAAACATTTTTTGATATCTTGAATAATTTTTTAGATATATTGAGAAAAGCAGAAAGCCATTCTACTTATGAGAGATGGTTCACCCCCTCAGACCAAAATTCAGCACAAAAAAAATAGGTTTCTGTTGTGGATAAAGTACTATACTTGTACACCAAGATTCAAAATTTTTTGAATTTCCCGGTTTCCTAACTTCCTTATGAGACAAATTTTAAATTTTTTGAATTAATTAAAGAAGTAACATCTTATGGTATTAAAAAATCATTTTATAGACTTCGTGCAATTATCTTAAAAGAAATATTTACAAGCAAAATGTTCCCAAATAATTGTATTCTTATTAATTGCGAAGTGTCAATTGGTTTTTTATGTAGAAAATTGTTTCAGAGATATCCATCATTCGAAGAAGTTTCAAAATGTTTCAGGGGTTGTCCTGAAAGAGTGGAAGCATTGCCATTGACACAAATTAAACTGTCAGCATTATTGGAGAACAATGCTGATGAAATCGAAAAAGACATCACAATTCAAGGATTACGATCTTGTTGTCAATCGGGTTGTGATGGATTGGAGAACACTGCAATTTCCAATATAGGTATTTGTTTACTTATTATAAATTATGTTAAAACAGTATATAAAATAATTTTAAATTTTTTAATAATATTTATATATAAACTTTACTTTTAATTTACAATTTATTATATATTTCTCAACACAAAATTTTCCACAAAAAATTAGTATATTTATAAAGTAAAATATATACATGTAATGTTTAATTTTGCAATCTCTCTTGATTACATCCAAAATATTTGTGTTAAAATTTTAAAAAAGTAAATTTTAAAAAAGTAAATTTTATTTTTTAAATACATATAGAACTATAAATTTTAAAAACGTAAATTTTATTTTTTAAATACATATAGAACTATAAATTTTAATTCTCAGTAATATTTTTCTTTGTCTGTCAAAATGCTTTACAAAAAAATGTATTCCAAATTAATAAACATTCAAATTAAATTAATTAATTTTGATATTTTCTATAACGTAAATATAATAAATTTAAATAAATTATCGTGTGTATTCAATAAATTAATAAATAAATAAAGGCCAACTTAAACGAGCTGTGTTAATTCCAGATGTCAAATAAACTTTATTATTACGATTAACATAACAATTCAATAAATTATATTAACTCACGTATACGTTTCGACTGTACGACAGTCATTTTCAATACATCTATATTTTTACAATTAATTTATAATATTTAATGATAACACATTTAAAACGAAAGATTGGATGTCTAAAAGCGTATAAATCGCATGTCGATGATTAGTCTAATTAATGTAATTAATGTCTCCCAATGTTATAATTTTATTCTGGATCATGTTCCATAAAGGAAATTTTCCTGCTCCGATTTTGTCGTTACTAAGCGAAAAGTGAGGCAGTTTGATTTCTCTATAAGATGATCTCTTATTGAATTCCATAACTTGAAGGTAGTTCGAGTATTAATTTGAACTATGGAATTTTATAATAATTATTATTTCTGTCGAATCTCCAATTATTATTTATACTTACAAATGTGTACAAGATTTCTTGCTGGTTTATCGTTAAGACTATTATTAGTTGTGTATGTTGATGTGCCAAAGGAACAGTTAAGAATAATAAATATCTATTGAACTGTTATAAATACATTAGCATGACTCACCCAATCTCTCAAGTACATCAAAATAACAACTATCCAGTAACTCGGTGTCTTTTTTTAAATTGATGCTACTTTTATGTTCCTTTATATGTATCATTTCTGATATTAATCTTTTATGATAATTGCTTTCGTAATCTAATATTCTTGTATTATCCCAATCGAATGTATGTGATTGATTTAATATATGTTCAGAAATCACTGAGTGTCTCGTTGAGTCTAATTTGATATTATTCTTATGTTCCCTGAGCCTAGTGTACAATTGTCTTTTTGTTTATCCTATGTATGTTGCTTCACAATCCTTGCAGTCAATCTTGTAAATGATGTTAGAATTTTTTGATAACTGATTTTTATCTTTTTGTGTTGTGATAATGTTATTTAGTTTTTTTATACAACGGTATCCCACTCTTGTCTTTGATTTTTTATCGCTGACGCAACTAGTTCTGAGATTCCTTCCACGTACGGTATCGCAATAAATTTATTAGTATCTTCCCTAATATTACTATTATCTGAGTTATTTGATTTGATTACATTAAGATTGTTACTTATAAGGTGCTTAATTCTACGATTAATTTTTATGAAGATAAAATTGAGAGGATAACCATTGTTTAGTAATACATTTATAATTTTCAAATTTTTACTATGGAATATAGGGTGCGATAACAATAAAGCTCTATCCACTAAATTATAAATAACACCGATTTTATGACAAATGGGATGGCTGGAATGAAACGATAGTGTTCTCCCCGAAAATGTTTTCTTATGAAACCAATCAATGTGTATTGCATTATCAATTACTTTGATAGATATATCTAAGAAATTTATACAGCGGTTTTCCTCTCTTTCTATCGTGAAATTCAATCTTTCATGGTAATTGTTAAATTTGTCCAGTATGAGTGTGACACTGTCTTCTGGAATACAAAGTAAAATGTCATCGACGTATCGATAATAAAATAGTACATTAATATGGTTAGGGTGTTAAGAATCGACGTTTCTAGATCCTGCATTACTAAATCGGCAACAATTGGAGATAGTGGGGAACCCATAGGAACACCATATATTTGTTTATAATTCTTACTGTTAAACGTAAACGATGTGGACGTTAGAATAAATTTAATTGCATTAATAAATTCATTTTTAGGTATTGTCGTATTCTTTTCTATGTGATGCCATCTATTGTTTATGCTATTCATTGCAAGGTCCAGTGGAACGTTTGTAAATAACGATACTACATCTAATGACACCATGATTTCAGTGTTATTTATTTTTTTATCAGACAATGCGTTGCACAATTCAAAACTATTATCCACAAAACTGTTTGCTTTGGGAATGCTATCTGTTATAATTTTTTGTAAAAAAGAAGCAAAATGATGTAACGTAGTATTGATTGAGGATACTATTATTCTGAAAGGTACATTTTTCTTGTGGATTTTGGATAAACTATAAGCTTTCGGAAGTAGAGAATCACTCGAGTGTAAGTAATAATATTGTTTTTTTGTGATTGTGTCGTTTTTCAGCCATTTTTTTAAAAAATTGTTAAGATCTTTCTCTATTTTTATTGCGGGGTTGTTTTTGATCATTTGGTATGTGTTATTATCATTTAATAATTCTTCTACTTTTTTAATGTAAATTTCTCTGTTTATTGCAACCGTCGTATTACCTTTGTCCGCACGTGTGAATAATATGTTGGGATTTTGATTGCAAAATTTTTTTGTTTCTTTATACATAAAGGCCAGTTTTTCTTGTGTCTGATTTTTCTTTGCTTTATTGTTTAAAAATTGGTTAAATTGTGGTATAGCAATGTTGCGTATTGTATTGAGATTATTCAAATTGTTAGAATTACTCTCTATGTCTTTAATAAATTCGTGGATCATTATTTTTAAAAATAAAATTAATACTCGAACTACCTTCAAGTTATGGAATTCAATAAGAGATCATCTTATAGAGAAATCAAACTGCCTCACTTTTCGCTTAGTAACGACAAAATCGGAGCAGGAAAATTTCCTTTATGGAACATGATCCAGAATAAAATTATAACATTGGGAGACATTAATTACATTAATTAGACTAATCATCGACATGCGATTTATACGCTTTTAGACATAGAAATCCAATCTTTCGTTTTAAATGTGTTATCATTAAATATTATAAATTAATTGTAAAAATATAGATGTATTGAAAATGACTGTCGTACAGTCGAAACGTATACGTGAGTTAATATATTGAATTGTTATGTTAATCGTAATAATAAGTTTATTTGACATCTGGAATTAACACAGCTCGTTTAAGTTGGCCTTTATTTATTTATTGTAAATATAATATTATATATATTTACATATTATATAAATTAATTAAAATGTACGTAATTTTCAGGACAATTTATTGTAATGGAGATATACTCCAACCCTGAAGATGGAGAGGAATATACTGTTCCAATAAAAAATATACCAAAGAAGATTAAATTTTCATTTAAGACCCGGTGTAATATATATATATATATTTTTATTTTATTTTATTTATTTTATTATTTTTTATATAAATTTTTATTTGTTTTATTTATTTTTTATTTTTTTTAAATTTATTTTTTATTTATTTTCATTATTTTATGATTTTATGATTTATTTTTTTAAAAATAATGTTGACATTTCCCAATATATTATATTTTAAATTTTTTGACGGAAGAAACCACAATATTCTCGCGGTTTACGTTGAGCAACAATATGTACGTCGTACATTATATAGTACAAAATAGAGAATAAAAGAATTAAATGTTCAACAATATTTACAAATTAAAATATTATTTTATTACAATTATTTCTTTAAAGATAAGAAATCTTTTTTAATAGAAAAGCGTATATATTGGCCAAGAGTGGATTTTTACATTTAAAATATACTTATAATTATTGATTATAATTATTATTAATTAATAATTGTTTTTAATTAAAATTTTAAATTATGAATGAATTATTAATATATATATATAAATATATTTTTTCTCTTATTAATATTATTTTATAATATTAAATATATCTTTAAAAAACGCGCTCCTCTCCTTTCATCTTATGGTATGAGATCATGGCGATATCCTGTTATCGTTTCAACCAACAATGAATTAACTATATGGCAAACGTCAATATTCATAGTTCATCAACGATCAAGAATTTAATTATTACCACCGTTATTAATGTTAATTTTAATTTTAATTATAAGTACTGAGGAAGACTGCGTACAGTCGTAACGTATACCCCCAATTTGTTGTAAGAATTTCAATAAACATAACTTTTTAATAACTATTAACTTGCTTGTTTAGTTGGCCCATTACATTATTATCAATTGTTATATCAATATACGAGCGTACTATCCAATCCTTTCTTTTTTGTTAATATATTTAAATATATTTCTTATATTTTATATTTTCTTTTTTCACATATTGCATCGCATCCAATTCGCCATCGCCAACATTCCAAATTCGCTCAAAGTTCCTAACTCTAATAGAGAACAAAAGATATATCTGTCCTCTTCTATTCGAAGCCGCCACTCGCTGAGGGTCTAATTATATGTGCGAGTGTTCTCATTCCTTTAGTGCGCTTTGCGCTTCCAGACTATCCCTACCTCTCAGTAGATATACTAGGCGGGTTCTAACTCAGGGGCAATGAGGGGGGGTGAGGGGTGTTACGTCCTGGAGGGAGATTTTGACGCGTTCTGGCGTGACCTATGAAGGTACGCAATAGAAAGCCTGGTTCGCGGGCCGAGCGGTAAAATACGCGTGGTCAAGACTTATGAAGAGAACGCGACGTCGCAGGACGACATAAACATATATGCTTACGTATGTGTGCGTAAGGAAGGAAATGTAAGTAGTGAATCTTAAGTACTATATTATTGTTTGAGATAATAAATAATGCTAACTCGATGTTCAGTAATGTATATATATATAAGTTTATTTCTCTATAATTAATATCTACGTGGGTTGGTTGAACTTTATTGTGCGGTTGTGACTTGTGTTTCTACCGTTATTTCTATTAATTCTCCGTCTATTGTGTAATCTAGATCTGGGGTTCCAATTATGAAGTCGAGATATTTATCTTTGCATGAATGACATGTTGGTCCTGGCCTCACAGTAGTTAGAGCCCCTTTGCAAAAATCGCAATTTAATCCTATATAAACGCCATTAACCATGGTACAATGCTTATTAATTCGTAATCTGTATGTTCTAGTACGGCGGGGAAGAGCTGAGAAACACACTTGACAAAGTGTGGACTTGGTGGACCTATGGAAGTATCCCAAGCCTTTCTGGCAAAAGAATAGGGGGATTTCCGGTAGAAGTTCCGGAGTTTCTTGAGGTTTCAGATGGTCCTTGAATCAAGGAGGAGGCGGAGAGGTCTCGGCAACAAGCCGCGAGACGCGGAAACCAGACCCCTCCAGACGGAGAGGACACACAGTCCTCTTGAATTCTAATTCAAGGAACTGTGGAACTACGCTAAGGGAAAGCACACTACACTACACACACATCACTACACTACACGATACTTACCTGACATACTTACCTTATAACACTACACTACACTACATCACGCTATACTTACCTGACATACTTACCCTGTGACGTAAAGGAAGAGGAGGCCGTACATAAGTACGACGAGAGGTCTCTTATTCACGGGGTCGAAGGGGGGGAAGGGGTTAAAGGAAGGGAGGATGGGCCGGGAACGGCGGGGTAGGGAGTATAGGGATTTGGGGTTATGGGGTAGGGTGGGTAGGGTACTTTTCGGGCGAGTATGAATGTGCGTGTGTATGGGGGAATTTGGACGGGAGGATGGATAAGGGTTTGGAGTCGGGGAAGGGGGGATAGGGTCTTTGGGGTTAGGAGTGGGTGCGGTTGTATGAATGGGGGTTGTATGAATGAGTGAACAAGAGCGAGGAGGAAGCTGAGGGTGGGCGCGGACACGCGCAGACTGGAGTCACCGCGGTGCAATGTGCATAACAGAAACCGCGGTGGCTCCAAAAGTCCGAGGGAGACAGCCTCGGAACTAAGGGGGAGTTTTTAGTGCGGTATGGGGGACCTTCAGTCCCCGAGTCCCACATAACCCAAGGCCGGCCTTGGGTATCCATAAACGGATTTTCTCCTCCAGCACCAGGCAAAAAAAAAAAAAAAAAAAAAAAGAAAGATGGTCCTTGAATGGTCGTGGGCACGTCTATCGTTCAAGGCGCAAGTTAGCTATCTTGTAAGTTGTTAATCATATAAATCGCCGCTTAGACTGCTTGAATTTACATATGTCAATTGATTTTATTTATTAATAATTTATTTGTTCTTCCATAAGATGAACTAATTCTGTCTTTTATTAATTTACAGATAAAGAAGGAAGCGGTTATCGCCCTGAGAGAGGCGTGACCCTGAGGCTATAGGCAGAGGTTCACCCTTGTAGAGGCGCTCCCCGAGAATTGGGTATAGAGCTGGAAGAATTATCAAGGATCGCTCGCCCTGTCGGAGGCGCTCTAATGGATAGGAGCGGTGCGACGCCCTGTGAGAGGCGCGCGGTAAACGAATGAATTTTTCATAGAAGACAGAATTATAATTAGATAAGTATAAAAATTCCTTAAGTAATAATTAATTTTCTTATATATCAGTCTGAGCTTGTGGTTATTTTACAGATTCGAAAACCTGTGCCAATGGGGGATCGTAGTTTTACTACTATACAGTCGATGAAGAAGATTATGGAGAGAAGAGCGAAAAGTAGTGAAACTCTGTGTCGAGTTAAATATATATTATTTTTGAATCGTGAAACAATTGTTAGTACCGTCGCGATACTTTGGTTATTTTATAGTTAAAGAGTTGCGTTAATTGATTATAATGAATTAATTTATAATGTAATTAGTTAAGAGATGGTTAGGTAGCGCTCGAGAATAATTATAATAATAAGTTTGATTGATACTTACTATAGATTGTAGGTTTCCAGCAAGTTACTTGTAGAATAAATTTGTAGGTAGTTAAGAATAATGAATATTTATTTTATACACCGATTTGTTCTGATCTATCTGTATCTTATAATGACTGAATGACTGAATTACAATTCTTATATTAATAATCATCCCTTGCGAGCGGCGTATATATACCTCTGGGCTACCCCCAGATTACGGAAGCAGGCGGTTACAATATTTCCACGTGTCTCCGAATGATAGGGTCTCGCGAGAGAGTTTGAATATAATAACCGTTGTATTATATTTGCAGCACCATTTGTATATCTATTTTTAGTTGTGATGTTATTATCGCTGTTTTTATAATGTATGTTCTTTTAATATTTGTATTTGTCAAACAATAGGTGTTTTTATATTGAGTAAATAAAGAATACGTTAATTTCAAATGTTCCTGTGTTTTGGTGTTGTTATTTTAAATGCCCTTGTTTCCGTATAGTTGCGAAAAGATATATATATGTATATACATATATGCGTATGCGTGCCTTTTTATATATGTATGTACGCGAGTGTATTCGGTAAAATATAATATAGAATTAATAATTACATATGTGTATATATAATTATATAGCCCTTTTGATGCTTATAATACTTATATCTGTATTTAATAATAATATTACTATTGCAAGACTGTTTGTTAAAATAATATATGCTTATTACATATTTTCATAATATATATTTATACTTTACTATTTAATTAATTTAATACTTATCAAGTTTTATTTTAACGTTTCAATCCTGCAATTGACTTAATACTAGTGTTAGTATTAAAGATAATATAATTCTTAGAATTATCTTAATTTAACATAACATAATTGATTCTCTTAATATATATATATATATATTTACAATTAAATATTGTTAAAAAGGAAACGTGGAACGTAAATGTTTCTTAAGCGGTTTTGGATTTCCCGCGCGAGAGAGAGAGTTTCGAGATCTCAGGAGAGAATCGTACAGCTGTGCATTATTGCGGCGGCGGTGATATACGTGCAGTGACAGGGCGCTACTGGCTGTCTCTTTAAATCTGTTTACGTGCAGCGTTGTGTTTACGTTTGATAATTGTCTAAGATAATTAATTCCGTGTGCTGCAGGTGCGCGTTGGGTGAATGAAATTATTATATCCAAGTGATAAGACAATCGTGCACGTTGCCAGTGGTTCGGGAAGAAGAAAAGAAAATTTTACGTGACGAGCGGCGGTGGACGTCAAGTGGAGTCGACGGTCGTAACACCCCCCTCGTTAAGTTGAGAGCAGCGGTCTTTAGACGATGCGACGGTGAGCCTGTTGAACCCAGCTTGCATCGGGGAAGTACATTTGTTTATTCTTGTCTCCAGATGCCGGTAAGCAGTTTTGAGGTTAAGTATTTCCTTTGACAGATCAAAATGTTCCTTGTGTAAATGTTGTGTACGTTGAAGTACTTCTATGTGGCTTTTACAGTTGCTGTGAGAGGATACTTCTGGAGCTTCTGGATCGTAAGAGTCGATAATTATATGTCCAGGGTGTGTTCTGGCGTGTATGCTGTTATTTGGCTGCTGTGGTATGTTACGTCCGGAGCACAGTCGCGGCGTGAAATTCGCGAGAAATCATTATCGCGGTCCACGTGCTCGGACTATCGCGCTGAACAACGTCGTATTTCGGAAAACTTTTCCGGGGATACCCACGACGAAGGGTGTTCCGCCAAGGCTACACGCAACGGTTCAATGTCTTGCGGATGGAAGGGTGTCGGTTAGGATTCGTACGAGGGAGTTGCAAATGTTACACCGGAGTATGGGGATATTATCGAATATAATCCTGAAAACGTTCGAGGGAATCATCGACGGAGTGGAAAATTGTAATCACGATGTTACCATCGGTGTCGATACGAAAGGTTTCTTCGCCATTGATGTACCGTAGGTGAGCTATCTGACAACGGTAACAGTGGAGTTGAGGGTCGCGAGTTACCGACAGTCGATGGAAGTTACACACTGAGTATATTATCCCGGTCGGTAAGTTACCGATTACGAGCAAATGTTTAGCAATGTTCAACCATTCGTTTCGAGCAGTACCGCGTAAGCGCATATGGCGATCTACGCAAAGGGCGGCCTTTGTTTCTTTATTAATAAACCCGACTGATATTTGGCAGTAAGGGGTTCTTTGTTCAATAGGCTCTTCTTCCACTTCGGGAAGAGGCAAGATATGCGGGGCGGTGAGGTACCGAGGCCTTATTGGGCACATGGGTGAATTATTTAAATAAATGGGATTAAATAAATGAAGCGTTCCCGTTATTTTATTCGGAATTCTAGAATATTCATTGAATGTGCTACGTTAGCTTAGTTTGCAAAAGAGAAATCGTCGAGACCCCCTTTTTTTCAAGGGTCTAAGGGTCAGTTTTATGACCCTAGGCAAAAAAACAGAGTTTCACTTTTATGGCCCTTGGAAAACTCAGTTTTCCAAGAGTCTTTACGAATATTCTAGAGACCACGTGTAAAGTTATATTACATAATTCGTAGAAAATATTAATTTTAAAATATGTTTAAACAATAATTATACATGCATGCATGTGTTTGATAATATTTCGATAATTTGGCTATTCGTGACGGCAAATAGCCTCATCCTTTAGTACTAGAATCTCAACGTTGAGTTTTATTATTTATTCCAATTGTTTACAATTGAAACTTACCTTAGTTGATCTCTAGGGGGTGGACAGTGGTTCCCCAATGTTCTGGAGTAGGCGCGTCGTAGTGGGTGTGCAGGATGTCCGCCCTGATTTGCAAATACCGGGTGCGACGAGGATCGTTGTCCGGGATGTCGTGTCTCGGAATACGAGGGTTCTCGATTTCGACTGGAGTCAATTGCGCTGGCCACTTCCTTAGTTTAACGTCTTTATTATTAACAGCGAACGGCGCGGTTCCGTCAAATAAGTTGTCGTATTCTGAGTCGTTATGATAGTAGGTGCCGATAAGATTCGAATATTCACTTGATGATGCCGGATAGTAGAGTCGCGCGGTTAAACGACGAAGTTGGTTTTTCCTGCCTGCGTGTCTTAGGCATAATGATTTATAATATAAAACATTCTGAATATTGCGTCACTTTTACAATAAGTCGACGTGCGGCGGTCCTCACTGTCGGTTATTGTTCCAGTGCGTAACTACGAGCGGTTCGTCCTCTCAAAATAGTCACAACAGAATTCAGAAATTATAAAGTGAAATCGTGCGGCAGCGACGAGCGGTTCGTCCTCTCTAAGTCGCAGCTAGGATTTCATTAAGAAAATTATTCATATAATAGATTTTCACTACACGTGCAGATTGGAAGAACTCGTTTTAGGATCATTTTAGAAATACCAAAATCGTAATATTAGAATAGTAACAATAATAGAGCAAAATATTATATTAGAAAAGCGTGGAATTGGAATTTGTTTAAAATAAATGCGGAGAATTATTATAAATGAAACACACACTTTTATTCTAAATTAACACTACACGATACAAAGTTAACTAAAGTTAAAGTTTTAATAGAGTTAGGACTTATAATATTAGAGTTAGAATGTTAGAATTGAATTAGATTTAGAATTAGGAGAGCGTTCAAGGTATGACTGCTCTAGTCGAAGTCGCGATGTGAACTGCCGGGTTTTGGGACCGCTCTGAGGTCCTCCGTTTTCGGCGGCTCGGCGCTGCGCCGGCCCGAGAGTGGGTGATGCTCGGTGTGGCGGGGCGTTTCCCCGTAGTGGGAAGTTCCTAGACGTTACGCAGCGCAGTAGTGATATAAGGCCGGTTCTAACCCATGGGGCAATGAGGGGGGGTGAGGGGCGAGGGAAACCCATGGCGAGGGGGAATGACGTCACGCGGGGGGGGGAATGACGTCACGCGGGAGGCGTCCGTGATGTACCGCGAGGGGTCCGCGGAGAGGGGGAAGCGTCCGCGATTTTGGTACCGGGTCCGCGAGGGGTCCGCGGGGAGGGGGAGCGTCCGCGATTTTGGTACCGGGTCCGCGAGGGGTCCGCGGGGAGCGGGAGCGTCCGCGATTTTGGAGCCGGGTCCGCGAGGGGTCCGCGGGGAGGGGGAAGCGTCCGCGATTTTGGAGCCGGGTCCGCGAGGGGTCCGCGGGGAGGGGGAGCGTCCGCGATTTTAGGGTCTGCGAGGGATCCGCGGGGAGAGAGGAACCGCGAAAGACCGCGTGAAGCTTTATGGGTGAGGGGTCCGCGGGGAGAGAGGAACGCGAAGGAGAGCGCGAGGCACACGTTAGAGAGATGACGCAAGCGAGACGTATATGCAAGAGCGAGAGAGATAGTGCGAGATGGTTAGGTAGCGAGATGACGCGAAGGAGAGCGCGAGGCGAACATGAGAGAGAGATGACGCAAGCGAGGCGTATATGCAAGAGCGAGAGAGATAGTGCGAGATGGCTAGGTAGCGAGATGACGCGAAGGAGAGCGCGAGGCGCACGCGAGAGAGATGACGCAAGAGCGAAAGAGATAGCGCGAGATGATGAGAGGTAGCGAGATGATGCGAAGGAGAGCGCGAGAGTTGATGCAGCGAAGGAGAGCGCGAGAGGCGTTCGTAAGAGAGACTTTTTTTTTTAATAATATTTATTTCTTTTAATATTTTTTTTTAAAGTATTTTTAATAGGAGGAAGGGGAGAGGACCTATTCTAAAATAAATACATTTATTTAATATTTAAAATAATTTTTATTTATAACTATGTGTGTGTGTGTGTGTGTGTGTATTTACAAAATGTGTGTGTGTGTAAATTTAAAAATTAAAATATAATAATAATAATATAAAATATAAAATATAATATAAAATATAATATAATCATAAAATCTAAAATATAATGCAATAATATAAAATATAATATTTACGACAGCAACACATGGTTGAGCAATGCCTGTCTGAACGAGAGTGTCTGGATATGTTGAGGCGGCCGAATGTTAGATGCTGCGCGAAGCGGAGGCGACGGCTGGGCGGGGACTCCTGCCTAACAGAAATTTGTTATTAATTAATTTAATAATTTATAATTAAAAGGAAATACTTACTAGTTCCAATTTTCCACCACAGGTTCTGGTGGATATGGCTCTAGGCCAAACAGTTCCCGAAGAGCATACATGTTCTCCCATAGCCAATTGTTATTGGCATCCATTTCCCGCGCCTCTGCAGTTTCGCACCACATTTCTGCAAACATTTGTCGATGTTCCCACCTCAGCATTCTCACCCACTCTCGTTCAGTTAAACCTTGCTCCACCATGTGCGGCCATAAATTTTGCACAATGTTATAGATCATCTGAAAAATATGAATATTTAATATATATCTAAACATATTGTAACATTCTGTACAATAGTTTTAAATAAATTGTACAACTTACTATTTCGGGGAGCGTACGGCGCAGAAAACCTCCAGTCATTTTTTTTGTTTTTTTTTTTACTCTTTTTTACTATACTTAACAGCACAAACGCTAAAAACTTTATGACGAACATCGCGGAGACAGACCCGCTCTCGGTAGGAAAAGTAGGGGATGTATGACATAAGAATTAGCTTGAACGCTTACTCAGTACATGAGATAAGAAAACAGATGGTCCGAGACAAAGATTCCATGATGAGAATAAGCATATGAATAATATTTAAAATTGAAACCACAATCGAACGTCAATAGAACCACGTACATACATCGATCAACCACCTTCATACCTCGATCGAACCACTTTCAAATATCAATCAACCACATTCGAACCACTTTCGAACCATGTTCAAACATCGATCGAACGTCAATCAACCACTTTCGAACCACGTTCATACCTCGATCAACCACGTTCGAACATCGATTGAACGTCAATCAACCACTTTCGAACCACTTTCGAACTACGTTCGAACGTCAATCAACCACTTTCGAACCACGTTCGTACCTCGATCAACCACCTTCAAACCTCGATCGAACATCAATCAACCACCTTCAAACCACTTTCGTACCTCAATCAACCACTTTCGAACCACGTTCGTACCTCGATCAACCACCTTCAAATCTCGATCGAACATCAATCAACCACCTTCAAACCACTTTCGTACCTCAATCAACCACTTTCGAACCACCTTCGAATCTCGATCAACCACGTTCGAACATCGATTGAACATCAATCAACCACCTTCGAACCGCTTTCGAACCACGTTCGAACATCGATCAACCACCTTCAAACCTCGATCGAACATCAATCAACCACCTTCAAACCACTTTCGTACCTCGATCAACCACTCTCGAACCACGTTCGTACCTCGATCAACCACCTTCAAACCTCGATCGAACATCAATCAACCACCTTCAAACCACTTTCGTACCTCAATCAACCACTTTCGAACCACCTTCGAACCTCGATCAAACATCAATCAACCACCTGCGAACCACTTTCAAACCACGTTCAAACATCGATCGAACATCAATCAACCACCTTCAAACCACTTTCGAACCACTTTCATACCTCGATCAACCACCTTCGAACCACTTTCGAACCACGTTCGTACCTCGATCGAACGTCAATCAACCACCTTCGAACTTCGATCGAACATCAATCAACCACATTCAAACCTCAATCGACTACATTTAAAAAATTATAACATAAGAATGCTGTCACATGCTGAAATTAATACGAACACGTGTGGACATATAATACTTGTATGCGTATGAGGAAAATGAGCGAACAAAGATAATATTATTTCAATATTAATTTATTCAAAAAAAGGGTGTGGCGAATCATTGCGATGATTTGACCACCAATTAAATATTTTAAATACATTTTCTAAAGCGCAATTTTTTACATGTTTATCGCAACGTAGGCTATAGATAGTATCTAAGTTGTTTAAGGTAGGAATATCTTCATATTCTGCATCCAAGGTCTCAATAATGAAACTGTTTCTCGCATCGTCCATTATATCGATCAACCATTCTCGCTTTTCACGGCCTTTTACGTACACAAGAGAGGATGACTCTTCTTCTTCTTGTATCATACCAGCGATAGCTGTTGTAATCAAACGCTGAGCCATGCTGTATGGAACGTTTCCATCTACCCATTGCAATCCATGATGATTTCGAGTCAACTATGAGGTTTGACGTCTCTCCGATTTTATGAGCACATCCCATGGTACGGGGCATGCGAAAAAATAATGTGAAACAATGAATCCTCTTCTCAGGATCGCCGCTTCCTTCACAATAAACTGTTTATTGAAAATAAATCCTTGTAGATCCACAAACGTTGGTACAACCATATTGTTGCAAGAATGTTGGACGACTGATGTCGATTGTTAAAAATCTCAATCTTTTATATCAGAGGATAAATGCTGATTAAGTAATTTTACGAACTATGTTGGTCAACGGACAATATTCGACAACACGATCGTGCAAAATGAGACAATAGGCGGTAGTATTTGCCGGTACATCTTCCTTACATTCAAATTCTATTCTCACGTCCACGGTAGAATTTTTGACAGATTCATTTTGTCGCGAACAATCAATAACTGCGAGAGGACCGCAATGTAGAAATTTTGCGATAGTTAGTACATTCTCAATATCACACCCGTAATAAGATTTGCGAAAACGAGAGTACATATCAAACAAGAGGGCGAATCTATTTTTTTCAAAATCTAAATTTAAATCATCGTAGGGATAAGATTCCGAGTTTAGATATAGCTTAACGTTGGCTAATTTACAATGATCAAATGTAGTAACATCTTTTGTCATAACATTCTTTTTACCAGTCTGCAATGCAAAGATCACATATCGCAGCTTTTTCAGCTGAGAGGCGGTTTTCACAGTCCACGAATACTTGGTCGTGCTATGTAACAGCGGAAATTCGTACAGATCCCAAGAGCGAAAACTCATGTTTAAGAATCGCCCGCTTTCCAATGCTCGTAGCAAGGACAGTTTATTGACCTCATTCAATAGTACATGCGGCATACGCTATCGTATCTTGATCAATTCAATATCAGCTTCAGCAGGTCCATACAGACAATTGTTGTCGTTGCGCGAACGTATCAAAATTAATTCGTGGCGAGCATTAATCACAACTCGCTTGTAATCTTCGCAAAATCCCAACAGCATGTTGAGCGGTACGCAAAAGTTAAACATGCAACTATCACCACATGATCCATTATGTGTCATATCCCACCCGGCATTCTTCAAGATTTTACTTCTCTCGGTAGTTAAAGAGACATAATTTTTCAACGTAGAAGTTATTCCAACGGTTCTGTTGCGATCAATCTCCACACCATCGAGTTTATATCGAATTTCATCAAACATGAACGCAACGCAGTTATTTGCCAATACCAGCGTTTCATTTGCATCTATTTTAGATATCGTCAACTTTCCCTCAACATACAGAAAGCTTTCGCACGGTAACGTGTACAAATCCTGGTGGTGTATAGGTATCCGTATCTCATCGCTATGTCCAAGCGATGAGTTGGAGTATGGATTGTATGTATGTGTCTCAACCTTGACGATACGATCATCAAATACTGGTTCACCACCAATATTCAAAATATCAATCATCTTTTCGTACGATGAATCCCAATGATTTTAAAAATTCGCGATTCAATGCGCTGAGTTTCTTTTTAGTGTAACGAGATCTCTGATTATTGTCGCTCACTGCCGCAGCTGCTCTCGCGAAAGTATTGTCCCTCGTAAAAGTATTGTCCCTCGTAAAATTATTGTCTCTCACGTGCTCCGTATCATTTAGCACGAGCATCACATGCTAATTTTGTCGACGCCGTACGTGCAATCTTCCTCTCCTCGAAAATCCAGCAATCGTCCTTCTTGATCAACAATGCGTATCGTTAGATCAGTAATGCTCCGTACGACGATCGGGAGATAAATGATCTGTGCAGGCGTTTCCGATATCTTATATCCTGGCGGCACGCTCGGTGAAAATTCATGTATCGTGTGTACGCGCTTGTCATTACTGTACGCACCAGTGGTGACGCTACATTCTATACGGATAATATTCACGCTAATAATATTTATAGGTAAATCCGAATCATGCCATTTGTGAGGTTGCAATATACAATTCGACGAGAATCCCAACAGCGATCCTATATTGTATGGTTTACTAAAATTTATTCTATAGATGCATTTGATTTCGCTCTTTAGAGTATTATGATTGGCGCGAAGCGCTATTGCATCTTCATTCTGCTCTTTATTGGAAGGATATTGTGAAATTGCACGTCTCAGATACTCATCTATAGCTTGTATTTCGTATGATCCTTCGGGTACCGTAATTTCCTTGTCATCGTTATCAAAGTAAAATTTATAATTCTTAGAATTTATATTCGGTATCGTATGATAAGTTTCAAAATCTGTTAAACCGAGCTCATAATCACCATTCGATAAATCTATAGCTGGAAAGTAGCTTACAGCGAGAACGCTACTTTTGCCAGTCAACGTTAGTGTTAGCGACATGTTGTCAAACTGAATCGTGATGATGGATTGACAGGCTTTATATCAGTCGTTTGAAGAAATCGTAAATACAATTGTCCACAATTATTCTGATTATAATTTTGATAGGATGTGTGATTGTATGCTATTTTCGCAACATTTAAATATTGCACCAATTCTTTGGGTGGTTGAAGATTGCCAAAACTATCGAAATATATTGCTCGATTTCCTCTCTTTACATATGCTACCCAATGGGTACCGGGACCATCAACGTCATCCAAATTGACGATACCGCTTTCATTTTGTCGTCTACCGCTTATCGGTAAATTATTGCGCATGAAAACATCTCTAAAGAATGGTATATGCATACGTCTTGCCAGTTGTTCCAATTGTACATTAGTTGTTACACCCACAGGCATTTTTAGCGTTTTTTTTTGACGTTTTTTTTTTTCTTAGTTGAGAATCCCTGTCCACGCTTGTATGGAGCGAGATAAACTCCACGACCTTCCATAGCGCGATTATGACGTTGCATTTCTTCAAGCTGACGTTGCGCAGCCTTGCTATCATTCACAGCCTTTGCGACTCCCGCTGCTCCACCGGCCAACGAACCGAGAACTCCCAACAATGGTAAAATTGGCAAGATACCACCACGCTTCGCCACAGACAGTATTCGTTTCTTCTTCTTTTTCAAAGATTTTTGCACATTCATCCCCATACCGAATTTTGTCTTTGCTTTCATAGCTGCTCAAACAGTCGTAGCGGCTGCTCTTTCACCAAGAGTTGAATCTCTCGCAGTAATACGTTTTCGCGCTTTCGCAGCGAGTATATTGTCAGCAACGTGTCGTTCTCTGAGGGCGTTGCTTTGAGAATATCAATGTCGTGCTCGCGACACGCAGCATCCAATGGATTAATGCCTCGATCACCTCTAGCCAATCGCTTTTCCAAATGAGTCCCCGGACCGCAAAACTGATAGCTGGGGATATGTAATTCGATCGGAAGTGCGTTTATCGCGCGATTAAAGAGACCACTACCTATTTTCGTTGACATTCGCTGCAATCCTTTATCATCGGCGCTGGACCGTCGATGTACGTTCGCTGCCACGGTCGATTGTAATGTTCGAAACAGCGGCGACAGGCCTGAATCTCTGGATCCGCCTTTATGTGTTCCGGAAGCTTGTCCCACACGTAGTGGATGTGATTTTCGTATTGCAATAAAAATGCTTTTGGCACAAATTGCAGCTGTTCGGCGCTTAAACCGTGAATATCGGAAGCACTTGTTAGCAGAAGAAACATTTTTTCGCTACTGAGCGATTCATGATTCCGCGCAGCTATAAATAGGCTCTCCATGACTCATTCATTCATTCGAGAGAAAACATGCGGTTCGTTCAGCAATCGACGATAATCGAAGTTACAAATTTCGACGATAAAACACGGTTAATGGTGGATAAAGAAATACACAGACATGGAAACATACTGCCGAATACTATACGCGGTATCATCTGCGGCCCCTCGAATTGCGGTAAAACTAACGCGTTGATTAGTTTGATAGAAAGCCCGCACGGCGTTTGCTTCGAGAACATGTACGTTTACTCGAAATCGCTTCAACAACCGAAATATCGATATTTGGAAAATTTGCTATCAAAGATAGAAGAAATTGGTTATTTTACATCTCCAATAATAGCGATGTCATTCCACCGAGTGAGGCGCTTCCGAATTCCATTTTTATCTTTGATGACGTGGCATGCGACAAGCAAGATATGATAAGAGAGTACTTTGCAATGGGACGACACTCGAACGTCGACTGTTTCTATCTTTGTCAAACGTATGCCAAGATACCCAAGCATCTTATACGTGACAATGCAAACTTATTAATTTTATTTAAACAAAATGGGACAAACTTGAAACATGTGTACAACGATCATGTAAATACAGATATGTCTTACGATAATTTTCGCGCTTTTTGCCAGAAATGTTGGCAACATAAATACGGATTCGCGGCGATTGACAAGGATAGTCCGCTGACTAATGGACGATATAGAAAAGGATTTAATGAATTTGCAATACCGCAAAGCAATTAGTCGCTTTCGACACATTGATCGAGCAACGTCTAAATTACAACATGATGAATAACGATCGTGAAAAGATTGTGAGAGAGATTTCGAAAACGAGCGATTCAATCCGCAAAAAATATCGTTTCTTGAAAACTGGTAAAATGGAGGAGGACGATGCATTGGAGAGGCATTTTAAACCAATCTCTGAACCTCTGAAACAGCTTGTTGAAAACACAGTCGGTGTTGAGTCTGGTGAAGAAAAGATTGAACCATGGAGTATGCTCGGAGAGAAAAAAGAGTTTAAAACAAAGCGATCAAATATATCATTGAGCGGTATAACTTCTACTCCAAAGCGAATCAAAAGCAGGCGAATGCAACAATTATTGGATGCAACTACTTCTACTCCGATACAAGATGTACAACCAAGACAATTATTACATGATAAGACATCTATCGAGGAAATTTTCGAGACTTCACCTGAATCGCTTGTGACATCGATTCAACATTCATTACAAACATCTGAGGGTCAAAATTCATTGCGAAATCACCTGGGTCCACTTGCTCAAAAATATGTGGCAGCTATATTGAGTCAAGATAAAAATTCCAAGATGGATTACGTATACGGTGTTAAATTTATCGACAAAGGAATGATGCTCGGTAATAAAAATTTCGATGTGGATAAAAATGATAATATAATTATCGATGGATCAAAATACGTTGGAACAGCAGGTCTTTACGAGCTGGTTTTCAAGAGAATTCCCGACGATGTAATATATACTGCAAATGACTTGCAAAACTACAAAAGTATATTAATAAGAACAAATGCGCACAGACGAAATGGTAATGTGAATCATCCAGTATTAGGTAACAAGGGATACAAATATAAATATATAATCGCACCATTATTCTCTGATAAAAAATCTGGAAAAGGTATACCGCGTGCTATGACCTTAAACTATAATAAGATTGATTACGTGCATTGGAATGATCCCAACGAGTTGGTAGATCGTCTGCGATTGCTCGAAGCTTCACGTCAAGCCGGCAACAACGCCCACGACAATGAAATATTGTCGATTATCGAGGAACTTTACGAAGCTGGCATTATTATAAAATAAGTTATACATCCACGATACGAGTCAGTCTGTCAATATTAGTGGTATCGAAATGTCGATTAATAAATTTGGATTATCACTCGGAACGTCGAATAATAATTCATATTATCAATGGAATGGATTACTAAGAAATTACGTGCGCGATAACACTCTGTGTCTAACAGCCTCCGGCTATGACGCAAGGTCGCGCAAGATACGACGTGTAGCGCAACCGAAAGATGATAATGATGCAGCCAACAAACGATATGTCGAAGCGAGTGTCAAGCTTTTGAGAGATCAACAGAAAGAAATTGATAAAAAAATAATAAGGCTTGAAAGGAATATGCAGGCGCTATTATTAACGCTGGATAAAATGGCTGTAACGCAGACTACATTAAAACATACATAAAGAACTGTACGTGAAAATTATATCACATTATTACAAATATGCCTCGATCAAACACCTCTGAAAAGCAGCTACTCGTGGAGGAATTGCACGCTCCAGCGAGAAGAAATTTTCCGCGTAGACGCGTCATAGTACGTGGATACGACGACCTGTGGCAAGCTGACGTGGTCGAGATGCGTCCTTATGCAAGAGTCAACAAAGGATACAATTACATACTCACCGTCATCGATGTGTTGAGCAAGTATGCATGGGCCGTGCCGCTCAAGAATAAGAGCGGACGCGAAACAGCTGACGCTATCGCCGAGATAATTCGAGATGGCAACAGATGTCCGAGAAACATACAAACCGATAGAGGAAAAGAATTTTACAATGCAAATGTGCAGAAACTCGTAAAAAAACACAACATCAATCATTACTCGACGTATTCTGTTATGAAAGCCTCAGTGGTGGAACGATTTAATCGTACTTTAAAGAACAATATGTGGAAAATGTTTACACTTAATGGCAATTACAAGTGGATCGATGCGCTGTCGCGACTCGTTGCAGAGTACAATGCGAGAAAACATCGCACTATCGGCATGAAACCTATTGATGTTACTCCGGAGATTGCTGAAAAACTTTTAAATACGATATACAGTAATGTAAAAATTGCTGCTCCGGCAAGATTCAAAGTAGGCTGTCAGGTACGCGTGAGTAAATTCAAGACCGTCTTCGAAAAAGGTTTTACACCAAATTGGACTACCGAAATATTTAAAATTATCAAAGTGCAGAAAACTAATCCTGCGACATATATACTTGAAGATTCGCGCGGAAATTCCGTCGCCGGAGGATTCTACGAGTACGAGTTACATCATGTTGCAAATCCCGATGTATATCTCGTGGAAAAGATTTTGCGGAAAAAAGGCGATGATGTTTATGTGAAATGGTTGGGACTGGATAAATCTCACAACTCATGGATTCATAAAAATAATGTATTATAAACATTTATTTAAAATATCTGTACACTGTTTATTTTACAATATATTTATCTAATAATTTTATAAATACAAATATACATATAATATACATATTTATACAAAATATATTACAACAAATATTATTTACAAAGGTATTTTATAATGTCCCCATGGTAATGTATCAGTGGTTTCAGGTATGATATACCGCTTGTCATCGTGAGGACTTAGAGCAATTTTTGTCTCGCGAATGGTGTATACTTCATGCAATTTCGATCTTATACACGACTAACTACGTGTCATTACAATCTCTTCATTTAAACACCGCGTATAATCATCAAACGTTATCGTTCTCGCGACAACGTTACTCTTGACACCTTTAACCTTTTTTGTAACTTTCTTGCCATCCACTCGCAAGGCATACATTTTTGCTCTAAGGCCTATAAATTCGGTCATAATCACACCGTTATTTTCATCTTTCATTAGACCAGGTACTTTTTTATTCACGAGCGGTATACCATACACATTGTCCGCAGCGTAATCGCTCGTATCAAATTTGCTTACGTCGCGCTTTATATTCTCGTACACATCTTCACATTCGATGTGGTATATTAGGCTGTCTGTGTCGGTGTACATTACCTGCATCTGTCGCGATATAGCGGTGACATGTACTCGTGATGAAATTCGTATAAACATGTTTTGGAGATGTCGAGTATGCACATGCCGACATAGATTGGTTTGTAAAATTTTACTTCGAGTTTACGTAATTCTACAGCAATAAGATTTTCCGAAAAGATGCTTCTACTGTGGGAATTTGGTTTCGCAATCATTGCCTCTGCATCGTATCTTCCTTCCCAATGTGTTAAGTTTTACATCAACCCGATTACGCACATTTTCCATCGTTTTGCCGAATACTGCATTATTCATCAATTTATATAAATGTTTTTCAAAATCATTTTTCGCGTGTGTTCTGAATTGCGTATTAAGTTCGATATAATTTCGAAGCCATGGAGATTGCGCGAATTGTAATATGCGATGTATTTTTGCAACGCGAAGGCCGTGACGCGTACATTGCTGCAGGTTGCGGTAGTGTATCACATATCGCTTCTTATCATATAGCGTTGCGAGAAGCTTATCTTCCCGCTTGCCTGGCGGCTTGTCGCGTGTCGGGCAAAACGGTAGGTCAGTGTGCGTGTCGTGAAGATGTCGTGAATATTCTAAATCTACCTCGAGGATGTAGCCTGTGGGTGAATCGAGCGTGATAGATGATGTGTCGAAATTAGATACATCGTCGACCCATTGAAAATCAGCATAAGGTAATGGTTGACACATTGCCCATCCATACAAATTATTTACATCGAAATACATTAGATATGAAGATGGTTTCGATGGATCGTACGACTGCATATACTTGTTATTAGCGTGTGCATTTATGTTTGAACATTGACTCAGACCACCGCGTATACCCCGTTCGATAAACATTACCATATCAATGTCTGTGAGCAGTTCGAAATTTACACGTGTATGCTTTAATATGGCGTCCCACGTATACCCGGGGAGAGTATAATAATACGCGGGGTCGAGCCCATAACTCTCGATACATTTATCCCGGAAATTTTCAAAAATGTCGGCTAATAACAAGACATCAGTTTTTAAATATAAGTCGCTATATTCGCCCAGCGTTCGAATGGAGAACTGCTCCCATACGTTTTCGGCGTGCGCGTAATCGTTCTCGGATACAGTGTCGCCGGTCAAGGAACTGTAAAATGATTCGCGCGGCGGTAAACACGTATCTTGCAACTTGTCGACACAGTCAATGTATTCGTATGCAAAGACACCTTTCCGTGTTAATAATTCGAAATTTTCGGTGGATAAATTTTGAAATTTCAATTGTAAATTTTTGAGTTTGTCTTTATCCAAAAAAGATGCCAATTTGTCGAGACTTGTCATGAGAAATTTATATGAATCGATAAAACGTAATTTAATATTTCTGGATTTGTCTTCTGCAATTTGAACATTTTTTGTAAATGATATATATTTTTCTTTAGTTATTGGAAGTAATTCGATTCCCCCTTCGAACGCTGTAGCTATTTCCTTAATTATGAAATGTGAGTCGTAACCGGATAAATTATGAAATACTATTGGAATGCAAAAAGAGTTTTTATAATTTAAGTTGCAATTTGAGTGTGCTGGACCACGGTACCGCCCGGTCAAATGGCAATGATCGCGTACGCGTGTATCGTCATCTTGCATGAATGGTTTCTCACATATATGACAATGCGTTGCACTATGAAATTTTTCCCACTCGTCTGATGTTAAATTTACCATGGGGACGTTAGTTGCTAAAATATTCTTTACGCGTATCGCTAAATTTTGTAGTTGTTCGGAAAACCACGAAACGAAATCTACACTACGACGAAAATAATACTCGGATAATGAATCGTCATATGAGCAATGTACATAATATGCTATACTAAATACTTGGTGATGTTGAAAGTTTTTTTCTTCTTCCGTCTTTGCTAGCACACATTCTGCACTTTCACAGATCTGCGTATACGATAAAAGGAAGTCGCTCTTTCCTGGTATAGTTGGTGAAGCTGAGCCACTTGTCCTTATCGCTCGGTAACCGGATAGCGCAGTCATTCATCTTTCCGCAGTCTACTGTATGTGACTGCAACTTGTCTTCCGAATGGAAGTAGTGTAAGCATCTGTAAAACAAATAATTAGTTTTTTTTCCACATATATAATTTATATATATATATATATAAATATTACATTTTTATATATTTTATATATTGCGTTTTTAATTAAATATACGTACCGATCGCAGATATATTTCTTGTGATCTTTTTTGCTCAATTGCGAGCTCACGAGCCGGGAGAGATTCTTGATCCATGCGAAATGTCCAATGTTGTTGCTGTCTTCCACGTACAGCAAGTTGATGTGTCTGTCTTTCTTCTGCTCACTGAGACGTATCGAGACAATGTTCTTTTCTTCGATGCTGTACACATTTATCGAAATGTTGTTTGATAGTTCAAACTTTTTAATTTGATTCACAGTCACTGGAAACTCAATGTCTTGGAGATTCAGCACTGTCGTATAATGTGGATATGATGACGTTCTCTCACTATATTTTGCAACTGGATGCAGAGCAGCGACCACCGCCCACGCGAAACATGCATTGTCTTTTGATTGCACATTAACCACCGCTCTCTTCATCATTATTTCTCGCGGTAATTTAACATGGCGTCCCGCACGCATTGGATTATACTTGTTTATATTTACAATTAAATTGATTATTCGCGATAATGCCCAACCACTATCACGTTCTTGAAATTCTTCTAGCGATGCTAGTATGGGCTCGATAACGCGGCGTTTATACCATTCATGTAAATCGGAGTTGCGAAAGATTTCAAAGTTTTTAGTGTTGACACTTTTATTAGCGCGCTTATCGCCTGACACAAACTCGCCATTAAATATAGTGTTCACTTTCACACTAGGGTATTTTTGCAATACTTTTTTCACATGTCTGATCACAATGTCTTTGGCATCTTCGAGAAATTGACGAGGTTCAATGTGATTATAGTTTATTACCGTACCAGTCAAGATGCGGCTCTCGAACGCCGTATCAATCTTTCGCCATATGAGTCCGATGTCTCGCGAACTGCTTCCGGCACCCGCGTGTACAAAACGTCGGCGTACCGAATTTTTCAACCCTTCTAGACGAGCAATTTGGGCGACAAGTGATTGTCGAACTCCGATCGGTAATCGTGGACGTTTGATTCGACTTTGTTCTTCCAATGATTCGATGTATTCGTCACATTGCTGCTCCCATACAATGTATTCCTCCACCGAATTCACCCTTGCTGATTGCTCCAACAAACTTGCTTCCAATTGTGCCATTTTTGAGATGCGCTTCTTGAACCACTGACAAAGATACTGACAGAGTATGCCTCCTTACCAGCATTTTTATTTGATCACTGACACTTGAAAAACTCGAGTATGTTGCACATTTGACCTTGACAATAATTCTAATATTTCATTAAGGATGATGTCATAGCAGCCGCGCATCGGCGCTTGAAAATTTTGAATATGTTGCATTTTGAACACCTGGGGGATGACAGCAGCCGGTGCATTAGCGCTTAAAATTTTGAATATGTTACATTTTGCACATTTTGACCTTGACAATAATTCTAACATTTCATTTGAGGATGATGTCATAGCAGCCGCGCATCGGCGCTTGAAAATTTTGAATACGTTGCATTTTGCACATTTTGACCTTGACAATAATTCTAACATTTCATTTGAGGATGATGTCATAGCAGCCGCGCATCGGCGCTTGAAAATTTTGAACATGTTGCATTTTGCACAATTTGACCTTGACAATAATTCTAACATTTCATTTGAGGATGATGTCATAGCAGCCGCGCATCGGCGCTTGAAAATTTTGAATATGTTGCATTTTGAACACCTGGGACTGATGTCATAGCAGCAGCTGTGCATCGGCGCTTTGATTGGTTGAAAATAATTTTGCGTCAGCAATAATCCCCACCCCGTCACAATGGATATTATGGATAAAATTTAAAAATAATTTAGTATTACATTGATCACTCGATTGAAAAGGTTCTTTTAAAATGTACTCCGCCAGCATGAATTATTACGTTCCAGTACAAGAGAGCAATGTTTTGTACAAGAAGAAATGTGACAAGTAAGTTTCAATATTATCTGTTAAATGAATTTTTCAATAAACAACTTTTTTTTTGTTGTTAAATAATTATTTTCAATAAAATTTTTGTAGCATTCATCGTGCGGCTCGTATACTTGGAAGAAGATACGTCTTAACCCCAACATCATACAAATATTTGGAAATAGGAATCAGCGTCGGAATAATATCCTATGTGGAATTGGCTCTCGGTGATAATCGAGGCAATCAAATAATATTACCCATTGAAACATGGAAATCTCTAATGCGGAAACGAGCAGACATTGAGCAGCTAACTGAAACTCCGCTATGGATTAGTGATCTGACACTCGAAGCGGTTAATGTATACTTCAAAAATTATAAAAATTACTTCATCTGATAATTCTTTGTACATGAAACCATCAACGTTACTACATTTATTCGATTTCGACAAATGTATTGATCATATGTATTCCTGGCTGTGTGAGAATACTCATAGTGTTAATGAAAAATTTATTTTACATACAATTTGTAAATGTATTACAACGCAATAATATCCACGATGTTAGCAATGCCGCAAAGGCGATACGTGATAGTAATATGTTTAATAGCGAATCACTTATAGATTGTGAATTGATAACTTGTGCTATAAATGAAATTATTTATAATGCTTGCAACAAATAAATTATTTTACTGTGAAACTGTGTTCAATTATTTCTTCCCTGTCTGATATACATAGTCGACAAAACTCTCTGGAGATGTAGAAAAATGATGAGCTAGATGATACTCCAGTTAGAACAGAGAGATGAAGAGGTGAAGAGAGATGTAGAATTAAAATCAAGAGGGGAGCAACATTATAATATATGTGTCGTGTCATAGAGTAGCAGACTTATACTCGCATGCTCGTGCTGTGCGGTTGCATGAAACTGTAAGATATATAATTCTGCAAGTGTTGTAAAGATGATAACTCTGGAGGAATATATTGAATTACTGGAACAACTTCTGTTGTTCCATGCTGCTGACCTGAAAGAATGGGATTTTTTCGGACTGCCTCCACGTAAAATTGATAAAACGATTTACTGGATGTGGGAGCCAGATTGTGATGGTTGTATCGACTTGTTAGAAGGACAATGCCCGCAAGAACTAATGAGAATTTTCGGAATGCAAATCAACCCCAAGAAATTATTAATTGGAAATTTGCAGTCACGGACAACTCGAATCGCGCGACTTGAAGAAATAAGAAGATTGCTACGCAAACGTTTCTTTGGTGCAGATATCAATGTTCCTGCGCTTTCGACACACACTCCGGTTAATTCAATTGTGCAGGCGATACATAGGCGTGAAATCGGTTTGAAAAAACCTCATACTGATGCTCTAAAATATCAACTATGGGCTATGAAACTATGGGATGATCCGAAAGAACGCTCTTTCCTATTCGAGGTGAACGTTAAAAGATTTTCATATGCTGAGCATAGAGAATCCTCTGAGGAGGAATAATTGTTGTAAGTATTTCTTTTCATTTATAAATTAATAAAATAATAAAATGACTCATAAAATAAATAATAATATATTTAATAAAAATTTCTGTTATGCAGGAGTCCCCGCCCAGCCGTTGCCTCCGCTTCGCGCAGCATCTAACATTCGGCCGCCTCAACATATCCAGACACTCTCGTTCAGACAGGCATTGCTCAACCATGTGTTGCTGTCGTAAATATTATATTTTATATTATTGCATTATATTTTAGATTTTATGATTATATTATATTTTATATTATATTTTATATTTTATATTATTATTATTATATTTTAATTTTTAAATTTACACACACACATTTTGTAAATACACACACACACACACACATAGTTATAAATAAAAATTATTTTAAATATTAAATAAATGTATTTATTTTAGAATAGGTCCTCTCCCCTTCCTCCTATTAAAAATATTAATTAAAAAAAAATATATTAAAAGAAATAAATATTATTAAAAAAAAAAAAGTCTCTCTTACGAACGCCTCTCGCGCTCTCCTTCGCTGCATCAGCTCTCGCGCTCTCCTTCGCGTCATCTCGCTACCTCTCATCATCTCGCGCTATCTCTTTCGCTTTTGCGTCATCTCTCTCGCGTGCGCCTCGCGCTCTCCTTCGCGTCATCTCGCTACCTAGCCATCTCGCACTATCTCTCTCGCTCTTGCATATACGCCTCGCTTGCGTCATCTCTCTCTCATGTTCGCCTCGCGCTCTCCTTCGCGTCATCTCGCTACCTAACCATCTCGCACTATCTCTCTCGCTCTTGCATATACGTCTCGCTTGCGTCATCTCTCTCACGTGTGCCTCGCGCTCTCCTTCGCGTTCCTCTCTCCCCGCGGACCCCTCACCCATAAAGCTTCACGCGGTCTTTCGCGGTTCCTCTCTCCCCGCGGACCCCTCGCAGACCCTAAAATCGCGGACGCTCCCCCTCCCCGCGGACCCCTCGCGGTATATCGCGGACGCCTCCCGCGTGACGTCATTCCCCCTCCCGCGTGACGTCATCCCCCCCGCGTGACGTCATTCCCCCTTGCCATGGGTTCCCCTCGCCCCTCACCCCCCCCCCCCCCCCTCATTGCCCCATGGGTTAGAACCGGCCTTATATCACTACTCAGCGCCTCTCTTAATCACTAGGCTGAGTTAGGCATCATTGCCGGCACTGGCGCGCTTTTCAAACAGCGCTTAGAGGACTTAGAATTTATTTCATGTGAAAGTAAAAATTTTATGTGACCGGACGTGACAATATTTATTTATTTATACTTATTTATAATTCTAACATAATAAAATAAATGTAATATAAGTTAAACTTACAAAAAATATACCGTCACAATAAATTTCAGTAGACAATTCAAGATGAGTAATTTATCATCGGAGAAGAGCAATGCTGTTTCCATCACTTGCGGTTACATATCCTTTGTATATATGGCTTGTTAGTGTATAACGGTTTAATTAATCAACAAGCGTAGCTATAAAGTGTTGCAATTTTGACCTGTTCTTTAGTTTTTCTCTATTCAGTTGGCTTCTAATCGATTTAAAAGCCATAAATGCAGCTGCCTCAGGATGTCTATGAAACATGTCATATATCAATAATCTTTTTATAAACAAGCTTATTAATTATTATCACGTCATAGTTTGTTATAGTTTTTATAGTTGTTAATATATTTGTGATAGTTTTAATAGTTTGTTATAGTTAAATACTAATATTTTAAATTTTTGAGTTACCTTCTAGAAACATCATCAAATATATGTTTTGGCGTTTAAAATGTTTCACGAGATAAGCGTAACATTTTTTGTTTTAATGAATATTTTTGTATTCTTGCATTATCAGGTGCATGATCATGGGAAATGTTAATAATCACTTTACCATCTTTACTAACTTTTGCCAACCCACGACATCCAGTGGTACGACGAATAGAACATCTATATGTATTTCGTAGACGTTTGTCGATGTTATAAGTATATCTTTCATAGACATAGATGGTACTATTTTTTGATTTTCCTTTAATCTCCTCCATATTTACGAGTCAACCGACAAATTAACGATATTTGTGATTGATAGCAAACGACAATTAACGACGGCAGAAAGGCGCTCGCTTCTGGAACAGAAAGTACAGATTTTTTACATCGTTAACGATTTGTTACAATTGTAATTGATAAAATCGTAACTGATTTAAAAATTTTCTAAAAAGTCGCGATCTACGCACTGGTATTTTGAACACAATATTTTATCATTTACACACAACGTAATTATCGAATAGTAATTAACAATTGTTGCTATTAACGATTCGTCGTCCTTCGTAATGCTGGCAATTATATAGTTATAAGCAATTAAAATGCGATTTTTATTAGTAATACGTATATACGTACCAGTATTGCAAATATGTGATATTTTATAGGTTATTACATTATCATGTTTTATTAAGCCGTAATCAGACTAGAGATTGAAATTGAGATTGGATTGAAATTTGAACAATCAGAAAAAAGAAAGCTAACTCTCAAGTTTAGTGAACTTTGCTTTGATTGGACAAAATGCAATTCAATCTCAATTTCAATCTCTAGTCTGATTACGGCTTTAGGGTGCAATTTTACTATCAATTTGCTGCTAGCGTTTAACTGATCACGTGATCCGATTTGTGACGCTAGCGTAAAAAAACTGAATTTGTTCAGCTTTCAGAGAACAAAGAACGAAAGAATCAAGCTACCTAAACTTGGACGCTAAGTTGTTTTCACGCCAGTGTCAACAGACGCTAGCGTCAATTTGTTTTTATTGATGCTTGATGCTGAAATCCAGCGTCACAGCGTCAAGTGAAAATGCACCCTTAGGTATTTAACACAATGACGTATATATATAGACCAAGCATTCCTATACTTTTACTGTAGTAGCGAGTGAAGCCGGAAATTGGCAGAATACGACAGAGTGAGATAATTGTTTTGACACTCTTCTTTCTTACTTTTCTTTCTCTTTCTTACTCTATAGCTCTTTCTCACTCTATCTTTTGGCCCGACCCACTAAAAACTCGAGAGTGGCCTACTCAACGCACAATGGTGCATCTGGGAACTGTTTGTACATTTTCCGGATGCACCAACGCACGCACATTTCTGCACCCGTCTCGTAGAAACCTTAATGCTGGTTGCTTATCAGAGAGGAAAGGGGCCACACCCTTCCTCTCCCTTCGCGCGGTTCCAATGGAATATAGGCCCCCCCGACTACACTACCTTTTTTTGTAACGCAGGGGAAATCTCCAAAGAGATACCCCATGCCCGCGGGAACGGGACTATGTGGGTTTTAGGGGCAAGTTGTGCCCCCGACCCACTAAAACCCCTGCGGTGATCATCTCGGGCGTTTTGGGAGGCCCTCCAGGAACGAGCAATTGCATTATTTCTGGAAGGCCCCCGCCTGTCCTTACCCGTGGGATCACTGTCCGCTTGTATACGGACTGCGACCCCTACTCCTCTCCCTTTATAGGAAGCTCCTCTCCCTTTCTTATTGTTGCGGCGCAGAGGGGCCACACCTCCACGCCGCGCCCACTCGGGAGAGAATTATATATCTCTCCCGGGTAGTGATGCCAATTTCAGGTCCCGGCATCGAGCGGCGGCGGGGAGTGGGGTGGGGGCTGGGGGGTGCGCGCGCCGTTTCATCACGTGACCGCGGCTCGCTCCTGAAATTGGCATCACTGTTCCCGCGGGGTGGAATGAGGGTTCAAATTTCCCGCTTGGACCCTCATCCCTGTCCTCCCCCTTTCTATGTATTGTTACGACCGTCGACTCCACTTGACGTCCACCGCCGCTCGCCACGTAAAATTTTCTTTTCTTCTTCCCGAACCACTGGCAACGTGCGATTGTCTTATCACTTGGATATAATAATTTCATTCATCCAACGCGCACCTACAGCACACGGAATTAATTATCTTAGACAATTATCAAACGTAAACACAACGCTGCACGTAAACAGATTTAAAGAGACAGCCAGTAGCGCCCTGTCACTGCACGTATATCAGCGCCGCCGCAATAATGCATAGCTGTACGATTCTCTCCTGAGATCTCGAAACTCTCTCTCTCGCGCGGGAAATCCAAAACCGCTTAAGAAACATTTACGTTCCACGTTTTTTTTCTAACAATATTTAATTGTAAATATATATATATATATATATATATATATTAAGAGAATCAATTATGTTATGTTAAATTAAGATAATTCTAAGAATTATATTATCTTTAATACTAACACTAGTATTAAGTAAATTGCAGGATTGAAACGTTAAAATAAAACTTGATAAGTATTAAATTAATTAAATAGTAAAGTATAAATATATATTATGAAAATATGTAATAAGCATATATTATTTTAACAAACAGTCTTGCAATAGTAATATTATTATTAAATACAGATATAAGTATTATAAGCATCAAAAGGGCTATATAATTATATATACACATATGTAATTATTAATTCTATATTATATTTTACCGAATACACTCGCGTACATACATACTCATATAAAAAGGCACGCATACGCATATATGTATATACATATATATATCTTTTCGCAACTATACGGAAACAAGGGCATTTAAAATAACAACACCAAAACACAGGAACATTTGAAATTAACGTATTCTTTATTTACTCAATATAAAAACACCTATTGTTTGACAAATACAAATATTAAAAGAACATACATTATAAAAACAGCGATAATAACATCACAACTAAAAATAGATATACAAATGGTGCTGCAAATATAATACAACGGTTATTATATTCAAACTCTCTCGCGAGACCCTATCATTCGGAGACACGTGGAAATATTGTAACCGCCTGCTTCCGTAATCTGGGGGTAGCCCAGAGGTATATATACGCCGCTCGCAAGGGATGATTATTAATATAAGAATTGTAATTCAGTCATTCAGTCATTATAAGATACAGATAGATCAGAACAAATCGGTGTATAAAATAAATATTCATTATTCTTAACTACCTACAAATTTATTCTACAAGTAACTTGCTGGAAACCTACAATCTATAGTAAGTATCAATCAAACTTATTATTATAATTATTCTCGAGCGCTACCTAACCATCTCTTAACTAATTACATTATAAATTAATTCATTATAATCAATTAACGCAACTCTTTAACTATAAAATAACCAAAGTATCGCGACGGTACTAACAATTGTTTCACGATTCAAAAATAATATATATTTAACTCGACACAGAGTTTCACTACTTTTCGCTCTTCTCTCCATAATCTTCTTCATCGACTGTATAGTAGTAAAACTACGATCCCCCATTGGCACAGGTTTTCGAATCTGTAAAATAACCACAAGCTCAGACTGATATATAAGAAAATTAATTATTACTTAAGGAATTTTTATACTTATCTAATTATAATTCTGTCTTCTATGAAAAATTCATTCGTTTACCGCGCGCCTCTCACAGGGCGTCGCACCGCTCCTATCCATTAGAGCGCCTCCGACAGGGCGAGCGATCCTTGATAATTCTTCCAGCTCTATACCCAATTCTCGGGGAGCGCCTCTACAAGGGTGAACCTCTGCCTATAGCCTCAGGGTCACGCCTCTCTCAGGGCGATAACCGCTTCCTTCTCCACCTGTAAATTAATAAAAGACAGAATTAGTTCATCTTATTGAAGAATAAATAAATTATTAATAAATAAAATCAACTGATATATGTAACCTAAGCAGTCTAAGTGATAAGGTAACTGGGGAAATAATTAATGTAACGCGCAACACTCAAGAAACTCCAAAATAACGTTAATATATACCATTATTTAGCTAATAATAGGATATTAACAAATCACATTACAAAAACGGAATTTGTTGATACTCACACGTTAATTAATTACTTATTAGTAAAATGGAACGCATAAGGAAATCCAGACGAACTCGATTATTAAAGCGACTATTTCGCTCAATTGACAACGGGGAGCTGCCTCAAAGTTGGCTCACTCTCACGTTGCCTGAACAACTCCGCAGCTTTTCAGAGTACTTAGCAGCCCGTCGCCTAGCACCCGACGTTTCGATTCCGGAACTAGTATACGAAGCTATACGACGAGAAACCCCTTTGTATACTATTGATATTGTTAGGCACCCACGTAACGTTAGGTTAACTATACAACGACGAGAACCGGAAGTTATAACCCTGGAATAAAATAAACATATATACATATATTACTGAACATCGAGTTAGCATTATTTATTATCTCAAGCAATAATATAGTACTTAAGATTCACTATTTATATTTCCTTCCTTACGCACACATACGTAAGCATACATGTTTATGTCGTCCTGCGACGTCGCGTTCTCTTCATAAGTCCTGACCACGCGTGTTTTACCGCTCGGCCCGCGAGCCAGGCTTTCTATTGCGTACCTTCATAGGTCACGCCAGAACGCGTCAAAATCTCCTTCCAGGACGTAACACTTCCGCGGGTTTCCTCGCGTTATTTTCTACGGGATTTTATGGTTCCTCGGGATGGCTACTGGTGACTCCCGTCCAAGGTAGGGAATTCCCTACTTGAGGTTAGGTCCAGCGCCGGGGTACAGGGGGGAAGACGAGTATTTCCGTAAATCGAGAACTCTCGATAGAGACCGGGCACTCCCGACCCCTGTGGTCGTTTACCCGTGGTCAGATAGTTTATGCAGGAATGCCTTTAGGGCGGCATGGGTGGAAACTCCCACTAGAGGCAGAGTACGCCCGACCCCCTGGCTTAGCCGTTCTTGAGCGTGTTGGAATCGGAGTCGGATCTGGAGACGGGTTCGTTCGAGAGCGGATCGGGAACCGGAGTGATCTCTTCCCGTCTGAGATCGCTCTTTTTAAGCGGCTCGGCTCTCGAGTTCGAAATTTTCCGCGCGTCGTTGGGAGTGTTCGGGGCCGTGCCGCGAAGTCGTTGTTCGTCGGTGCGGGGCGCAAGACGGGGTTTTGACAACCGAACGGTCGGGATAACAGCCCGATTGTTTTGCGCGAATTAATAAATTGTGGCGCATTGCGCCTGCTGCATCGCCCGGCCGGTGTTCGCCGGGCGCAGCCTTCCGCATGGTGTTTGGGCGGGCATCGGGGGTCTCGTTACAAATATATTTTTCTTATTGTGAAAAGCAATAAAAAACGTCCAAATTTTAATAAAATTTACATTTAATACACATTAACGCACAATGAGCTTCATAAGCAAAGAAATGTCATTTGCAACCAAAATTAGAAGAATCAAAAGCAGTTTGATAATTTTGTAAACGATTTTTTAATAAAAAATTTTAAATAAAATTTTTGCTTGCGAATATTATCAAACTGATTTTGATTCCTTTTATTTTGATTGCAATTATGACGTTTATTTTCTTATGAAGTTTATTGTGCGCGTTAATGTGTATTAAATGTAAATTTTATTAAAATTTGAACATGTTTTATTGCTTTTTTACAATAAGAAAAATATACTAATGCCAAGTACTCATTTTAAAAACCATTGAGTCAAAATGCTATGCGACAATCGGATTTGAAAAAAAGCACTTTATGCATCTCGCTCGAGTGCGTCTGCGTCATAAAATGTATCTTAGATTTCATTTTTTTAAATTTCGATCGAAATGCGGTCATCACAAGAAAAATGTTATGTAAATAGTTTCGTGTTTTGTAAATAGTAAAGCACTTTTCACGTTTTGCTCGAGTGCGATGTCGGTCTCATTAAATTTATCTTAACAGTTTTTTAATTTAAAATAAAATACGGCCGCAACGAGATAGTTGATTATTAGTAACGTCAATTTACTTTTTATAATATCTGGTCACGCTTAAAAAATTTGCGTGATTTGAATGCTAAAAGTACATTTTATGAAAAATCATTTCCCTATTTTTACTATTTGAAATAAAGAATATACTTTTGTATTTTGACAGCCTAAAAGTAAGTACAAAATTAAAATACATTTATTACAACGCGCGCGGCAGAAAATGTTTTTACAAGAAAAATTGCTCTCGTCTTCTTTTAATGCGACGTTAAACTTATTAAATTGTATATTTTAAATAGTTTTTGAACTGAGAAAATACAAATAGCCACAGCCAGATATTTTTTTAAAATCTGTTTTTTAAGCTATTTTATTTTCCACTTCTTTGGCAGCATGCACAATTTATAAAACTTTGGTCATGTTGCAAAAAAATTTTATTGTAATAATATTTAAACAATGTTTTTCTGTTTAAAAAATTTATTGTAATAACAATTAAATAATGAACAAGTATTAAAATTTATTTCTACGCTTTATTGTATTAATTTGTTACATTTATGCCTGTTTGGCGGACGTGTTTAGAAATTTCTTGATAATGTATCGTGTTGGCCATCTTAGCAAGCATTTGTTTATCTTCATGTAGTGGCTAAAAAAACTGTAAACAAAGAAAATGCTTCATTTGTCATTCTCGTTTGTCATTTTGTGCATGAAACATCAAACCATATTATTTTGCAGAAGATTATTTTAATATGATTCATTTGTATTTTGTAAATGAGGAAAACGCAGCTGTCGCGGCTAAAGAATATCAGCAGATGTATCCAAATGTGCGACATCCAGACGCGAATGTGATTTGTGGTGCAGTGAGACGTTTACGTGAAACTGGCAACGTTATGCCTCTACAACTTGAAGGACGTCCTCGTATTGTGAGAAATCCGGAAGAGGAAGAAGATGTAATGGCGCGGGTCGAAGCCGATCCTCGAACAAGTACTAAAGTGGTTGGGAGAGAAATGGGGATTTCGCACGTTCTTATGCATTATATTTTAAAAGAAAATAAAATCCACCCTTACTATTTTATTCGAGTGCAGCAATTGCTTCTTCGTGACCATCCTCCACGTTGAATATTTGCCCGGAATTATTTAGATGCAGTGAGAGAGAATTCATTATTTCCTCGTCATATACTCTGGACTGACGAATGCACTTTTACGCAAGATGGAATATTCAACTCCCATAATTATCATTATTATGGCGTTAAAAATCCTTTTATGACGTAGGATAATAAATCTCAGTATCGACTAAAGTTAATGTTTGGGTTGGCTTGATCAATGATGAGTTGTAAATGGTAAATAATTTTTACATAAAATATTTTAATCAATTTCAAGTTTTTAGTAACAGGTATACAGAGAATTTTCTCTTAGAATTTACCCTGAAAATCATGGTAATCATGGGACAGTATGGTATAGAAAGAATTTTATGAGAATTTCTCTGATTAATATTTATTACAATAAAAATAATTATATCTATCATAATAAAATATCAAATATGTTTGATTAATTTTACTAAACTGTATCAGAGAAATTCTCATAAAATTCTTTCCATATTGTCCCATGATTACCATGATTTTCAGGGTAAATTCTAAGAGAAAATTCTCTCACAATTAGTGTAGTGTTTACAATAACGCAAGTTATTTAAATACGATAAGTAGAGATTTGCGAGTAAAAATTCTAGGGAACTCATTAATGGTTTAGTTTTGAAGTCTAAGGCTTCTTGAAATTTATAACACAACATGTTTTTACATTTGCCATCTTTTGGTCTTTCTCCTGTGATTGCAGCTTTACGCATTTATTTTTGGTTTAATTTTTAGCTGTTTTATTTAGATAACTATTTTTGCCTTTTCTTACATTCCGTTTTTTTTACTTCTGCTTTCCTCAATACTAAAAATTTCGAAGTCATAATGTGTATTTATGTGTATTCATTTATGGCGAACCTCAAATAATTATCCTTAGATTGGATCAGTATTCTTGCCGGAAAGATTAAACGGTCTAAATTACTTGGAATTTTTGCGCGACGAGTTAGCAAATTTACTTTTTCCTCCCGCTGCTATCGATGATATGCCGCTATTTCGACGCAACATCATTTTTATGCATGATGGATGTCCAGCGCACAATGCAGGTTACAAATTATTAAACAACAATTGTTATAAATTATTAAACATATTTGAAAACATAATTTATTTCAATAAAAATTTTCTTGCCTTAATTAAATAACAAATCAATGTTAAGTTCAAACTTTTTTAGTACAACTTATACAAAGATTTTACAACTATTATTACTTTGCGATATGTTTTTTGTATCTTAAAATACTAGCTTCTGAGAGCTTCTAAACTTCTGATTTTTAATAAACACATGACGCTTTGCTGTTATTTCAATGTTTGTAATTTCGCCACTTTTAATTCTAAAGAAATTTTATTTTATACAGATAGATACTATTTTTTCGTAAACGAAAATTATGTTTGACTAAAAATTGCATTTTAAATTGCATGAATCGCAATGCAATAACAGCAATCTTTTATTTGTTCAGACATAATTTTCGATCAATTTTAATTTCTCATAAATGATTTTTATATTAATTCGATTTACTAATTGAAACTTTCTATAAGTACTATATTACTTGCTTTAAATTTTTTAAAATTTGTATCTCAACAGAAAATCTGTATGATAAAAATCTGTATGATAAATATACCAGCAGTACACTCAATTTTTAGAAACTATAACTTTCACAGATTGATCGACATGCGTTATATATTAAAAGAATATCAATATCGATGAATATTAAAACATAATATTCTTCTATTTTAATAAAATTGAGTAAAAATAAATAGGAATTTTATAAAATATTTTATTATTCTTTCAATTATTTAATTTTAATTATTTAATTAAATATTAATTTTATTGTTTTAATTAATAGCACCTGTCCGCCAATATTTAAATAGTACATATGGTGATAATTGGATGGATCGTGGAGCACCTTTCTGGCGATGGCCACCAAAATTACCAGATTGAAATCCCTGTGATTTTTTCTCGTGAGGTGCATAAAAAGAATCAATTTATTTTAACTGTATAAAAACGCAGGGCGAGTTGGAGGAGCAAATTGAAATAGCGTTTGCTAACATACAGTGACAGCACATATGAAATGCTACAGGAAGTGTCGTGAACAGGGCAAATAAATGTCAAGAAGCTAATGGCGGTCACTTTCAGCATTTAATATAAAAAGCAAATGCTTTATCACTTTTTAATAAGTAAATTTATTTATTTATTAAATTTTTCTTTACTTTCTCGATCATAACAGTAGGAATAAAAAGTTCTAATTCAGGTCCTCCGAGGGAGGCGCGGGGCGAGAAGGCTCTACATGGCGAGGGGGTCTGACGTCACGCGGGGCGAGGGGTCTCTCGGGGAGAGGGAAATGACGTCACGCGGGGCGAGGGCGCTTATCGTTGATGACGCTGAAACTAGCCGCCTAGTAGTAGCCGCCGCGCCGCTGAAGTGGCAACGGCGCGGCGCAGCGAGTCAGGCGCGTGTAACCTGTATATCGCGAGTCACAAATGTTTGAATTTGCAGGTTTAATTTTTTTGCAGCTAAAGGAAATAAAAAAATTAATAACATTTTTATAGTTATGGATCCAATTAATCGAACAGTTTATCTTCAAATCAGGTGCTAAATAAACTTATTAACGTTTTAAGCGAATAAACGGCATTCCAGTTCTCCGATGTTTACATGCCTTGTTCGATGTTTTCGCAGTAAAAATAAATTATGGAAAATATAGTTTCTTATGGTTTTCGATCTTCTGAATCGAATGGTGTATGTTAAAATTGGGAGCTGAACGAATTTATTAATGTTTTTAGCAAATAACCGACATGGCGCATGCCAATGTACACGTTCATCAATCTTTGCATGTCTTGTTCGATGTTTTCGCAGTAAAAATAAATTATGGAAAATATAGTTTCTTATGGTTTTCGATCTTCTGAATCGAATGGTGTATGTTAAAATTGGGAGCTGAACGAATTTATTAATGTTTTTAACAAATAACCGACATGGCGTATGCCAATGTACACGTTCATCAATCTTTGCATGCTTGTTCGATGTTTTCGCAGTAAAAATAAATGATATAATCTCTAAAAACTCACCTTTAAAAAAAAGGTAAAAAAAGGCGCCTAGTTAAGGGCACGCCAGTAACAAAAGTTACCCATTGCAAACCCATGTAGAATCCTATGAAAAATTAACCATTGCAAACCCATGTAGAATCGTATTAAAAATTATCCATTGTAAACCCATGTAGAATCGTACTACAAAAGTGATGATATAAAAAAAAAAAATTGCGCCAAGTGAAAGTAGAAATTGTACCAGTGGAAAATTAAAGTTGCAAACATATAGAGTCGTATAATGAACCAGTAAAAATTTAAATTTGCAAACCTCCCCCATGTAGAATCGTACCATAAAAAATTTATCTTTTTAAAAAAAAGATAAACAAGATGCCAAGTCCATGCGCCATGTGAAAAAGTGTTACACAAAAAAGTATTTTTAAATAAAAAAATCTGTCAATTGACAAAAATTTATGTTCTAAAATTAATATCTCTACAAAAAGTAATGTCCAAAAATTGCGCGAATAAATAAACATTTTTACAAAAAATTAAAATTTAAAAACTTATGCAAATTTAAAATTAATATAAAATAAAAAGAAATAAAAAAATTTTAGTTAAAAAAACTTGGCAGCTGCTAAATAATATCCTAATGATATTAAAATTAAATTGTTACTTTAAAACTTATTGTAGTTAAAATATATTTTGTAGTTAAATTAATTAATGTAACTTTAAGGTGCATTGTAATTTTGAAACTTAGCAGCGCGCCAAGTTTTTTTAACTAAAATTTTTTTATTTTTTTTTATTTTATATTAATTTTAAATTTGCATAAGTTTTTAAATTTTAATTTTTTGTAAAAATGTTTATTTATTCGCGCAATTTTTGGACATTACTTTTTGTAGAGATATTAATTTTAGAACATAAATTTTTGTCAATTGACAGATTTTTTTATTTAAAAATACTTTTTTGTGTAACACTTTTTCACATGGCGCATGGACTTGGCATCTTGTTTATCTTTTTTTTAAAAAGATAAGTTTTTTATGGTACGATTCTACATGGGGGAGGTTTGCAAATTTAAATTTTTATTGGTTCATTATACGACTCTATATGTTTGCAACTTTAATTTTCCACTGGTACAATTTCTACTTTCACTTGGCGCAATTTTTTTTTTGATATCATTACTTTTGTAGTACGATTCTACATGGGTTTACAATGGTTAATTTTTCATAGGATTCTACATGGGTTTGCAATGGGTAATTTTTGTTACTGGCGTGCCCTTAACTAGGCGCCTTTTTTTACCTTTTTTTTAAAGGTGAGTTTTTAGAGATTATATCATTCATTTTTGTATATGATAACATCTTTAAATAAATAAGCAAAGAACCCGCCACCACCCCCGTCATATTTCAAAATACGACGGTCTTCTTTGCTTACTATAGATAAAAATAACTATCTTGTACAACCATTTTTATTTAAAATATTTTTAAAAGTTTTAATTTATTAGTTGTTGCTAATTTAATATACTTCTTATTTAAATTTTAACATTATATTAAAACAATACACGTCAAATATATATATATATATATATATATTTAATATGAAAGAAATACCATATATATATATATGTGATACTACATATGCGATACTACAAATATGTGATGTCCTATATTTCTTTCATAATAATAACTACTTTCTTGTTACAATCATCCAATTAATTATTTCATAAATATATATTTGCTAATATAAAATTATACTAACAATTATGTACTTATGAAAGAAATAGTAGGATGGTAGTGTAAAAAGAAAGTTATTATAACGAAAGAAATTAGTATAGCATATATATAGATTATCACATGTATGTAGTAATGCAAAATGTAGATTGCTTGCTATTTTCTCATAATATATATATATATATATATATATATATATATATATATATTAATATAATATTTGTAATGACTCTTTGAATGTTACGCTACCATTTTATTATTTTTTTCATAAGAATAACTATATTTTTTTCTTATTACGCTATCATCCTACTATTTCTTTCATAAAGATATAATTGTTGATATAAAATAAAAAAGTGAATAAAAACTAATAAATAATGTAAAGAGATTACTTATAAAGAATATGTATTTATATATATATATATTGATAGCTTATAGTACCCACATAGCACTGCTATGAGAATTATTGAGATATCAAAAATGTACATTTTTTATATTTTCATTTTACATTATTTTTTATTATTAGCTTATATTTACCTCCTTGTTTTATATTAAATAAATTATATATTCATGAAAGAAACAAATATTAGTATGATAACGTAGCAAGAAAGTATTTACGAATATATATACACACACACATATATATATATATATATATATATATATATAATACATATATACATTCTTTAGTAAATTTATTATTATATATTCGTAAATACTTTCTTGCTATGTTATTATACTAATAGTTTTTTTCATAAATATATTATTATTAATATAAAACAAGGAACCAAATAAGCTATAATAAAAAATAATTTAAAATGAAAATTTAAAAATGTACATATTTGATATCTTAATAGCTCTCATAACAGTGCTATGTGAATACTATATAAGCTATCAATATATATATAGATACATATTCTTTATAAGTATCTCTTTATATCATTTATTAATTTTGATTCACTTTTTTATTTATTTCAACAATTATATCTTTATGAAAGGAATAGTAGGATGATAACGTAATAAGAAAAAAATTAAGTTATTCTTATGAAAAAAATAATAAAATGGTAGCGTAACACACAAAAGAATCATTACTAATATCATTGTATTAATATATACACTTGCTACCATCCTACTGTACAGACGCATTACATTACTGTACAGACATACTACACGTAACATGTATGTGTCTTTTGATATTTATAATATATTATATTCTTTCATAATATAATATCTATTTTCATGTTACGCAATTATTTTTTCATAAGATTAACAATTATATTCTTATGAGAAATAATAGGATGATTGCGTAACAAGAAAATGATTGCGTAAGAAGAAAATAGATTATTATATTATGAAAAAAATATAATATATCACATAATATGTATTATTATTACATATCACATATATTTAGTAAGTATGTATTGCAAAATGTAGATCCTTTTATCTATCTATTTCTTTCTTGAATGCATATTTATATATTGATATTTGCAACTACTTTCTTGTTACGTTACCATTTTAAACCATTTCTTTCATAATAATAACTACTTTCTTGCTACACTTGCTACCACCCTACTATTTCTTTTATAAGTACATAATTATTGATGTAAAATAAGGAAGCGAATAAAAACTAATAATAATAAATAATGTAAAGATAATAATTATTCGCTCTTCCTTATTTTATATCAATAATTATGTACTTATAAAAGAAATAGTAGGGTGGTAGCAAGTGTAGCAAGAAAGTAGTTATTATTATGAAAGAAATGGTTTAAAATGGTAACGTAACAAGAAAGTAGTTGCAAATATCAATATATAAATATGCATTCAAGAAAGAAATAGATAGATAAAAGGATCTACATTTTGCAATACATATTTACTAAATACATGTGATATGTAATAATACTACATATTATGTGATATATTATATTTTTTTCATAATATAATAATCTATTTTCTTCTTACGCAATCATTTTCTTGTTACGCAATCATCCTATTATTTCTCATAAAAATATAATTGTTAATCTTATGAAAAAATAATTGCGTAACATGAAAATAGATATTATATTATGAAAGAATATAATATATTATAAATATCAAAAGACACATACATGTTACGTGTGTACATATCAAGAGATAGTATATTGCATATCACATGTATCGTTACCATTTTATTATTTCTTTCATAATAATAACTACTTTCATGCTACGCTATCATCTTATTATTTCTTTCATAAGTATATAATTATTGATGTAAAATAAGGAAGCAAATAAAAGCTAATAATAATAAATAATGTAAAGATAATAATGTTATGAATGCTATGAGCTATAAAAATGTATATAAATTCTTTATTATAGCTCATATCATTTATAGCACTATTATCTTTACATTATTTATTATTATTAGCTTTTATTCGCTTCCTTATTTTACATCAATAATTATGTACTTATAAAAGAAATAGTAGGATGGTAGCGTAGCATGAAAGTAGTTATTATTATGAAAGAAATAGTAAAATAAAATGGTAACGATACATGTGATATGCAATATACTACATACATGTGATATGCAATACTACTTATATGTGATATACTATATTTTTTTCAAAATAATATAATAATAACTATTTTCTTGTTACGTAACCATCCTATTATTTTTGCATAAGAATATAATTGTTAATATTGTTATAAAAAATATGAATAAGAATATAATTGTTAATATTGTTATAAAAAATATGAAATAATTACTTGATTCTTATAAATCTCTTCTTCTTCTATCAATCAATTATGATCCTGGATAACCGCACACTTAACCTATCATATGTCAAAAGATCTACATAACCCCGCACGCTGCTAATATCGCGAAGCGCCACTAACGCCGTCTGTTGTGAAACGTGAGAACAGTACAAGATTACCACTACATGCATCTATTGCATGTGTTGTTTACGTGTGATATACGTGTGTGCATGTGTTGTATACGTGTGATTAATAATGCGTGTAGCACGATAGATACTACTATGTATGCGTGAACGATGATGACGACGACGTGGACGTTTCTTAAATAAAAATTTTCACTTTGCGACTTTGCATAAATGATATCTTTATTTATAAAGCACATAGGGCAAAAATAAAGACACTTTCATTATATAATTCGACCTCAATCTATCGATTAAACCTAGTAAAAACTCGATCACTTCAGCCGTTATTGAGCATCCGAATCTATGACTATCTCGAACTGTCCGATTCGCGTAAAGATACACGGTGCCTCGCTTCTGAGAGTCGGCTTTGCCCTAACTAGGCGCGAGACACTACCGTGTCTCTTGATTATGGAAAATATAGTTTCTTATGGTTTTCGATCTTCTGAATCGAATGGTGTATGTTAAAATTGGGAGCTGAACGAATTTATTAATGTTTTTAGCAAATAACCGACATGGCGTATGCCAATGTACACGTTCATCAATTTTTGCCTTATCAATAAAATGTAAAATATTAAAGAAAAAATTTTAATTTTGAGAATTTTGCGATGCTTTGAGAAAAGTATTGTCTAGGTATTATTACATATGAACGCTCCTGAGACGAAGCGCGCTCCTTAGTTACGCATGTTGGTGACTCGTTGCTAACGCACGAGCGGTGAGTTGAGGACGGCAATAACAGGCATTTGTTACGGTATCGGGCCGAAATCCTTATGTTCTTGAATAGCATGAAGAAGCAGCTTGAGAAAAGCAATTATAAACTGCTCGAAATTTTTTATTTTCGTTTTAGTTTTTTTTCTTTCCGCATTTCTTTTGATCTATCGCACTTTTCATCAATTACTTCATCAAAATATTTTTTTTTTCGCCAAATATCCAACATTAATAGGAAATTATTCCCTGCTTTACGCACGGAGCTCGAATTTTTTGTTTGCTTCTATTTCGATAAGTCGCTGAAAATATATTTTAGTTTCAATTTCTTGCTTTGACAAAATGTATATTTCGCCGGATCAAGTAGCCGATTCTCTGGCTGACATTTTAGACCAAGATCTCGACGAATTTAGAAATTCGGCTGCAGCCTGCTCGTATAAAAAGGATGGATGTATATGGGAAAAAGTATGTAGACATATAATGCCTTCGTGCTCACATCGGATCACACTTAAACAGCACACTTCCAAATGTTATTGAACTTTCCGCAGACAATACGATCAAAAATCGATATAACACAAGCGCGATGAAATGCAAAAGAATATTGCTCATGATAACGAATATTCAAAGATCAAAAATCCTGATGACGTTTGTTTTATTGAAACAGGAGAATTGGAATTGCGTTGTTTGGGTGGACCAAAACTTTTCCGGGGCGAGAGATGAACAAAATGCAAATACTGTACTACTACTAATCATCGGTCCAACCATGCTTAAGGCGTTTCAGGCCGGTCCAGTACTTTTGCCAAACTTCACGTGGTACAAGAATTTCATCTGAGACGCCACAGGTTACTACGTTGATTGAGTCGCAAGTAATCTCGGTAATCGTTTGATATATTACAATCATACTTATTAACGTTTCCGTCGCTATCGCTTGAACAACTAGAATTATTAATTTTATCATTTAGGTCCATGTTTTCATGAACATCTTGCGACCCTTCTACAAGTGGTGATAATTACAGTGACGATAGAAACGTGGAAAGACTCGTCTGGCGAGAGATTGATATCGCGTTTAAAAATTGTATACTAACCGGTGCAGTGATTAACGCAAACTATATCGAACCGCGACAATTTTTGGAAGATGCTAATAGTGTAGTACTCGAGCAGGTGCAAGACGTTATAAAAATACACAATTGTGTAAAAGTAAATACCGTGTTCAACGATCAGTTTGTGACGGGTGATAAACGTGCCAAAAAAAGTGTTAACACGAGAATTTATGAACTCTTTCGCACGTCCGATTTACGCGAGTGGTTCGAGCGGCACGTCATCGAATTCACATTGGCATCTCTGGAAGAGTTCCAGGAACATGATAGTGGTTGGGCGTTGTCACGAATCCTCAATCTTACGGTCAACGTCAAGTGCAATCTTATGCGCGCGGAATGCCATATTAAATTGCCACAAGAAATTATGACGAAGAGAGCGGTAATTAATGTGCGATTAACGGACAATGCGTGTTTCGCTAGGTCAGTGGGGTACCTTGCTCTGTACCCCGCTGAAAGAAATGTGGAATGGGAATCTTCATATCCACACTATATGACGATGTTAAATTTACAAAACATTGAGTTTTCGATGACGTTGAATCAAATAAAAAAGTTTGAACTGGCAAATAACATCTCAATCAACGTGTACGGCATCGAGAGGAAGAAGGAACTATCAATTCTTCGATACGACTTGTCGATCGGAAAAGAGAAAAACATGTGAATTTGTTGTACGTGAAGGAGAAGGACAACGTTGGACATTTCGCGTCCTTCAAAAATCCGTCTCGCCTCGTAAGCTCGCAATTGAACAAACACAATGGCCAAAAATATATGTGTGATCGGTATGTATATTTATTGCATATTATATAATAATTGTAAATAAAATTGTAATTTTTTCTTTCACAGATGCTTGCACTACTTTAGTTTGATCGAAAAGTTGGAGGCTCACATGGACTGTCGAGAAATGAACGACTGCGCCATCAGATTACTAAGCGATAAGGATAAATGGCTCGGCTTTGACAACTACAACAGAAAGGAGCGGCTTCCGTTCGTGGTCTACGCCGACTTGGAGTGTGTGCTGAAGAAAACACAACCAAAACACGCGTCATACTATCAATATCATGAGATATTTAGCGCCGGGTACTATGTGCAATGCTCATACGATGAAACATTATCCACGTACCGATCTTATCTCAATGCCGATTGTATCGCGTGGTTCGCCAACAAACTCGAGGAATTATCGCTTCGCGTAAAGGGTATCCTGTCCTCGAATGTCACCATCCAATTTAACATTGGACGAGTGGAAAACATTTCACAGCGCCACGCAATGTCATATTTGCGAAAAACCGTTTGCGTCGGACAATAATCGAGTACGCGATCATTGTCATCTGACCGGGCGATAGAAGTCCCGCGCACTTAAACTGTAATCTAAATTATAAAGCCTCTTATGTCATTCCTGTAACAGTGTCGCCAATTTTGCGCAACGTGGCGGTAGGGGGCGGTGAAAAAGGCGCGGGGGGAGGGGCTAGGTGACTTGGGCAGGGTGGGTAAAGTGTGCGCGCAACGCGCCGGCGTGTTCACACGTGCACGGCGCACCTCCCCCACCTTCACCCCGTTCCAGCCACCTAGCCCCCCCCCATCGCCGCGCGTTGCGTGACCTCATATTAGCAACACTGTTCTGTAATTTTCCACAATCTATCTGGCTACAACTCACATTTTATCATCAAAGAAATAGCTACCGCATACGAAGGACGCGTAGATATGCTTCCAATAACAAAAGAAAAATACATTTTATTTACAAAGACTGTCAATAGTACCGACGATGACAAAGACTGGAAAGCTTGCGTAAAATTACGATTCATCGATTCATACAAATTTTTCATTGTCAATGCTAGTCTTGACAAATTGGCATCCTTCCTCGATAAGGATAAGTTAAAAATTGTACGTTCCAATTTTTCCGCATTATCTGTTCACAATTTCGAATTATTGACGCGAAAAGGTGTCTTTCCGTACGAGTATATTGACTGCGTGGACAAGCTGCAGGACACGCGTTTACCACCGTGCGAATTGTTTTGGAGTTTCTTGACCGGTGACACAGTATCCGAGAGCGATTACGCGCACACCGTCAACGTGTGGCAGCAGTTCTCCATTCAAACCTTCGGTGAATAGAGCGATCTGTACTTAAAAATTGATATCTTGTTGTTGGTAGATATATTTGAAAATTTTTGCGACACTTGCATCGCAAATTACGGACCCTGCGTACTACTATACTCTTCCCGGTTTTATGTGGGACGCGGTGCTAAAACATAAACGCGTAAATTTCGAACTATACACAGACATTGACATGGTTATGTTTATCGAACGGGGTATACGTGGCGGTCTGAGTCAATGTTCAGGCAGATATGCGCGAGCCAACAAGTACATGCAGTCGTACGACTCATCGAAACCATCGTCGTATCTTATGTATTTTGATGTAAATAATTTGTACGGATAGAGGCAATGTGTCAACCGTTGCCTTACGCCGAATTTTGATGGGTCGAAGACATTTCAAACTTTGACGTTAGCGCGATCGCTCCAGATTCGCTAACAGGTTATGTTCTCGAGGTCGTTCTGGAGTACCCGCAAAGTAAACACAACACGCACGCTGACCTACCGTTCTGTCCGACGCGTGATAAACCGCCAGGCAAGCGGGAGGACAAGCTCCTCGTGACTCTGTACAATAAGAGACGTTACGTCATACACTACCGTAGCCTGCAGCAATGTATGCAACACGGCTTTCGTATCGTAAAGATACATCATATACTACAATTCGCTCAATCTGCATGGCTCCGTGATTACATCGAACTCAATACGAAATTTAGAACACAAGCAAAAAATGATTTTGAGAAAAATTTGTACAAACTGATGAACAATGCGGTATTTGGCAAAACTATGGAAAACGTTCAAAATCATGTGGATGTAAAATTATTGACAAAGTGGGATGGACGATACGGTGCGGAGGAGATGATCGCGAAACCAAATTTCCATAGCAGGAGCATCTTTACGGAAAACCTAATCGCCGTTGAATTACATAAACTCGAAGCAAAATTGTACAAACCAATCTATGTCATAATGTGCATACTCGACATATCAAAAGTGTGTCTGTATAAATTTCACTACGAGTACATGTCACTGCTCTATCGTGAAAGATGCCGGATAATGTACACCGACATCGACAGTTTAATATATCACATCGAGTGCGACGGTGTGTACGAGAACATGAAACGCGATATCGCTAGATTCGAAACGAGCGATTATCCAATTGATAACGCGTATGGTATACATGCAAACAAAAAGTGCCGGGCTTGATGAAGGACGAGAATAACGGCGCGATAATGACCGAATTCGTCGGGCTTAAAGCAAAAATGTATGCTGTGAGGGTGGACGGCAAAAAGGACACTAAAAAGGCAAAAGGTGTTAAAAATAACGTCGTAGCGCGTAGTATAACATTCGACGATTATACGCAGTGCCTGAATGATGAGATTGAAATAACGCGACAGCAGTCTTGTATAGGATCAAAATTGCAAGAAGTGTATACCGTCCACGAGACGAAAATTGTTCTGAGTCCGTACGACGACAAGCGGTATGTCATACCTGATTCGACTGACACATTATCATGGAGACATTACCGGATACCCTTATAAAAATATAATATAATGTATGTGTAATATAATGTTATTTAATTTATGTGTATGTATTTCATATATTATAACAACTATTGGAAAAGATGTATTAATAAAGATTTTGTATTTCATGTACATTTTTATATTTCAAATACTTTATATGTTTTACACATTATGTTTTTTCTTAAAAATAAATACAGTTTGTATGAATTAAATTACATTGTCCTTATGTATCCAAGAGTTGTGCGAATTGTCAAATCCCAGCCATTTCACGTAAACCTCGTCACCCCTCTTACGCAGTACTTTCTCCACCAGATACACGTTCGGATAATTCGCGCAATGCAACTCGTGCTCGTAAAACACTCCAGCGACAGATTTTTTGCGATAGTCCTCGAGTAGATAGCTTACGGGATTAGTACGCTGCACTTTAACAATCTTAAACACCTCGGTTGTCCAATTTGGCGTGTAACCTTTCTCGAAAAGTTTCTTGTACTTGCTAACACGTACCGAATCACCTACTTTGAACTTTGCCGGACCCACGATATTTATATGATTGTACACGCACCGGCGGATGGTGTCCGGCGGTCCGGCGTTTGATGTGTGAATACGTGTATGACAGCCGAAAGTCATACGCACACATACATAGCGCGAAAATACGTGTCGCTTGAAGCGCGTCGGAGATCAAGGAGCGAAGGAGAAAGTAGTAGGAGGTACTCCGATATTGCATCTCTTTCGCACATCGCACGATCGAGAGAGAAAGCAATGCAAGACGTGATGACTGCTAGTGGTGTCCAATAGCTATCTCACTCACTCGACGCTCGAATGAAGGGAGTGCGAGTGAGAAAGCTATACGGACACCGCGGATCGCGCTGTCTCTCGTTCGCTCCAATATCGATCCGTCGTACTTTTCTTTTTCCCCTTTAAGAAATGTGACCCGCGAGTGCATTTATTCTATTAATAATTAAATCACATAAAAATATTATGTTATACATTATTATATTATTTATTAATTATTATGTTTATATGTATAAACATAATGATTAATAAATAATATAATAATATTAATAATAATGTTAATAGTATTAATAGTATGAAAATATTATTAAATAATTATAAATATTAATAACATTCATATAATATATTGATATAATAATAATATAGAAATATAAATAAGTCCTCTATTGACATTTATATTCATAATTTTGAAAAAGTTAAAAAAAAATTAAAGTTATAAATATTTCTCGCGATTATTTAAATAAGATATATACATATCGATTTTTCAACAAAGTTATATTACAATTAAATAATGTGTTCTGACTTGTATTAAATTGTATCTTTAATCTCATTAAATTTTTTATATATGCAGCTAAAAAAAGTATCAGTTTTTTTATTTAAAAAAATAATTAATACGCCTTTATAAAATATCATTTGTTGTAAATCAAATTCACCCTTCTTTCAAAACTTAAAAATGGCAAAAAATGCAAAATTATAAAGCGATAAAATAAAATATTAATATTCTTGAATTTATTTTCAAAAAATTTGGACTCCTTCAATTATAATTATAATGTATACGATGATAAGATGTCATAAGATAATTACAATTACAATGATAATTACAATTAATTACGACATAAATTCTCTCAAAGAAACGTATCTCATTGTCAGTATATCTCAATCGATTCGGACTCTCTCTCTTTCTCTCTCTCTCAATATATAAATATCATGTTAAATTATAAACAAATTACAAATTATATACACAAAGAATATTTAAAAATATTAAAATTAAAAGAACTTTTAAAATTTATTACTTTTCCTTTAGAAACATTAATTGTCGATTTAATTGATTATATGATATTAATAATTATTTAATAATTATTTCTTATCTTTTAATTGAGATTTTAAACAGAGAAATTAACTTTTTAATACTGTAGGTTGAAAATGCGTAAACAAATGCGTTTAATTTTCAGCTTAAAGCTCATTTTAACTATTTTAATCCTTATATCAATAACCGGGTACAATTATATTCATCTGAGCATTATTCCTCAAAATTTTTTATGTTGTCGTTAAAAAGTTCTTTTATTCTGCCAAATTGTTGTTATTTAAACATTAAGAATTACTATTAAGGCTCTTTTCGTATTAAATACAAATATATAAGTGATAGGCATTTTTTAAGAGCCGAACGCGGATGTTGATGCGTAATCCAACGAAATTTTAATTTTTCGCTGGAATTAAATTAATTGTGCACTGGGCACGAATTTTACTACTTGGTATACTGCCAAGTCTTGTATGGAATAATCTCATACTTGAGGTTTTTGTTCCATACATATCCTCTAACCCCCCTAAAGAATTAGATGCGAGAGAAAAATATAGATCCGAAAGTCGCTGAATCGGGAATCGAACCCGAGACTGTTGTTATTTAAGTTATTTACCATCGATTTATGCTATTAGTTTTAAAATTTACGACTAGAAAAAATTATTATAGCTAGTTAAAGTTTATATATCGTCTCTTAATAACTGGGGCACATATGTAAATGTGATAATTACCAAGAATATTACACAAAAACAATTAAAATAACATTTAAGGGCAACAGGGATTACAAAATTAATAAAAACAAATGTTTATCACATGCAAAAAATTAAAAATATATAATTACTTATTAATAACTATTCCATCTTCCGTCACAAAATTATCATTTCTGCTCGAGTTTACATTATCTTCTGATAATAAACAATTAATGTTATAAACAATTATTAATTAATATCATAAGATATAAATAAATTTATATAAATTCATATAATAACTTTAGCCGTTTCGTTATCGCTTACTTCTGCTTCATTCGCTTTATATTCCTCTGAAAAATATACATATTATTGTTATAAAAAATTTGTAACGATACCCCCGTTACCCGACCGAACATCGTGCGGAAGGCTGCGCCCGGCAAACACCGGCCGGGCGATGCAGCGGGCGCAATGCGCCATCATTTATTAAATACACCCGAATCGGGCCAGTTATTCAAAATCCGTACGGCGTACCGAAAACCACGACGTCACGAAAATACCCGAGCGCTACCGAAGACGCGCGGAAATTCCCGAACGCGAAGCCGGGACGCTTAAAAAGAGCGATTCGAGGCGAGAAAGCTGATTCCGGTCCCGATCCGCTCTCGAGCACACATCCCGAACCGATTCCAGAATAAAAACACGAGTAAGCCGCAAATAACGGGGGTCGGGTGTACTCTGCCTCCGGTGGGTGTTCCCACCTAGAAAGCGCTCTAGTGTCTTCCGTCTTCTCTCGCTGTAAGCGTATGACCAAAGGGGTCGGGTGTGCCCGGTCTCTACCGAGAGTTTTCGGTTAGCGGACAAACGCTGACGTCCTTCCGTACCCCAGTTCCGGCAATCAGTCACAAGGTAGGGAGTTCCCCGCCTTGGACGGGAGTTCCCGTCGCCGGTCACTATCCTCCGCGCAACTATATCCTTACACGCGGACGCGAGTCGCGAGTCGCGAAAGAGCCCGCGTATAATCCCGCGCGGCTTTCGAGATATATCGAACGCTCTCTCGGGCGCGAGAGAGAGTCCGTGTAGAAAAACGCGAATTCCGGAGCCACGCGCTCGGCCCCGCCGCGCCCCGCTTCCTGCGCCGTCACCGTTCGCCACAATAACATAAACACGCGTGAGCTAGTGGCCCTTTAAAGTATAGCTACCCGAGCCTAGGGGCAATAACCTCGCGATTGAAAACATATGATCGCGCCTCTCTATATTGATATTATATCGCGGATTTTTTGTATATTATTTAGCCGAAGCGTTTACCGCATTAATTCTGTTAATTGTATTCTTGTTATATCGCGGATTTTTGTATATTATTTAGCCGAAGCGTTTATCGCATTAATTCTGTTCTGTTAATTGTATTATTGTTATATCGCGGATTTTTTGTATATTATTTAGCCGAAGCGTTTATCGCCTTAATTCTGTTCTTTTAATTGTAGTATTATTATATCGCGAGTTGGTCTCTTATATGGACACCAAACGGACGAAACATTAATTTCTTTTGTGTCTTTTGAATAAACAGTTTATTAAGTTCAATATTAAATCATCGTCTTGTGTTTTCGCCTGAACCGTTTTCCCCGAACCTTGTGATCCCGACTGAGCGCAGTCCGGCCGTATCGGAAAGAAAACGGTACGTTACAAATTCATTATTTAAGCAATAAAATATACAAATTATAATACCTTCATTTCCCTCATTGACTATCTCACATTCATCTCATCTCTACTTTCCTCTAGAAATACATATATTATGATTATGAACAGTATTTTATAATATATGTATATGCATAATATATGTATTACTAAAGGAAAATAGATATGATATGAATGTGAGATAATCAACGAGAAAGATGAAAGTATTATATATTAATCTGTATATTTTATTGTTCCAATAATAAATTTTTATTACAATAGTATGTGTATTTTTCAGAGGAATATAAAGCAAGTGAAGCAGAAACGAGAGATGACGAAGCGGCTGAAGTTATTATATGAATTTATATAAATTTATTTATATATTTTATGATATTAATTATTAATTGTTTATAACATCAATTGTTTATTTTCAGAAGACGATGTTAACTCGAGCTGAAATAATTTTGTGGCGAAAAATGGAACAATTATTCATAAATAATTATTTATTTTTAAATTTTTACATGTAATAAACATTTGTTTTTATTAATTTTGTAAGCCCTGTTGCCCTTAAACGTTATTTTAATTGTTTTTATATAGTATCCCCATTAATTATCTCATTTACATATGTGCCCTAGTTATTAAATGCCGACATTTGAACTTTAATTCGCTATAATTTTTTGTAGTCGTAAATTTTAAAATTAAGAGCATAAATCGATGATAAATAATTTAAATAACAACAATTTGGCAGAATAAAAGAACTTTTTAACGACAACATAAAAAATTTTGAGGAATAATGCTCAGGTGGATTAAATTTAATTGATTATGTTGATTATGTTAATAATTATTTAATAATTATTTCTAATTTTTTTGAGATCTTAAAAAGAAAAATTTATTTTAATTTTTTTATACCGTACGCTGAAAATACACGAACAAACTACTGCTACAATTACTACTACAATTACTACTACGTCAGCGGCTGCGAATGTTTTAGAAACCGCGGTTTTCATTTGTTTATATTTTTCATTTATTAATTTATTTATCGTGGTGACTCAGCATTAAGCGGACATAATTTCGATAAAAAGTTAACAATGCCTCGTAACCTGTGTCCGGAAATACGTGAACTTATTGTCGGACAGTATCAGGCCGGAAGAGCAGTAGCAGACATTACTGCTGCTATTCCGTGCTCTGAGAAATCTGTTCGACAATGGGAACCAAGAAGGGAGAGGACGGTAGCAGCGCTAGTCAATCATGCGAGAGAAATATGGGAAGGACTTCGGCGCCGACCAGATTTTCTCGCAAATTTGATTAATTCGATTCCTAATCGACTCAATCAAATAATTGACCGGTCCGGATACTGGACAGATTATTAATGTATTTCCGTGCTAGCCCACGATCGGCCCTTTTCAGGGCCAATAAAACTTCTACACCGCGAATAGAAACGCCTATAGGTGTTTCACTCGCTCGAACAGTCGAGTAGACAGTGCGAGTGAGATAGCTGTGAAACAACAGCATGATGTCTCACTCGCACTCTCTCGATTCGAGTCGCGAATGAGTGAGACGGCTGTAGGACAAAAATATAGAGACCTAATGCTACGTCAGTAATGAAGGATCGTACGAACATCGTTCATTACTGACGTAGTAGTACGTCTCCATATTTTTGAGTTTAACTCTTACGTAAATAATAATTAAAGCCGCTGACGTAGTAGTAATTGTAGCAGTAGTTTGTTCGTGTATTTTCAGCGTACGGTATAAAAAAATTAAAATAAATTTTTCTTTTTAAGATCTCAAAAAAATTAGAAATAATTATTAAATAATTATTAACATAATCAACATAATCAATTAAATTTAATCCACCTGAGCATTATTCCTCAAAATTTTTTATGTTGTCGTTAAAAAGTTCTTTTATTCTGCCAAATTGTTGTTATTTAAATTATTTATCATCGATTTATGCTCTTAATTTTAAAATTTACGACTACAAAAAATTATAGCGAATTAAAGTTCAAATGTCGGCATTTAATAACTAGGGCACATATGTAAATGAGATAATTAATGGGGATACTATATAAAAACAATTAAAATAACGTTTAAGGGCAACAGGGCTTACAAAATTAATAAAAACAAATGTTTATTACATGTAAAAATTTAAAAATAAATAATTATTTATGAATAATTGTTCCATTTTTCGCCACAAAATTATTTCAGCTCGAGTTAACATCGTCTTCTGAAAATAAACAATTAATGTTATAAACAATTATTAATTAATATCATAAAATATATAAATAAATTTATATAAATTCATATAATAACTTCAGCCGCTTCGTCATCTCTCGTTTCTGCTTCACTTGCTTTATATTCCTCTGAAAAATACACATACTATTGTAATAAAAATTTATTATTGGAACAATAAAATATACAGATTAATATATAATACCTTCATCTTTCTCGTTGATTATCTCACATTCATATCATATCTATTTTCCTTTAGTAGTACATATATTATGCATATACATATATTATAAAATACTGTTCATAATCATAATATATGTATTTCTAGAGGAAAGTAGAGATGAGATGAATGTGAGATAGTCAATGAGGGAAATGAAGGTATTATAATTTGTATATTTTATTGCTTAAATAATGAATTTTTTATAACAATAATATGTATATTTTTCAGAGGAATATAAAGCGAATGAAGCAGAAGTAAGCGATAACGAAACGGCTAAAGTTATTATATGAATTTATATAAATTTATTTATATCTTATGATATTAATTAATAATTGTTTATAACATTAATTGTTTATTATCAGAAGATAATGTAAACTCGAGCAGAAATGATAATTTTGTGACGGAAGATGGAATAGTTATTAATAAGTAATTATATATTTTTAATTTTTTGCATGTGATAAACATTTGTTTTTATTAATTTTGTAATCCCTGTTGCCCTTAAATGTTATTTTAATTGTTTTTGTGTAATATTCTTGGTAATTATCACATTTACATATGTGCCCCAGTTATTAAGAGACGATATATAAACTTTAACTAGCTATAATAATTTTTTCTAGTCGTAAATTTTAAAACTAATAGCATAAATCGATGGTAAATAACTTAAATAACAACAGTCTCGGGTTCGATTCCCGATTCAGCGACTTTCGGATCTATATTTTTCTCTCGCATCTAATTCTTTAGGGGGGTTAGAGGATATGTATGGAACAAAAACCTCAAGTATGAGATTATTCCATACAAGACTTGGCAGTATACCAAGTAGTAAAATTCGTGCCCAGTGCACAATTAATTTAATTCCAGCGAAAAATTAAAATTTCGTTGGATTACGCATCAACATCCGCGTTCGGCTCTTAAAAAATGCCTATCACTTATATATTTGTATTTAATACGAAAAGAGCCTTAATAGTAATTCTTAATGTTTAAATAACAACAATTTGGCAGAATAAAAGAACTTTTTAACGACAACATAAAAAATTTTGAGGAATAATGCTCAGATGAATATAATTGTACCCGGTTATTGATATAAGGATTAAAATAGTTAAAATGAGCTTTAAGCTGAAAATTAAACGCATTTGTTTACGCATTTTCAACCTACAGTATTAAAAAGTTAATTTCTCTGTTTAAAATCTCAATTAAAAGATAAGAAATAATTATTAAATAATTATTAATATCATATAATCAATTAAATCGACAATTAATGTTTCTAAAGGAAAAGTAATAAATTTTAAAAGTTCTTTTAATTTTAATATTTTTAAATATTCTTTGTGTATATAATTTGTAATTTGTTTATAATTTAACATGATATTTATATATTGAGAGAGAGAGAAAGAGAGAGAGTCCGAATCGATTGAGATATACTGACAATGAGATACGTTTCTTTGAGAGAATTTATGTCGTAATTAATTGTAATTATCATTGTAATTGTAATTATCTTATGACATCTTATCATCGTATACATTATAATTATAATTGAAGGAGTCCAAATTTTTTGAAAATAAATTCAAGAATATTAATATTTTATTTTATCGCTTTATAATTTTGCATTTTTTGCCATTTTTAAGTTTTGAAAGAAGGGTGAATTTGATTTACAACAAATTATATTTTATAAAGGCGTATTAATTATTTTTTTAAATAAAAAAACTGATACTTTTTTTAGCTGTGTTAGTCCAGACTCAAGGAAGGAAGAGTCGAAAGGAAGGACGTAACTAAATTTATCTTTTCGAACGACGGCAGACTATCCGTCTGTTCGATCCGAACGAACGTCTGGGCCCAAATAGGTCAACGACCGCAAGGGTCGCTCTTACTCTATTTAAAGGGCCGTTCGCTCGGTGGTCCCTTTTTGGCAAGAGAATTTAATCTCTTTTACGCAGGATGGGACCTTGTGCGATCCTGGTTTACGGGAATAAGTGGGAACGGGTTATTAATAAATGAAAATCATTTATTTTGAAATTTATAAATTTATTCCTAATATAAAGACGAAAGAATTTATATACATAATAATATTATTGACGGACTTAGTTGCTAATGAAGAGTGAATGTATGTGTATGTGTCGCGGGTGATACATTAGTACGGAGGTCTTCAGTCGGGGCAGAAAGCGGTAAGAGTTATTGTTTAAATTTTAGGGTCCCGATTGGTGGTTACAATAATTTAAATGGTAATAGGTATATAAAATTAGTGTCCATGTGTGTGCGTGTAAGAGAGACTTCTAGGTTATATGAGTTCGGTAATTATGGCGGTGGAGGGGGGATAGGTTCGTAGGAGAAGGTGTGCAGGGACGGCTAAAGGATATCTTCGCCCGGGAACATACCAGGGGATGATGTTATTCCTATCGGTGGTCTCTAGAAATTCGCGTAAGGCCTCGTGGTCTACGGGGCCTGGACCAATCGTGAAAGCTTCCTCAGGGACTTCTCGTATCCCTGGGAGCTGGTTTATCAGCCAAACTCTGAATTGCTCGTATGAGAGCTTGGCAGGCGATTCTGATTCCTCGGAATCGTCGTCGCTGATATCTACTACCTCAAACCCTTCCGGATGTTCCCTATTTACAGAGGACGTTGGGGATGAGGGAGGAGAATCTTCAAGGGTGATTGTTGAGGGAGCCGGAGACGGAGATCTAGGTGGCTCAGGGCGTTCGGGAGAAGCAGGGGGAAGAAAGGGAGAAGGGCTCCGCGGAGAATCGGCGTCCTCAGAGGAAACAGAGGAGTGAGGGGAAGGGGCCCGCTGAGGTATAGCGGGTTCGGGAGAAAGAGGAGAAGGAGTTCGCGGGGAATCGAAAAATTCTGCAGAAGCAGAGGTAGCGGGAGACGGCGTCAGCGGGGTTTCTATATGTTCGGGTGAGGAAATAGGAGAGACCGTAGGGTGATATGTATTAGTTGTCTCTGTATGGATCGGTGTGTTAATTTTTTCTAGGGAGCCGAAGGTTTCGCCCGCAGCCAGACTCCGTGCCAACGCTTTCTTTAACCGCCTATTACGCCGGTTTCGCGCCAATTTAACAGCGGTTCGCGAGGGTCGTCTCCTTGGATTTTCCACTACGAGAGCGAATAATAAAGTAACCGGGCAAGAAGAGTTTTTACTGAAAAATAACTCTGGGAGTTCTTGTAAGAGAAAAAAAAAATATATATATATATATATATATATTTATTTTTATATAATTTTGATATTTTAATTATTTAATTATTTAGTTAGTTATTGTATTACTTATTTGTTCATTCAAGAGAGAGAGAGAGAGAGAGAGAGAGAGAGAGATAGAGAGTGAGAGAGAGTAAATCACGGATTGCTCCGCTATCGCGGGAAATCCGGAGTGATTTCAAAAGATAAAGGGATGATAGAATTCACGGATTGCTCCGCTATTGCGGGAAATCCAGAGTGATTTCGAGAGAAAGAGGAGATGGAAGAAATCACGGATTGCTCCGCTATCGCGGGAAATCCGGAGTGATTTCAAAAGGTAAGGGGATGATAGAAATCACGGATTGCTCCGCTATCGCGGGAAATCCAGAGTGATTTCGAGAGAAAGAGGAGATGGAAGAAATCACGGATTGCTCCGCTATCGCGGGAAATCCGGAGTGATTTCAAAAGGTAAGGGGATGATAGAAATCACGGATTGCTCCGCTATCGCGGGAAATCCGGAGTGATTTCGAGGGGGAGAGAGAGATAAGGATGGGGGAAGAAAGGACAGTTTTTCGAAGTTAGAATTTAACAAGGATAATAAATTAATAAATTAAAAAGGAAAACAATTATAATTTAATTGAAGTCCCAGAATTATTTTAAGTATTATTAGTAAGGGTGGAGATGTAGCGTGCTTGATAACTTACTACTTATGGAGTGCGCAGGTAGGTGTTAATTATTCCAGGTGTGAATCTGGCTACGGACTCCTCCGTGAGGATGGTGTTCCACTCGCAGTTGTTCACTCGCGAAAATCGTCGTACTCGGTGAGCACTGGGCACACGATGATTTCACAAATGTCACTGCGAATGCTCACGAGTTCGAGATTCACTCGAAGGATGGTGATACAACTTTTCGCGAATGATCCGCGAGCGTAGGTTTGAGAAAAGATTGATATTCTCTGAGAGATGTCACGGGTATATATACCTTCTTGCTCCTCCTTCCCGTTAGTTTGTTAATATTTCCTGACGAATAGGGAATTTTTCAATAACGCCCTTTCAGTCCCGGAGGCGTCTCTTGACTTTAAAAGTTTATCGGGATTGGTCAGGGCTTTTGTTTAGGGCCCTAGGTTTTGACCAATGGAGAATTTGTTGAGGTTTATATTTTTATTATCCTCTCGAGATTTCGATATCGGCGGCGGTGTTTGTTGTTAGTTTTTCCTATATCGCGATATTTGTCGTTTGTTAGTGCCGCTTTTATCGGCGGGTTCTCGCTTTATTGCCCTCGCGTGTGGCTTAGAGCTTGTTTGCTGAGAGGCGATGCGTGTGGCATCTTTTTAATCTTTATATTTTTCGCCGCTTTCTCGCGAGAATACCCGCAGGTGTGCTATCTTATTTTGCACACTTTCGTTTTCATTATTTGTTTTCCCCTAATTTTACTAGGGAAGGATTTGCTTTCGGCGCGTTCTCGCCGTCATTGTGTTTTCCCGATTTACAATGTTTGTCGGTTTCTCGCGAGAGTTTCCGCTGCGGTGCCGCTTCGCTTGGCACGTTTACTTTTATCAATTCGTTGTTCTAGTTTTCCCCTCAAAGGTGGGCTCGCTTTCGGCCCGCTCTCGCCGTCTTTATGTTTTGCCGATATGTGATTTTAACTTATTATTCGCGAGGGTGTCGGCAAGAATCCGCTTTCGGCATCTTTCCGCCTGGTCTCTTTTATTTACCGATTTTGTAATATTTATCGGTCGCTCACGATATCTGCAGCTGTCCGTTTCGCTGGGCACGTTTTCGTTTTATTATATACGTGCCGCTTAGATTATTATTATCTTTTTTTCTTCCTTTTTTATTTACCTAACAACAAACTTCGCCTTGGTCGTGGGAAAGAAAAGAATCGTCGTGAAGTCCGCCGGACGTAACACCCCCCGCCTTAGACAAATGTTGGGGGTGTAAAAACACAACATTTGCAAAAAGAATCTGTGAGGAATAATTCGATTCTTTTCTTGCCACGACTTGCCGATTTGGTAGAAAGACTCACATTTAATTCTGTTTTTATTAAATGTGTTTCTTTGAGTTCCTAATTACTATTTAAATATTTTGTAGAAAAGGAGGAAAGAAAAGGCGACCACCATAACCCCTTCCTTTGTTCTTTCGTCCTTTTCTCGCTTTTTATACAATTTACTTATAGCTTATTTTTAATTGTACTTATTTATTTAAATTTAGTACCGCTAATACATGTAACGCTGGTGTGGAGCCCTTTTTCTATCGTATGAAAATTCTAATGAAAATAGAGGGATATATATATATATAAAATATATATATGTTATATATAAAGAAAAAGAAAAGAATTAGGCACGTTTTTATCTGCCTGATTTTCGTCAGTAGTAAATGTCAGTTCTCTGGTGTCAAGTAGCAGGTCCCTTCCTTTTATTGCTCTTCTACCCCTCTGGGGATCACAGCTTGACCCCAGCCTTCGGCCAAGTATGTCTGGTCAACGTATAGATATTCTTCTATGCAGTCCCTGCAGTTTATCGCCGGTTTGATTGTTACTATTACTTTATTGCATTTAGTGCAATTTGTTTGGTCGTCAGCTGATATTTCGTGGACCAAATTATGCGGTGGTATTGTTGCATATTCTTGGTTTTCCTCGGCTGATATTTTATCATAGCATTCTTGACAAATTTTGCTGCAGTCAGTCGTATCTTGATAGATTTCACCCTCCATTAATGTAACACACCGGAGTTCTGTTAGATTTCGGTATGTTTCGGGGTGGTCTCCTGGTTTAACACCGTCGATTGGGCCTTGGCGTACTTCTTCCGGCATCTCGGGTGTCCATTGAAGATGGTGATATACTGGCATTGTTATACTGCAACCGATGATCAGACAGTATGTTTTGACGATAATGATGTAATTAAGATAGAAAATGGTTCCACTTGTTTACAAAGTATTATTATTATGGGGTTAAGTATAAGGTATAAATTTGCGCATGTAATTAAAGAGGAAATACATATATTCATGATAAGTATACAAAAAAACTGAAATCTAAGAACGTAAATGTTGAAATATTACCAATAACGATTCAATATATATATATATGGTCTAATAGTAATTAATACTAAAAAAAATAATATGATATGATAATGTGTAGCATCAATAATGACGCTATAATTATAATATGCAAAAGAAGTACATAATATAAAGAGGAAAGGTAGGGTGATATAGTGACTAATGATAATAGTAATTAATATTTGGGATATATGGGAGTACTTAAACGCTTGCGTAATTCTAACTAATACATAATTCAAAATTCAAACGAAGTAGTAGTAAGGTAAAGAAAATTTAGGGTCTATAGGAATACTTATTGTTAAACACTAGAGTAATTCTGAATTAATACACAATTCAGATTTCAAATGAATAGTGGAGTAATAAAAATTTAGAATATATAGAATTATTTAAATGCTACAATAACTCTAAGTTAATACATAATTCTGGTTTTATATATATATAATTTTTTTTGTTTCTCTTTTTTTTTGTTTTTTTTGTTTTTTGTTTTTTTTTTTTTGTTTTTTCTTTTTAGACTGAGGGTTCCACGTCGGCGGTGATATTTGTGCAAAGTTCGGCGTGGCCAATCCGAATTAGCGCGTCCCTAAAGTTGTATGCTCTATCGAACATTTTGGTGGTCTCCATATGGAGTTTCACCAGGGCCGCACCCTTTCTTAGAGGATGGACTATATTTATCCATCCATCTTGTCCCTCTAAAAGGAGTCGACACAGGTCTCGTGTCATTATTGGCCACGTTTGCCTACCATTAGGGGCTGCGGTGTGGGCTAATCCACATATTATGGCTTGCCAGGATACCCCCTTAAAACGGTCTTCTAGGTGATACACTTCGCTCATACGGCGCCACACTGTTCTTCCCCAGTCGCCGAGCATTATTTTGACCATCCAAGTGTTTTTATTTATGCTTTGTATAAACCCTCGCTTCCATCCTTTCTTGTCTTTAACCATGACCTCTAAGTCCTCCTTCATATGGTGAGGGTATACGAGCAATGAATTGGCTCTCCTATCCATCCGGAATTGGATTTCTTCTTCCATTTCCAGGAGTTCCCTTGCGCTATTTTTTAGTTGTACCCAAAACAGCAAGGGTGATTCCGCTCTTACCACGGTCACCTTCAGGCGACCGCGAGTCAAGAATTCAGTGTCGATGTAAGAGGTTTCCATTTCTGTATATAAAAAAAAATTTTACTGTTTTTGGTGCATGGGGAGATCCAAAAAGGGGGTTTATTGTGTTGGCGGTATGCCTTGCTTGATATGTGAAGAAAACCGGGGGGGGGTTATTGTAATTGGCGGTATGCCTTGCTCGTTAAAATTTCGCTTCTTTAAGCTCCAAGGTATATGTAGTGTCTTCCCGTGGGGGGAGGAGGGGGTAGGTAGCTGTTGGAGTTGTGTTGTTTTCTGTGTGGATGGTTTCAGGTGTCTCGTTATTTTGGGTATAGGGAACCGGCACGCTGGCTTTCGATTTTTTCGATTGCCTTGTTTTCAAATGTATTAGTAGATGTGTTAGGGAGTCCCATAGGGCTCCTAGCAGGTACAAGGACCACCCGTACACTGTGTGTAAGGCGTAGCCGTGTACTATTGTGTCTAACGTCAGTTTTATGACTCTGATGCTCAGGTATATTCCGATTAGTCCAGCGCTGAGATTCCCGAAAAATAGAAATTTATTCCAGAATTTGTTCCATGTAGATATTGCTATTTTTTCTATGGTGTTTGTATCAAGTAAATTGCAGATTGATCCCCCTTCCAGGGATATGGTTTTTCCCATCACCCCTCTCGCTAGGGAGTTGAGGACGGCAGGTCGTTCGGCTGGAAACATTATATGATCTCGTAGGTCCTTTAAATCTGTTTCCGTGTATATACCGCTGGTGGCGAGCGATCCTGGGCTGATGTATTTCCATACAGGCTTAGTCAATGGTTTTATAGTGACTGGCGGTATGGTATCCACTGGTCTTGGCATAAATTTGTACCAAGAATCTCCTAGCTGATACATGGCGGGTGCTAATGTGTTGCAAGTGGTTTGCGTTCCTTGTTGCAATAATATGTGCGTTTGTGGAGTTAAATAATACGTTTGATTTTCCCGAAGCACGGGTAGTTGGTTGTAGCATCGGTTTGTTTGAGCGAGCTTGACTTCGACGGGTACGCATTTTACGATGTGAATAACCTCTCCAGCTAGTAGAGCCATATAGCCGGGCCCTTTCATTAGGTGATATGCGAAGATATCTGGTGATTGTGTGGCAATTGCTAAAGCATTTTGTAACATTCGTTGCTCTAGATTGCATTGTTGTAATAGGATATCGTGATAAAGCTGGGTAATTTGCGTGCGGATATGTTTCTCTACGTACACAAATTTTGAATTCATGTACGTGAAGATATCGAGATTTGATATACGTGATTGTTTTTTAAAAACGGCGGTTCCTCGCACTGTTTCGAAAATCATTAATTTAGGATGTTCGATACGTATTATCGAATATCCGCAGACATCTTGTTTGCCCTTACTGGTTAGAGCGAATATTGTGTCTTGTGTGGTGAGAGAATATACTGTTTGGCCTTGCTCGTTGTCAATTATTTTGTAGGCGTACCCCTCGAATAATATTCCATAGTTATTAAATTTACAGGGACCTGCAGGTACGGTATTCCAATACGTGTCTCCTCCTTCGATGTCTACGCAATGTGTAGAGCCGAGTTGGCAAGTAATGCCGGATCTGAGTTGTACTTTATTAGTGTTGATGCGTACGTCGGCAGTGTAATCCTGTAATGTGATTTTTACAGTTCCGACTACAATGACATCCGACCATGTTCCGTAAGGATCTGAGTATGCTCCTCCGTGGCATTCGCCGTAGTTGTCTACTTGACCAGCTAACGTAATCGGTCTGGTTATTGTGCTATTGGATTTAAGTCCTGAGATAAGAGTGCGTCCTACTTGATAACTTCCGTAACTATGCATTCGCCTGCAAGCCTCGCGAGTTATTTCTTCTATATATGAATATTTTCCATTATGTACATCCATTGTGTGAGAAAACATTCCGCATTTCTTGACTAATCGGTCGATTTCAACTTTGCACTGTATTACGTGCACTGCTTCGAATTCATTAATTTGTAACAGCTGTACGTAAACTTGATCCGGTTTAATTTCTTTACGAGGGATATCGCATTCCTCGATGTTTAACAATGATAGCGTGGTTAGGTTTGCGGAGGAAGATCCACAGTCATATCCTATTAGCCCATGTGTTGGATGCAGGTATACTGCTAGTATTATTAATATTGCGATTAGTCGTCTGAATTTGCGATCCATCTGAAATATTAATTATTTTTGTAGGTGTGTATCTTTTTCCTCTTATAACCTTTATGTATTTCTACTTTATTTTTATTAATATTATATTTTGTATTTTTAATATATATATATATATATATATATATATATATATAAAAAAACATTTATTTTTGTGGAAAATTAATCCTTTTTGTTGATTATTTAGTGGTTTTAATGTAGGAAATTCGCAATCGATTAGGATGCACGATTCGGCTATTTTTCTTTATTCTAATTTTTACATTATTTTTATTTAATATTTCCAGTACTTCATGAGGTCCTGTATAGTGATCTCCGAATTTTCCGGGTTTTGGCCCCTTTAAGAGAAATACATGGTCTCCTGGTTTAAAGGTTTGTGGGTTAATCTTTCTATCGTAATATTTCTTCGATCTGTGTTTTGCTTCGATAACGTTTTCACGAGCATTTCCTTGAATTGTATGAAGTTGTGTAACGAGGTTTACTAGATAATCGTTGTAATTCGCTAATTGGTCGCTTGGAGGTAAAAGCTCGTTCGAAGGAATTCTGGCTATTTTTCCGAAGACTAATTCGTACGGTGTATGTCTGGTTGCTTCGTGTACATTAGTATTATAATTGAACATTGCAAGGCTTATCCATCTATCCCACTGTTTTTGTTCGTTTGCGTATTGTTTTAAATATTCTCCTAATGCGTGATGCGATCTTTCCAAAGATCCGTTAGATTGTGGGTGGAAGGCAGTAGTACGAAATTTACGAATTTTAAATAATTTTGCGATTTTCCTCATTAAATCACTGATAAAATTTCTTCCTTGATCCGTTAATATTGCTTTTGGCGCTCCGAATATGCAGATGAAACGATCTACGAAAGCTTCTGCGATAGTTTCGGAGGTTTGGTTTTGTAATGGTATACCCATACAGTATTTGGTCAGCTGATCTTGTAAGGTCAAAATGTATTCGCTGTTTCTTTCTGTCTTGGGTAAAGGTCCGACAATATCCATGGCTACCTTGTCGAAAGAAGAGCCTGGTGTGTCTGTGATTATCATAGGCTGTTTTGTTTTGACGCGTACTAATTTTCTCAGTTGGCACTGCAAACATTGTTGTATGTATCTTTGAACGTCTAGTTTTAAGTTTTCCCAATAGTAATTGTGTTTTATTCTATTGTATGTCTTAGTGACGCCGCGATGTCCTCCTATCGGCGAACAGTGCATCTCACCAATTATAATGGATCGTAGATCTTTCGGTGGATATTTAATTTGTCCGTTGCAAATGATTATTTTGGTAGTGGAATTAATGAATCTTAATTGCAGTTGCGATTTGATATTATTCCATGGAACGTTGTTGATAATTTCTGTTTTTGCAATGCTGAGTGTTCCTAAATTTAAATTTTCAGTCAAATTTCGTAAGTCGTGTATGACCGCGATAATTTGGTTGAGAGTCGCTGTGGGGCCTTCTCGTTCCGTCTCACTGATGGGTAAGACTATGTGGTAGTAGGTTTTGTATTTTATTGCTTTCGCTTTACCTAACTCCAGGGGTCCTATATTCGGGAGTTCGTTTCTTTTGAAGAGTTTTTCAGATCCTGAGTCTAAAGGTTTTCCGTAAATGTCGACAAAATACGCGACATTGTCCTTTCGCAGAAATAATAGTTCACGAGAATCTATAACGTTGCTTTTAATTATTTTATTCTCAATGATAGTAGGTTTCATTTTTATTTTTCTTGATTTTAAATTTTTATTGATAATTTCTTCTTCGTCGTCATCGCTTTCTTCCCTTTCTTTTCCATCTGTTTCTTTGTTATCCTGATCTTTGTCTGGCGGATCGTTTCTTTCTTCTATCTTTTCAGTATTGTTTTTGTTGTTATTATGATTTTCATTATTTTTCTTAATATTTCGTTTTGTCGCCTGACTTCTTGTTTGCATTCTGTTTTGTTTTGGAGGATCATGTATTAACGCTTTTTCGATAGTTTGTGACGCAGGAGGTTCGTTTAGTTCTTCGGGGGTAAAAGGTATAGGATCGGCATTATTATCAGGGGGTTCTTCTTCGAGTATCGGTCCTTCAATTTCTTCGGTATCTGACAGATATAGTTGAAAATCGTCGTCTTCTTCTTCTTCGTCATCGGTTTCTTCCAGCATTCTGGAAATTATTTCTGCATCTTCTGGATTATTTGGATTTAATGTTTTTCGTTCTTTTATTATTTTGCAATCAATTTCTTCAAGATCTACTGGGTTTCTTGATAATGCGTCCGCATTTACGTTAGTTTTTCCTGCCTTATAAACAACGTCGTAATCGTATTCCGCTAATTTTAATCTCCAGCGAAGTATTCTCATATTTGCGTCTTGCGCGTTTTTAAACCACATTAAAGGTTTATGATCTGTAACTAGGGTGAATTTTCTTCCATATAAGTATGGTCTGAAGTGTTTAACGCAATATATTATGGCTAGTGCTTCCTTTTCGTAAGTGTCGTATTTCGTTTCGTCGTCCGTGAGTGTTCTGGAAGTGTATGCGATAGGTCTGTCCTTGTTTATTTCTCCTTGTGAGAGTATTCCTCCTACGGCTAAACCTGACGCATCCGTAGTTAAAATAAATGGTCGAGAGAAATCAGGGTATTGTAGTACTGGCTCTTCACATAATTTTTGTTTCAATATCTCGAAGGATTCTTCTTGAATTGATGTCCATTCGAAACGAGTGTCGTTTTTTAATAGATTTGTTAATGGTTTTGCTAGTTTAGAGAAATTTGGAATAAAGCGCCGGTAATATCCGGCAAGTCCCAAAAATTGCTTAATATTTCTTGGGGTTTTCGGTCGGGGAAATTTATGTACTGCCTCTAATTTTTTCGGATCTGGTTTTACTCCATCTCTGCCAATTACGTGTCCCAAATAAGTTACTTCGGTTTTTAAAAATTCACATTTATCAGGTTGTAGTTTTAAATTAGCTTCACGAAGTCGTTCTATTAATGCGTTATATTTTCGTTCGTGTTCTTCTAAGGAAGTAGCATAAATAACAATGTCGTCCATATAAACAAATAATTCTTCGCCCTGTAATCCTGTTAATACTAAATCCATTAGGCGCTGAAATGTTGCAGGAGCGTTTTTTAATCCAAAAGGCATTCGATCGAATTCGTAGTGACCGAAGGGAGTAGTGAATGCAGTTTTGTGACTGTCAGCAGGATCCATTTTTATCTGATGAAATCCAGATGCTAAGTCGCATACAGAGAAATATTGCGCGCCCCCTAATTGATCTAATATATCTATGATGTTAGGTAATGGATATGCGTCCCCGATGGTCTTGTCGTTTAAAGCCCGAAAGTCGAGGACCATTCTCCAGCGCTTGTTTCCTTTGGAGTCCTCTTTCTTCGGCACGATCCATATGGGCGTATTGTATGGCGATTGTGAGGGTTTTACGATGCCTCCTTCTAACAGTTCCTCTACCTGCTTGTTTATTTCTTCCTTATGTAGTTGCGGGAATCTGTATTGACGAGTGTTAATTGGTCGATCATCTGTGGTTGGTATTTGATGTTGGAGTACATGAGTTGCAGTTAAATTTTCTCCGGGAATATGAAATTGGTTTTGACTGTTTGTTATTAATTTCTTTACACTTTCTTGTTCCTTTTCATTTAGATGTTCCAATCGTAATAATTCGATAATTTGTATAAAGCGGTCTTTCTCCTTTTTCTCGGAAACCACTAGGCAATTATGCAAATCGTTGCTTGCATCGTTAATTTGTTGTTGTTTTCTTTTATGTTTAGATTTTCGTTTTCGCGTAAATTTATCTATAATTTCTTGCGATTTATTTAATAAAGACGTCGAAACTTTCGAAGACGGTTTGGTTCTGTTTTTCATGCGTTTAGAGTTTTTAAAGTTTAATTTTTCAATATTTAAATATTTTTGTGCCTTTTCAAGAAGGTCTTTTATAGTGACATGAGATGACTTTAATTTGTCATTGTGGTCTTCTGTGAATAATCCAACTTTCGGAAATTTGATATCTAGAATTGATAAGGAATTTTTCTCTCTTAAATTAGAACAAGATTGTGTCAAATCGCGTAGTGAGGTTTGGTAACTTCCCTCCTCGCAATTGACGGAGCTAGAATTTTCTGTCGAGGTTTGGAAATTTCCCTCCGAAATTCTAGAAATATCCCCTCCAGGAGAGGTTTGGTAACTTCCCTCTCCAAGGGATTTTGAATCATTTAAATTTTTGAGAGAGATTTGATAATTTTTCCCTTTACTAGAATTATTCAATTTTTCAAGAGAGGTTTGGTAACTTCCCCCTCCATTAATTGTTGGATTATATGAAATTTCAGGAGAGGTTTGGTAACTTCCCTCTCCAAGAATTTTCGAATTATTAAAATTTTCAGGAGAGGTTTGGTAACTTCCCTCTCCAAGGATTTTTGAATTATTAAAATTTTCAGGAGAATTTTTATTCCCCTTGTCAACATTAATTTTGTTTGACCTTCGAGTTATTTCCGTAAATTTTTCTTCATCCTCGAAAATTTCTTCTTCGTCTTCGATATCAATATAAGTTTCGTTGGTGTTCATTGGTTCTTCGTTTATAGACGAAACTTCATCGTAATTGTTGACCGTCGGACAGTCGGATTTATGGTCGTCAAATAATTGATCCAACGGCTTTAAACGCAAAGTGGGTACGCGGACTTCCACTTCTTCGTCTAAAGTACTTATAACATTGAGATATGCTTTTCCGGAGATGTTCTCTACAATAGTGTCTCCTAAGTAAATTCCATGTTCTATTTTTAATTTTGGTATATATCCCACCTTTATTTCGGGGTTTTCTATCCTTACATAAAATAATGATTCGGATCTCGGAGACACTATTATAGATTCCGGTGAGAAAAACGGTATGTTAACTCCGGATACGGTCAGATATCCTTGAGCGTAATCTATTTTCGATGATGTTTGTTTAAAGAAATCATTTCCCAATATTCCGGATTGTGGAATCGGAAAGTCGCGAGATACTAAATGGAAAGATATCGGAATTCCAAGGAGATTTAAAGCGACTTCTCCGAGCGTATATACGGGATGATTATTTATACCATTTAATTTTAATATATTTGTATAGTTAATTTTTAGAGTTTTAGGTATAAAATTTTCCTTGATTATATTTGGTCCGGATCCCGTGTCTAATAGAAAGGTTATTTGCGATGGTATTTCGTTAATTTGGACCTGAACAGTAGGCACGCGACTATGTTTATCGAGGTTTACTGTTACGGATCGTATGTCGATGGTTTGACGGCCTACTTGGCTTCTTGAGATGTCGACGGGTGTGAAGTCTGTCCGGTCCCCCGTTGTGCACCCGACCCCGAGGGACCTGTGTAGTTTCCCTGATTATTTTCTTTTCGACGATTATTACTTGCGTTGCGTAACTGACAATTTTCAAGGAGATGGCCTTGTTCTTTACAATATCTGCAGAATGTATCGTTTTTCGTTGTCAGTTGTTGATTTATTTTAACACGACAATCCTTAGCGGAGTGTCCGAATTTATCGCAAAGTTGGCATGAAACTTTCGGTCTACTTTCCAAACTTCTTTCCTCGTTCTGTTTTTTCCAACAATTACTAGCCGAATGGCCAGGCCTTTCACACCATTGACAAGTAACCGTCGATTTATTAATTTGTTGTTGGGAAGTAGTTTGTCGGCATGATTTGGCGTCGTGGCCGGTTTTTGAACATAATTGACATATAGTAATTTTTTCTTGAATTACATTTACTGACTGACGAGCGCGAGGATCGCGTTGGCGACATTTATCCGCACTGTGGCCGCGTTTTTTGCATATTTGGCAAATTAAAATCTCCGTTCCGTTATTCGTTTGAAAATCGTGCCCTTGTAAGGAAAATTGAACGAGCTTCCTGCAACTACTTGCGGCATGTCCCTCTTTGAAACAGATCTGACAGATTTCCCGCACTTGATTAGTGTACGGTGATTGGCCTGTTTTAACGCCTTGGCCTTGGCGCAAACCTGTCATCTCTCGAAGCTCTCTTTCTATCCTTAGGGCGTCGGCGACAGTTTCTTGTACGTCTAAATCTCTAGCGATTCTTTGCTCTATTTCAGGCTTTAGCCCTCTAATAAAACACTTACACATGTCTTTTTCTACCGTTGTTTTTATATTTTGATTGGGTAAAATGTGACCGGAACTTCGATATGCTTCCAATATTTGTTTTCCAAGTAATTTAACTCTATTTGCGTAAGTGACGACATCCTCTTCATTCCTTTGATAAATACATCCTAGTTCTCCTTGTAACTGATATACATTTTTAGTGGGTCCATAAATTTTCTTTAAATAAGTAGTTAATTGCAATACAGTATCAAAATCTTCATCCCGAATTGTTCGACGCGCTTCTCCCACTATTCTAGTTCTTATAATTTTAGTAAATTGAGCCTCTGCTTCCTTAGGAAGCATAGCTTTCGCTTCCTCGCAACCCTCGATAAAATAATTTAGCGGAATGTTACTACCGTCAAAAAAGGGGACGGCGTCTACCGCGTATTTTAAGGTAGCAAAGGGGTTAGGTTGCGCCATGTTAAAAGAAAGTAAATTTTCGGGATCGCTTTCGATATCAAATTTTTCGATTTGATCTTTTATTGTTTCAGTAGTTATATCGGCAGAATCGTCGGAATCTGGCTCGGGCGATTCGGCTACTAAAGAATTTTCAGTTAAATCGAATTCTGAGGAAGGATCTTTTAACGAAAAATTTATTTGGCGAGATGTCGAAGTTGAAGGTACTAAAGGTGTGGATGTGTGAATTAATTCGGAATCAGATGGTTTAGATTTAGATTTGCGTGTTCTATGTGGTGTTGTTAATGCAGTTTTATATAGTTCTTCTATTTGATCTTTATCAGTTTGACCTCTTGTTCCTTTACTCATTACCGCTACCAGGAATCGCACATTTCAATCCCGGACGAGCCCCCAAATTTTATTTATGTTACGTCCAGACTCAAGGAAGGAAGAGTCGAAAGGAAGGACGTAACTAAATTTATCTTTTCGAACGACGGCAGACTATCCGTCTGTTCGATCCGAACGAACGTCTGGGCCCAAATAGGTCAACGACCGCAAGGGTCGCTCTTACTCTATTTAAAGGGCCGTTCGCTCGGTGGTCCCTTTTTGGCAAGAGAATTTAATCTCTTTTACGCAGGATGGGACCTTGTGCGATCCTGGTTTACGGGAATAAGTGGGAACGGGTTATTAATAAATGAAAATCATTTATTTTGAAATTTATAAATTTATTCCTAATATAAAGACGAAAGAATTTATATACATAATAATATTATTGACGGACTTAGTTGCTAATGAAGAGTGAATGTATGTGTATGTGTCGCGGGTGATACATTAGTACGGAGGTCTTCAGTCGGGGCAGAAAGGGGTAAGAGTTATTGTTTAAATTTTAGGGTCCCGATTGGTGGTTACAATAATTTAAATGGTAATAGGTATATAAAATTAGTGTCCATGTGTGTGCGTGTAAGAGAGACTTCTAGGTTATATGAGTTCGGTAATTATGGCGGTGGAGGGGGGATAGGTTCGTAGGAGAAGGTGTGCAGGGACGGCTAAAGGATATCTTCGCCCGGGAACATACCAGGGGATGATGTTATTCCTATCGGTGGTCTCTAGAAATTCGCGTAAGGCCTCGTGGTCTACGGGGCCTGGACCAATCGTGAAAGCTTCCTCAGGGACTTCTCGTATCCCTGGGAGCTGGTTTATCAGCCAAACTCTGAATTGCTCGTATGAGAGCTTGGCAGGCGATTCTGATTCCTCGGAATCGTCGTCGCTGATATCTACTACCTCAAACTCTTCCGGATGTTCCCTATTTACAGAGGACGTTGGGGATGAGGGAGGAGCATCTTCAAGGGTGATTGTTGAGGGAGCCGGAGACGGAGATCTAGGTGGCTCAGGGCGTTCGGGAGAAGCAGGGGGAAGAAAGGGAGAAGGGCTCCGCGGAGAATCGGCGTCCTCAGAGGAAACAGAGGAGTGAGGGGAAGGGGCCCGCTGAGGTATAGCGGGTTCGGGAGAAAGAGGAGAAGGAGTTCGCGGGGAATCGAAAAATTCTGCAGAAGCAGAGGTAGCGGGAGACGGCGTCAGCGGGGTTTCTATATGTTCGGGTGAGGAAATAGGAGAGACCGTAGGGTGATATGTATTAGTTGTCTCTGTATGGATCGGTGTGTTAATTTTTTCTAGGGAGCCGAAGGTTTCGCCCGCAGCCAGACTCCGTGCCAACGCTTTCTTTAACCGCCTATTACGCCGGTTTCGCGCCAATTTAACAGCGGTTCGCGAGGGTCGTCTCCTTGGATTTTCCACTACGAGAGCGAATAATAAAGTAACCGGGCAAGAAGAGTTTTTACTGAAAAATAACTCTGGGAGTTCTTGTAAGAGAAAAAAAAAATATATATATATATATATATTTATTTTTATATAATTTTGATATTTTAATTATTTAATAATTTAGTTAGTTATTGTATTACTTATTTGTTCATTCAAGAGAGAGAGAGAGAGAGAGAGATAGAGAGTGAGAGAGAGTAAATCACGGATTGCTCCGCTATCGCGGGAAATCCGGAGTGATTTCAAAAGATAAAGGGATGATAGAATTCACGGATTGCTCCGCTATTGCGGGAAATCCAGAGTGATTTCGAGAGAAAGAGGAGATGGAAGAAATCACGGATTGCTCCGCTATCGCGGGAAATCCGGAGTGATTTCAAAAGGTAAGGGGATGATAGAAATCACGGATTGCTCCGCTATCGCGGGAAATCCAGAGTGATTTCGAGAGAAAGAGGAGATGGAAGAAATCACGGATTGCTCCGCTATCGCGGGAAATCTGGAGTGATTTCAAAAGGTAAGGGGATGATAGAAATCACGGATTGCTCCGCTATCGCGGGAAATCCAGAGTGATTTCGAGAGAGAGAGAAGATGGAAGAAATCACGGATTGCTCCGCTATCGCGGGAAATCCGGAGTGATTTCGAGGGGGAGAGAGAGATAAGGATGGGGGAAGAAAGGACAGTTTTTCGAAGTTAGAATTTAACAAGGATAATAAATTAATAAATTAAAAAGGAAAACAATTATAATTTAATTGAAGTCCCAGAATTATTTTAAGTATTATTAGTAAGGGTGGAGATGTAGCGTGCTTGATAACTTACTACTTATGGAGTGCGCAGGTAGGTGTTAATTATTCCAGGTGTGAATCTGGCTACGGACTCCTCCGTGAGGATGGTGTTCCACTCGCAGTTGTTCACTCGCGAAAATCGTCGTACTCGGTGAGCACTGGGCACACGATGATTTCACAAATGTCACTGCGAATGCTCACGAGTTCGAGATTCACTCGAAGGATGGTGATACAACTTTTCGCGAATGATCCGCGAGCGTAGGTTTGAGAAAAGATTGATATTCTCTGAGAGATGTCACGGGTATATATACCTTCTTGCTCCTCCTTCCCGTTAGTTTGTTAATATTTCCTGACGAATAGGGAATTTTTCAATAACGCCCTTTCAGTCCCGGAGGCGTCTCTTGACTTTAAAAGTTTATCGGGATTGGTCAGGGCTTTTGTTTAGGGCCCTAGGTTTTGACCAATGGAGAATTTGTTGAGGTTTATATTTTTATTATCCTCTCGAGATTTCGATATCGGCGGCGGTGTTTGTTGTTAGTTTTTCCTATATCGCGATATTTGTCGTTTGTTAGTGCCGCTTTTATCGGCGGGTTCTCGCTTTATTGCCCTCGCGTGTGGCTTAGAGCTTGTTTGCTGAGAGGCGATGCGTGTGGCATCTTTTTAATCTTTATATTTTTCGCCGCTTTCTCGCGAGAATACCCGCAGGTGTGCTATCTTATTTTGCACACTTTCGTTTTCATTATTTGTTTTCCCCTAATTTTACTAGGGAAGGATTTGCTTTCGGCGCGTTCTCGCCGTCATTGTGTTTTCCCGATTTACAATGTTTGTCGGTTTCTCGCGAGAGTTTCCGCTGCGGTGCCGCTTCGCTTGGCACGTTTACTTTTATCAATTCGTTGTTCTAGTTTTCCCCTCAAAGGTGGGCTCGCTTTCGGCCCGCTCTCGCCGTCTTTATGTTTTGCCGATATGTGATTTTAACTTATTATTCGCGAGGGTGTCGGCAAGAATCCGCTTTCGGCATCTTTCCGCCTGGTCTCTTTTATTTACCGATTTTGTAATATTTATCGGTCGCTCACGATATCTGCAGCTGTCCGTTTCGCTGGGCACGTTTTCGTTTTATTATATACGTGCCGCTTAGATTATTATTATCTTTTTTTCTTCCTTTTTTATTTACCTAACAACAAACTTCGCCTCGTGGGAAAGAAAAGAATCGTCGTGAAGTCTGCCGGACGTAACAGCTGCATATATAAAAAATTTAATGAGATTAAAGATACAATTTAATACAAGTCAGAACACATCATTTAATTGTAATATAACTTTGTTGAAAAATCGATATGTATATATCTTATTTAAATAATCGCGAGAAATGTTTATAACTTTAATTTTTTTTTAACTTTTTCAAAATTATGAATATAAATGTCAATAGAGGACTTGTTTATATTTCTATATTATTATTATATCAATATATTATATGAATGTTATTAATATTTATAATTATTTAATAATATTTTCATACTATTAATACTATTAACATTATTATTAATATTATTATATTATTTATTAATCATTATGTTTATACATATAAACATAATAATTAATAAATAATATAATAATGTATAACATAATATTTTTATGTGATTTAATTATTAATAGAATAAATGCACTCGCGGGTCACATTTCTTAAAGGGGAAAAAGAAAAGTACGACGGATCGATATTGGAGCGAACGAGAGACAGCGCGATCCGCGGTATCCGTATAGCTTTCTCACTCGCACTCCCTTCATTCGAGCGTCGAGTGAGTGAGATAGCTATTGGACACCACTAGCAGTCATCACGTCTTGCATTGCTTTCTCTCTCGATCGTGCGATGTGCGAAAGAGATGCAATATCGGAGTACCTCCTACTACTTTCTCCTTCGCTCCTTGATCTCCGACGCGCTTCAAGCGACACGTATTTTCGCGCTATGTATGTGTGCGTATGACTTTCGGCTGTCATACACGTATTCACACATCAAACGCCGGACCGCCGGACACCATTTCTGCCGGTGCGTGTACACAGTAGCCAAGAGTCCTTCAGCAATCGCGGGGATGACGTCGACGGGTCGCATGCCGAACTTTCGATGCTTGCGCGCGTTGTAATCCGATACGAATCGCGGCAACACATCGATCCACTTGTAAGTTCCATTCAGCGTAAACATCTTTCACATGTCGTTCATCAGCGTACGATTGAATCGCTCAACGACCGATGCCTTCAATACCGAATATGTAGAATAGTGATTGATATCATGTTTCTGCATAAGCCGTTGCACGTCAGCGTTGTAAAATTCCTTCCCCATATCGGTTTAAATGTTTTTCGGGCATCTCTTGCTATCTCGAATTATCGCGGCGATAGCGTCAGCCGTCTCGCTTCCGCCATTACTCTTGAGTGGTACAGCCTACGCGTACTTGCTCAACACATCGATGACGGTGAGTATGTAATGGTAACCTCTATTGAAACGAGAGTACGGACGAAAATGTAAGCCTCCAACGATGCCGTACACGTTCATTGAGATGTTATTTGCCAGTTCAAACTTTTTTAATTGATTCAACATCATCGGAAATTCTCAATGTTTTGTAAATTTAACACCATCGTATAGTGCAGATATGAAGATTCCCGTTCCACATTTCTTTCAGCGGGGTACAGAGCGGGATACACCACTCACCACGTGAAACACGCATTGTTCGTTGATCGCACATTAATTACCGCTTTCTTCGTCATAATTTCTTGTGGCAATTTAATATGGCATCCCGCGCGCATAAGATTGCACTTGTTGACGTTGACCGTAAGATTGAGGATTCGTGACAACGCCCAACCACTATCACGTTCCTGGAACTCTTCCAGAGATGCCAATGTGGATTTGATGACGTGCCGCTCGAACCACTCGCGTAAATCGGACGTGCGAAAGAGTTCATAATTTCTCGTGTTAATACTTTTTTTTGGCGCATTTATTACCCGTCACAAACTAACTGTTGAACACGGTATTTACTTTTACACAATTGTGTATTTTTATAACGTCTTGCACCTGCTCGAGTACTACACTACTAGCGTCTTCCAAAAATTGTCGCGGTTCGATATAGTTTGCGTTAATCACTGCACCGGTTAGTATACGTTTTTCAAACGCGGTATCGATCTCTCGCCAGACGAGTCTTTCCACGTTTTTATCGTCACTGTAATTATCACCACTAGGTATAAAACTGTCTCTGCAATCGAGTTTTTACATCCTCGAGTGGCGCGATTCTAAACACCAAAAATTGTCTATTTCCGATTGAAAGTCGCGGACGCTTGGCACGGCTGTTTTCTTCGAGCAGTTTGATGAATTCCTCGCAACGCTGCGCCCATGCAAAATACTCGCCCAAGGTGGCAACTTGATGGGATCGCTCCAACAGATCGCGTTCAGTCTGCTCGAAGTTTTACTTTTTTAAATCACGTTGCAGTCTTCTACGGAGTATTTGCAACAAGTAACCGCTTTTTGATCGACGTATCTGCGCTTTCAAATCACATACTATTATTTAACGCGACAGCAGTCCTCATTATATTTCTTCTTATTCTTTCTTCCTCTCTTCATGTTTAACGTATGGTCGATTGTTTTTGACGTCTCAAAAGGTGATCTCCCTTTATCGCGTTATCGCTTATGGCACAAAGCAGCCGGACATCGGCGCTCATTTCTGTTTATAAATTTGAGCTGCCGGACATTGACGCGTAATACAATACGCTGTTTTGTTTATACCCACGAAAAACATAACGCGATAAGCGTCTCCGCACAACGATAAGCGCCCCCGCCCTGCGTGACGTCATTCCCCTCGCCGCGGAGAGCCCTTCCGCCCCGCGTGACGTCAGACCACCTCGCCCCGGAGAGCCCAACTCGCCCCGCGCCCCTCTCGGAGGACCAGAATTAGAACTCCCCTTATATTCCTAATTATAATCTCATTTACATTGCATGCATTAATACAATTTTTATTTTTATTATATTAGTAAAATAATTGCACTAAATATGCTTCTAGCATTTTGCTAATAAATAAATTAAATTTGTTTGACATGTAAAAGTCTCGTGATTATGTGTAATTGTTTATTTGTAAATTTCTATGTGTTATATCATTTTTTTGCTTATCGCATGAACTAAATTTTTCAAATAAACATCTAACTAGAATAATTGAATTTTCCTTTCTTAAAAAACTATCAAAATATAAAAGCACGCATTTAGCATTCAGATCATATCCTTTTTTACGCGCAATAATACATTATGAGGGATGAAAGTGATGTCACTATTAAAAGTGCTTAACTATTTACAAAACACGTAACCATTTACATAATTTTTCTCGTTACGGCCGCATTTTGGTCAAAATCTTAAAAATTAAATTGAAAGTACATTTTATGAGGTAGACTTGAGTAGTGTGCTTTTTTTCAAATCCGATTGTCGCATAGCACTTTGACTCAATGGTTTTTATAATAAGTACATTTTTTATTAAAAAAATTTTTTAATAAAAAATCTTTTACAAAAATTATCAAATTGATTTTGATTCCTTTAATTTTGGTTGCAATTATGACACTTCTTTGCTTATGAAGCTCATTGTGCGCGTTAATGTGTATTTAATGTAAATTTTATTAGAATTTATCTTTCATTAAAATTTTTATGTTTACTGAATTATATTACACGTGTAATTTATTTTCCGTAATTTTTTTATACGCGTTGATCATATCAAATTATTATTAATATGTTTTTTATTGCTTTTTACAATAAGAAAAATATACTATAGGTAAAGTCTGCTTACCTAATAATCAATAGTCTTGCAAAATAATTAATCTCAAAAATAATTAAGTTGCCTTCTTGCTTATTAACAATAAATTTTTTCATTAAATTAACGAAGTCTGTATCGTGATACAGAATCACGCAAATGTTTTACGTGATGATTGTTCCTGCAAATTATTTTGTTACTCATATCAAAAATAAGTTGAGTAAAATAAATGAAGAAAACGCAAGCATTTCCTTCTCCGCTCGGTACAAGAGCATGAGCGCGCCGCCGCAGCCTTTCTCACTTCGCGCGCTTCGCTCCTGGCTGTCTCTTGTAGCTCCGCGCTGATTGATTGATTATAATAAATAATTGCGGCGAAATTATTTATCGCATCGAAAAATAGTATTAGACTTTTTTTGTTAGATTTTAATTCTCTATCAAATGGCGCTGAGCGTGTGCGACATTTTTTTAACACCCTGTATATATTGCGACGACTTTTTCTTCCGATTCGCGCGCGGCAAACCGGAAGAATGGAGCGGAGTCGTCTACAAAAACGAGACAGAGGTTGTTATTAATTAATTCGCGCGTGGGAGCTAAGGTATCGGTCGCTCCGCGCATACCGCAGCGGAGAAAAGGGCCATAATTAGTACGAAATGATATGCTCAGGGCGCCAGACATGATCTTTCACGCGTCAATCCGCGAAATAATTTGACGCGAAATCTTGGCCGAAAACCCACTACGGGCCGGTCATCTCTCCTAACGATAGAGGGGCAGGGTGGTGTTGCAGCGAAACCAATAGATTCGAGAATGTTAAAATCGCGAAATACTTAAACGCAGGACTTACAATTTACGGGACGAGACGAGACACGAAATAAATGACTTGATATAATTACTATTGATAACAGAAATTTATTATAAAAAGAAATATAAAGAAATATAAAAAAATACAAAAATGAGAGGAAAATAAAGTGTTTCGACAATGCCAAAAGAATACGAAGTCCTCGCTTCGAATACTAATAACGGTAACTGAGATTTACAAAAAAAAAGTAATAATAAAATAACGGGACTAACAATAACAACTCACAATAAAAATAACGATTAAAGTGCGAACGTCAAATGAAATCAAAGACGGTAAGGGTGAGATCATCTTTAGCGACGCAATCCGATATCCTTCCGACGGCGCGTGGTCGGGACTTCGCTCTCTCTCTCTTTCGCGGTCGCGCTCTCGCGTGATCTCTTTCGCGGTCGCGCTCTCGCGTGATCTCTCTCACGTTCGCGCTCTCTCACCGATGGTCGCGAGTATCATCTGTTCTCTCTACAATTAAATGTGTTACGCGAACTCTCTTTCCGAACGCTCTTCACTCGGATCGATAATTAATCCCGCGACAAGATTCCCACGCTACAACGACACTCACTCAATTGCACGACACAATTATACAAAGACGCGACAACGCACAGTCGCGATACGCAAACCCGACCGAATCCCGCAGAGACGATAATAACGCGTAATTTAATTGACGGACTGACGGTCTCGGAAACTCTCGCCACTTAACGCCGATCGCTCGCAAACGCTAAAGCACTAAAGGTCGGGCAGAGCCCTCGCAAATTCCTCTAATCTAAAGTCACACCAAAAGCTTGCGATGACGTTAGAGTGGCTAAGGCTCGGACGTACAAGAACGTAATTAGTAATGCGTACACGGGTAACCTCACCGATACGATATTCTCTCTCCTTGGGCACCTCTGCGTCTTCAGTGATTCGGGATATAGTTTGCCTCGATATCAGTTGGCGGTAGCGGACACGCGACGCGCAGGACAGGCAGCACAAGAGTCTCGGATCTACTGCTCCGAATCGATATCGGGGCTCAATCCTGCGCGAAAGGGGACGCCCACCCAATTATCGCACCGCACGACTTATCGTCGTCGCGCGGTTCACGCACGGCCGTACCTAGGGCGACAGCGCCCTTATCGGCATTTCGCGATAATTATCGTCGGCGCTCATTACGCCGTGTTCTTCGCAGTTTCGTCGGTCCTTGGACCTCGTACTATCCTGAGGGGTGGTCGAGATCCGTTTTCGGCCGTGCCAAACTGCAGCTCGATAACATCCGCCCTCGTTGATCCGGGATGACTTCCTCGCCCTTTCGGTGTACGTCATTGCCCAGTTTCGAGGATCTGCGCGATCCGCGCTGTAACGGCCGTCCTTTAACCGGCCGAATGTCAATTTTTGGAAATAGTATTGTTTCGGATGGTTTTTATGTCCTTTCAAAGTAGTCCTTATTTTTCGTCCTCTCGATAAGGCTTCGTGTGCGGTATAAAAAAATAAAAATAAACGCGAATTACTAAATATAATTTCGGTATCGCAAACCGTCTCTCCGGGGAAAATCGGTGGCTCTCGTGCTCTCTCTCTCTCTCTCTCTCTCTCTCTCTCGCGTGCCGCGGCCGCTCGGCCCTTGCCCCGCGATTTCGGCTGGAGGGACGCGCGTCGTGACGGCAACGTCACAACATGTATATATGTATATATATACACACACACACAATGTGTATGCACACAATATATATTTATATATATGTATATACAGGGTGTCTCAAAGCACTCGTACCAACGCTCGTGAGTAGGTAGGGCACAGTAAACTGAACAGAAAAGTCATTCATTATGCTAAAGTAATAATTATTGCGTTATTAATTAAAATATCTAACAATAAGCGAATGAGCGAGTGAAAAGCGGTAGGCCGGAATTAGTGAGCATGTAAGATATGGGCGCTCTTATAACTTTTTTCTAGGAGGGGCAGAGTGTACATATACTTAGGTGTGTGCGTGTGTGTGTGTGTGTGTGTACATATATATATATATATGGTGTATACACACACACACAAACACCATTTTTGTTCCAGTTGTGAAGGACTAAGGATTAAAAAATAAGATACCCCAAGTAGCACATGAAGCTTTAAAACGTCTGCGATAACGTTGTCGTAGCTTAAACTGCAGCATTTTTGTCTACCACAGCTACTGCCACAACGTCATTGTGACGTTTTGACAAAGTTGTAGCAGCAAAAATGGGACAACATTTTTAGGCTTTGAAAATGATGTCAGCCATATGGTTGCACAGCTATTTTGCTGTAAAGACGTTGTCATAGCCACATTACGGCAGTCGGAATAAAGATATAAAAATAACGGATATAATTAATAAACTGATAATGTTTTTCATATGGTAAATTAATATTCAATAAAAGTTAAATTTTAATTTTAAAATTATGTAAAAAGATTGAAAAGAATATTAAAAAAATTTTTTTACTTTAATTAGGATTGAACTTCTGACAACCCGAAACCTTCGCTTCAAAAACTTAGGTAAACTTAGATAAAAAAAAAGATTAATTAATCATTGCAAATTATTACAATTTATAACTTACATATAAGTATACTAGAGCGGATGCAAATTCATAAGTACAGTGATTACAGAACTACATACAAATCCTTAAGTAATCATTTTAGAGCCGCATAAATGAACGCATTAGGTCCGCTGACCATCGCTGATATATGCTAAATTTAACATAAAACTGATAGTCATGTTACTCTTTGCCTTTCTTAATAGTTGTCATGATGTCTTTACAATCATTAATACAGCTAAAATAGCTGTGGCTAAATTTTTGCTTTTTATTATTGCTATCACAACAAATTCATAGCAATTAATGCAGCCAAAATCGCTGTGGCTAGTTTTGGTTTTTTTATTGCTGTCACAACGACTTTACAGCTTTTTTTATACAGCTAAAATAGCTGTGGCTACATTTTGGCTTTTCTGATCGCTGTCACAGCGACTTTACAGCTGTTAATACAGCTAAAATAGCTGTGGCTACATTTTGGCTTTTCTGATCGCTGTCACAGCGACTTTACAGCTATTAATGCAGCTAAAATAGCTGTGGCTGTATTTTGACTTTTTTGACGCGCCTGAGTTCAGTGACTCGCTTGTACACTCTCCTTCTCAGCGTGGCCTCCAATACCCACGGTGGGATGCGGGCTAGGAGCGTGACCGCATCGAAGGAGACTTGCGGTACGCCGCAATCACCCGGATTGCCACTATGCGTTCCACTCTACGCCGCGGACGTAATACTTTATCAGGGGAAGTAGACAATACCTTCCTCTAAATCGGCGACGCGTACATCGCAACGGAAGTCAAGACCCTCGAGTAGAGCTGGCGTTTCCTCTCGCCAGGACCTCGAAGGTTTGGCATTAATCTACTAAGTGCCCTAGAGACTTTTGCTAATTTAGACTCTATATAATTAAAGTGACATCTGAAGTTCCAGTTACCATCTATCATCACCCTTAGATACTTCATGGAACTGCCGACCAATATTGTGGAATTGCCAATTCTAATCGAGGGCATGACTCTTGGTTCCTTTTTACACAAAAGAATCACTTCTGTCTTGTTTTCTGCAATTGTAAGTCCCAGTTTACCAATGTGGCGAGACACGCGTGCCACTTGAACATTCGTATTTATAATTGCCTCGAATAGTCTGTTTACAGTCGAGATTACGAGGGTGTCATCAGCATAACATACTATTTGACAACCCTCTTCCAGACGTAGACCCAAAACCGAGTCGAAGGCAATATTCCACAGAAGCGGTCCAAGGACCGACCCCTGTGGAACACCAGCCCTCACGGGTCTCTTCTCCGTCAAACCATCAATGTTTTTATAAGTCACGAATCTGCAAACAGATAATTGGCTACGATACCACAAAGGTATACGGGTATGATTTTTTCCTTTATTGCTATCAGAATAATACTCTATGGGATAGAGTTGAAGGCGTTGGCTATATCCAGCCTCACCGCTGTCGCAAAACCGTCCTCGTCAACCGCACCCCGACAATACTCTTTAACACATAGGAGAGCATCTTTCGTAGATCTGCCTTGCCGAAAACCAAATTGGTTATCGGAAAGCGAGCATTCCGGATTATTATCTAGCCATATGTTGAATCTCATTGCTATAATTCGCTTCAAGGTCTTACCTACTTCGTCTAATAAACATATAGGACGAGCCTTTATTTCCTCCAAGATACCAACAGGGCCTTTTGGAATAAGTACCAAAACGGCCTTCTTCCACGCAATCGGAAAAATTCGTTCCTTCAAACATAACGTTAAAAAATTAGCTAAATGTCCCATTATGATATTAGGAGCCCGCTTCAATATTAAAGCCTTTAGGTTATCAGGCCCAGGAGCAGCGTCTCTCGTGGCCCGTTTTTTGACAAATTTCTGTACCTCTACTATATTAACTCTCAATCAAGCTCTTTGTGCTCTTTGTGCTTCCTCTTCCCATTCCTCAGTGGAAAACGCGGGGGCGTTATTTATCCCGACGTTATTTGGGAACAAAGAGTTGAACAATCTACTTAACGCGTCTGTTATAGCCCGAACTATAACCAGTAGTTATTAGGAATAAGAATTTACTAAATATCTTTATAGAATATTATAAAATATTTTTACTTATAAAAGAGCGCTCTCTCGCCAAACGCTCGTTGTGCGAAAACGCTAACGCAGCGAGACACGCGCGAAGCACCGGAAATCGCGAGATGAAAGCGAAGACCTGCGACGCTTGCAATTAGAACAAAAACGCGTGAATATTACTAACCAATCAGAGACCTGTTTCCAAGGGCCTCTCCCGTTGAAAATCCAAGAACAAAAGAATATATAAGCACGAGAGTCAGCCCGCGGGCCAGTCGCTAAGAAAAATCCGAATCATTAAGAAGAATTACTAAGAAACGCTAACTAATCACCTAATACTACGCGTATATCTAACTAGAAAAAAGACAGAAATAAAGTGAAAACTCAAATTAATTGAAATAAAGGTGTATTTTCGAAATTATTAACACTATTGGCTCCTTCGACATCCTGTGCGACCCGAGGATCCTCATCCTTTTATTCGGCGCAACTCCAGTGCCGTACGACGGCACAACACGTCTTTCTCCAGGATTTCCGATAAAGCGGGACTGGAATTGCGCAATTTGCCCAAAACTAACTTGTATGGGAGGCCCCTTGGATCTTTGTCAATAGACGCAATTAACTCTCCCCATGATTTATTTTTTGCTCTTTTAATGACAGCCCGCAGTGTCTTCTTTAGCAGATTTATAACCCTCTACGTTAGCATTAATAACAGCAATAGTACATCTCCTTCTACTTCTAGTTAGACGCCTTCTCGCCAACATCGACACCGCCCTAAGCTCGGATATCTCCTCCGACTACCAGTACATCTGCCTCTTTCTATTGTTTGCCGATATTCTAGGTGTAGAAATATCACACGCATCCTTGAGCGTATTGACGAGTCATCTCGCGTATAAGTCCGGTGAGAGGCCGGTTTGTTCAGGAATTGGAGCGTCAGCGATAAACTCAAGGACGATACCGAATAAGCCTTTGTCCATTTTTTTGATGTTCCACCTTTTTCTAATTGCATTATCTCTAATCGAGATTATGTTTACTTATTCGAAACACAATGTGCCGATGATCGGAGAGAGACCCCAAGTGCTCAAGCACCGACCAATCAATTACGCGCTCAAGAAGACTCGACGTCATCCAAGTCAGATCGACGATCGAGTCTCCCTGAGGCCTTACACATGTGTGAATGTTACCATGGTTTTTCAAACGCAAGTCGTGGGCAGCAGCCCATCTCTCTAGCAACTCACCTCTCCTATTCGTGGAGGAAGAGCCCCAGAAGATTGACCAAGCGTTAAAGTCGCCACCTATGATCACGGGACCTGTTAAATTTCTCATGTAGTTGTCTAAATCTTCGAGAAATTTCACGAAAACTTCTATAGTAACATTTGGGGAGACATAAGGCGAAATAATGTTAATGTCTCCGTATTTGACTACTACAAAATTTACGGTACGCATAAGAAGCCTACATATGAAGCCTCTGGAGCTCTCCACTCTCCACATGATTGTTGCTAAATTATCCTTACTTGCGAACCAACGGTTAGTTTCCGGTATATTTTTTGGAGGCTCTGAAATAATGCACAGACCTGCATCTACTTCAGCGGTGAGTTGCCTCAATAAATTTACCGCCGGCCAACTACGATTTAAGTTTATTTGAATAACTTTAATGTCCATACTTAATTAACTCTAATTTCTACTAGGATGAGAGGGTACGGCCCCTCCGACCGCCGCAACCGATTCTTTCCTAACTTTTTGTACGCCACTAGGGAAGCCTTGGTTTGTCAGGCAACCAGGCGAACCAATTCTATGCCTAAAATCTTTCTGTATATCCTCGCATATAACGCATTTAGGCATTGAATTGCAGTTGTTGGCCGAATGCCCCGCTAAACCGCATTTAAAGCAGCAGCCCGTTCTGTCTATTTTGGACTTGCAATTAGAACGCACGTGCTCAAATTTTCGGCACCGGAAGCACTGAACCGGACGCTTTTTCAATAATTCTATTCGGACGACGGTCCAACTTGATATAATGCTGTCCCTTTCAGCTATTCTAACCGCAAATTGAAGAGGACAATAGGTCCACGCAATGCCCATGCCATCACGCATCGTATTGATGTTGCTGATCCTCAAGTCTCGAGAGGAGCAATCGCTAATACTCTCCAGCTCCAGACGTATCTCCTCCTGCGTCGTGGCCGGATCTATCCCACGAAGTGTTAGCTCTCCCATAGCCACAAGATTGCTTACTTTTGTGTCATCGCCAAGTACCTCACCAAGACTGGAACACAGTTGTCCCGTCAGCTATTTTCCTTGTGGACCAGGAATTTCAATTATTATAGCGTCGTTCATAGCCCTAAGCATGCGTGTATTTTGGATGCCAAGGTGTTTCAAAGAGACGCTTCCTTTAGCTTTGCCCAAGATCTCCAGATAAGTGGCTTCACCTGGTTTACCGGTTATTGTAACCACAGCTGGTTTAACAATACGTCTACCAGTTTTAGCCATGCCAGCAGAATCCGTTTTGTTTATCCTCCTATTATTTATATTTTATTTACATTTAGGCCCGAATGTGGAGAGTCAGTTAAGGAAACATTCTGACTCTCTGCCACTTTACTATAAGGTACTTTTATCTTTCCACCCTTGCCTACCTTTATCCACTCGTTGAGGCCACTACGTTCATTGTACGGAAGAACGAGTTGCCTGTTTTCCACAATCTTTATGTTTTTTCGCGGACCTTGAGGAGCAATAGGTTTCCTAAATTTATCCGCTCTAATTTATCTACTCTATTCTTAGGCGCGTTAAATGCGCTGTATGTTTCGACAGTGGACTCTGGCTCCTGCCAGTTCATATCGTCTGATCCTTGAGGCCAGTCATCTCTCCTCTGCATGTACTCTTCATTTCGAGAACAACCAGGGGTGCTATCCATTAGAATTCCTTCATCCTGGTGAGTATTGAGATAAGTATGCTCTTGTATACGTTTTCCTTTGTCTTTGCTGATAAATTTTTTTTCAGGCAACCTCTTTTCTGGAGACTTCTTTTTCTTGTGAGCTTTCCTGCTCGATTGGCTCGCTGAAGAGGAAGAAGGGATAGGCACTTGGAAGGGACCGCATCCCTCCTTCAATGCCCTCACTTCCTTCTGCAGATTATTAAGTTGTTTCCTTAATTCCAGAATCTCCATGTTCTGTCTCTGTTTTTTGCGCTTTATTTCCTTTAAATCCTCAGAAAGTTGGAAATTCTGATTCTTTAGGAACAAAACGTCCCCAACCGCTTCTACCTTTTTAATTAAAGTCTTAGTAATATTAACCATCGTTTCGTTGCAGTCCTTTAATTTTCCATTAACATGACCAGCCAGATTTTTACAAATTCTCTTCTGGTGTTCAATTTCAGCAAGGTAATCCAATCCTCTAGATCCCAGCTTGGCTCCATCCATTTCGAGCCACTTCTCTCTACTATAGGTGATCTCAGTTTCCACCTCATCTTTAGTGACGATCTCTTTGTCCTTAGGTTTCTTTTTGGCCGCTGTAGAGAACGTTTTCCTCTTCTGTTTGCTAGTGCCGTCCCCTTACCTTTAGTACTTCTTCTGGATCTGAAGGACTTCGATGGTGCAATGCTGGTTTCTTCCTCACTGTCTGAAATAACCGGGGCATCAAGGATTTGTTGGATACTCTTTTCTTTAGGTTCACAAATGCATAAAAGCTATCCGACTTTGCATCACTGGATTCGCTGTCCACAAGTTGAGATAAATCCACTTTATTAGTTTTACTAGTCTTACTAGTTTTACTAGTCTTACTAGTCTGACTAGTATTTAGGCTTTTATTTAATTTTTCCTGTCTTTTATTCTTGAGTTCGGAAAAATCTGCCGTAGTAATTTTGGCTTTGCGCGCAGCATTCCGAGTCTCCATCTTAGTTCTTTCAGGAGACGAGGAAGGGAGCTTTATATTTGAAACCTCCTCTAAATTGAACTCATCCTCATAATCCATATCTTTCTCCTCAGGGCCCAATGAGCTTTCGTTCTCTGCAGTAGAATCATTAATTTCTACGATTCTTGCTTTCGTAGGTCTCCCGGACGGAGAATCACCTTCCACGGATTCCGTCTTCTCCTCAGGTGACGGAGGAGCCTTCCTCTTCGCGGTCCGCGTGACTTCTTCTAGTTCTTCCGGTTGATTGTTTGAAGGATCTATCACTTCTTCGCTTTTTTCAACGGTAGTCCGTTCGGCTGGTGTGCCCGTTGGCAACACACCAGCTAACTCCTCGCTCGATGACGACTGAACGGTGTCAAGTACCGCACCATCCTGCCGGTTGAGGTTTCCGAAGTCCTCATGTTTATCTCCAATATTCGTACTTATCATATAATTTGTATGTTGTGTTTGAGTTCGGTGGACCCCTCCCCTAGAACGGTTTGTAGAGCTTCGAGTCCGTTCAACCCGATACAAGCAATTGCTCTCAACAATCTCCACGTCCGAGGATGACGAGTTAGCTCTAACTTCTTCACGCTGATATTCGTAGCGCATACTGACGGACGGATCATCAATCTGCAGCTCTAAACCTGTAAGCAACCTTTTCTTTTCAGATAGGGCCTTATTTATATTTTGAAGGACCTCCCAGGATTGGTCAATTTTCTCCAAAATATTACCACAATTCTCTTCGAATTTTTTCTGTTCAGTGCGTATATTTTTAACAACAGAGGACAATGGTACTGTTGAGTCCTCAGTGTTTTTCCCCTTTCCAGCTAAGGAAGGTCCTTCGCCAGAAGAGGAGAGATCTCTAAGGGTACTGATTTCAAAGCAGAGGTCATGCTCTTTGACCTCGAGTACTTTAATTTTATGCAGCAAACAATTTTGAGTCAAATACATCTTTTGTCCAAAGTCGTATAATATTTTAGTATATGCCATGATTGCTCTAACTCTATTCCTGGTACTGATTTGATGACAAGACTTAAACTCCTCTTCTATAATGTATGGACCTCGGAGAATTCTATCAATAAGTTCTTCGGGTGTAATTCTTTGATAGAGTAGCCTGTCAATTAACTCCTCCATGTCTATAATTTGCGCCATTTTATATATACAGGGTGTTTATTTATAAGTGTCCGAGCAAATATCTCGCAACTGATCAAAGTTACAAGAAAGTTTAATAAGAGAAATTTGCACGGCTTTGAGTCAGCTACAAAGTGCATGTAAAAATTTTTTTTTACTCGTGACCTTTTCGAGTTATAAAGGTCAACATAGTTTTTTTAAATGGATACCTATAATTTTTTTTGCATATTTACATAGTAGAGGTTATTTGCAATCAAACTCATATCTAGTAAAAATTGCTACTATGCATCGTTTACGAGATAATCGACATCTTTAGTATATAAGTAGTAAACTGGATTCTAAGGATTTTTGAATTTAGATTGATATTCGAAGAGGTGGAAAGACTGAAACGACTTTTTTATGAAACACTTATTAACCCATAAATTGCTCGAAATTTTGCCCATCATGTTCGATACAGCATTCGACGCGTTTTATAACATTTCTCATTGTTGACTGCAGCATTTCTGCTGTAATGCTTTCAACAGCTCTAGTGATCTTATGTCGTAAATCTTCATTTTCAGGAACAGTTGCATAGACAATGTCCTTAATATAACCCCAAAGAATAAAATCGCGTCGAATGCTATATCGAACATTATGGGCAAAATTTCGAGCAATTTATGGGTTAATAAATGTTTCTTAAAAAAGTTGTTTCAGTCTTTCCACCTCTTCGAATATCAATCTAAATTCAAAAATCCTTAGAATCCAGTTTACTACTTACATACTAAAGATGTCGATTATCTTGTAAACGATGCATAATAGCAATTTTTTACTAGATATGATTTTGATTGCAAATAACCTCTACTATGTAAATATGCAAAAAAATTATAGGTATCCATTTAAAAAAACTATGTTGACCTTTATAACTCGAAAAGGTCACGAGTAAAAAAAAAATTTTTACATGCACTTTGTAGCTGACTCAAAGCCGTACAAATTTCTCTTATTAAACTTTCTTGTAACTTTGATCAGTTGCGAGATATTAGCTCGGACACTTATAAACAAACACCCTGTATATATATACACATTCTACTAACAATCAACTACAGATATATATTTCTCTTACTTCTCTCTCTCTAGTGTCAAGTACTTAATAAACTTAATAAACTACACTACGCTAAGCTATGCAGACTATAAAGACCCTTGATAGTATTATAAAATTATACTAATAACCTTATACGTACCAAAATTTAATTGATTGAAAATATATATATTCAATTTAGCGCAAAATAATCATATGCACAGAATACCTCTATATATATCTCTTAAGACTAAGTTATTTTATTTATTTATTTAGGATATTTCAAATGTGCGCCTCTATGCCCCGTAACTCGCAATGACAAATTCAACAAGTGATCATTGCCTAACAATGATCCGTGATCTGTGTATAAGCGATGTAATAAAGGTTTACGGGAGACTATAAAGTAAGTGTAAAACGAACGTAAAAAGTACGCAAAACCTTATTATTATTATTATTATTATTATTATTATTATTATTATTATGTGCGGATAATAAAGATAGAATTATAGTAACAATATGGATCTACTAATGCCCGCCTACTGTTTAAGGCAGGTAGAGAACCATACTAATAATAATACTATCCGCACTGTTTCAATTAATGAGAGCTATTTATTGCTCTATTATTCCAGTCTGCATAGAGCGTTAAATCCAGTTTGACTTATAACAAAGAAAGATATATAATACAATATAATAATACGGTCACAATACGAGATTCATCTAGCTACCGCTTACTTAATTTCCTAATTAATTTTATTACTAACAATAAGAGCTAGGCAAAAGATAAATCCAATTCCACACAAAATATGTAAGAAACAAAATGTACTTAAATAAGCAATTTATCAGCTGTATGTATATAACAGTATACAGCGTATTAAGAAAAGAAATATAGCGCCTTCACAGATGCTTAGACAACAGTATAATTAAAGTAAATTATAATATAACTTATAAGTAGATTGAGGTAAGATTAAACTTTTTTCCAATCTATATACCGGGTGTCCCATTTTAAAAAATATGCTCAAATATATCAAAAACGGCGCGTTTTAGAAAAAATGTTTCAAATAAAAGTTGTTTGGCTTTGAGAGGGACATAAGATAGTGGCAACGATTTGACCTTGGATAGTTGTTTGAAGGTCACGTAAAGATCACCTTCAATTTCTTAAATGAAAACCCCTATTTTTTATTGTATATTCTCTTGTAGCTTACCTCGAGAGCTTTCCAAAACCCTATATATGAGTTATTTTTTATTAAGTACTTTCCGAGTTATGAGACTTGAAGTTTACAGTATTTTTACACAAAATATAAAATATCTTGTGAAACATTCAGTTTTCAGTAATCTTACTTTAATACTTTTATGCACAGAATAATGAGACCAATTAACTAGTGTAAAGAAAACACATAGTTGCTTTTAAAAAAAGTATATAATTTGCAACATATTTTTTAAAAATCATTTGTGTTTTCTTTACACTAATTGATTGGTCTCATTATTCTGTGCATAAAAGTATTAAGGTAAGATTACCGAAAACTGAATGTTTCACAAGATATTTTATATTTTATGTCAAAATACTGTAAACTTCAAGTCTCATAACTCGGAAAGTACTTAATAAAAAATAACTCATATATAGGGTTTTGGAAAGCTCTCGAGGTAAGCTACAAGAGAATATAAATATAATTTAATAATAAAAAATAGGGGTTTCCATTTAAGAAATTGAAGGTGATCTTCACGTGACCTTCAAACGACTATCCAAGGTCAAATCATTGTCACTATCTTATGTCCCCCTCAAAGCCAAACAACTCTTATTTGAAACATTGTTTTCCAAAATTCGCCGTTTTTTATATATTTGAGCATACTTTTTAAAATGGGACACCCGGTATATGTGCTAAAGTTAATAATAAAGAAAAGTAAAGTAAAAAACAGTAAATTACAAAGACTAATATTAATTAATTAATGAATAAATGAAATCAAAACAAATAACTAAAGATTAAAATTAAAAATTAAAAGTTATTACTCAATTAATTAATTACTGTCTTACGTAAGATAAATTGATTATTCAAGACTACATATATAATATTACTAATTACAAAACTAGAAACAATCAGTCATGTACTACTGCTGTTATGTAGTGCGAATATTAATATTTAACTCTTTTATTATTTATTTATAAATGAACTCAAGTACGTTCAGTTTATAGTACTATAAGTGACAGACTTGCCATTTATTTGTATCGTATTATAATACTGTACTGACAAGAATATAAATGTCAGTAAGAACATATAATATAGTTAGATTAGTTTAATAAACCCAACTCTTATTATATTTATAAAGAAGTTCAAAATTAAGAACGTGATTAAAGTCAATTAAAGTAGTTAAGATAAAAATAACACAGTTAATAATCAATAATTAATTCATTAATGATTACTACAATCAGTTATCATATAACTATACATACTGTAGATAGATTGTTTTCTCCAGGAATATAAATGTATACGGATATGCCGTGTAGAGAACGAGACACAAAATAATTGAGTGAGCGAGTTAACGTTAAATAATAGGAGAATATGTTTATTTATTGCGAATATGATTATGTCGAGAATGCCGTTATGCTCCTGTCGCTCGGTCTCAATCCTTGTCTATCCTGCTATAATTCTCGCCGTGAGATTCTTCGGTTCTTCTTATCGCCGTGACGAGAGAGATCTTGTTGTTAAAAGAGAGAGAGTCACGATCCAAAATCGCCGATATTTATACTGCTCCCTAAATTTATCCCTTCCTTGCAATGTCGAGCCAATCGCTAAGCGACAAGTAACCCGTCCTCTGATTTTCTACACGAACGCTCACATCTATTGTTTTCGATCGAATCTCTGTCGTCACGTAAACATGAAATAACCGAATATACAAAATAACCAAATAAACGATAATCGAAGGTGAAACACTAATCGCTATCGGCAATAATAATCGCGCGATACATATTAAAGATACAATAATCACCTACAATACTAAATATTCAATTTTCTAGAATATTTATTCAAAATAAAATGAAATAGATAGACTATATAAAAATGTAATTGTGTTATAATACACTAACGCACACTATATGATATATTGTATCTCACTTTTACAATTTAATATTTAATAAAAACTCAGTGTTACAGCGTAAGCAAGCATTTTCATCAATAGAGTAATATACGTATCTTTGACTTACTTGTATACTACATGGGTGTAGTTTGCCTTAAGCTGCATCCTTAGGCTGCACCTCCATAATTCCGATATTAATTTTACTCAGTAAATTGAATAAAAAAAAGATAAAAGAAAGAAAGAACTCACAGGTTTAATTTTCTTAATATAGCTTTAAGTATGTATGAATAGATCTAAATTTCAATATAATACTAAGTAATAATAAGGAAAGCATATAATGATTCAATCCATAATTAATTAATGATAGAAGAAATGATAAAGTAGAAAAAAATTCCTTCCCCCGATATTAATAATAATAATAATAATATCACATTAACCCATATATTCATATGGATAGAGATCACATGGATTAGGGAAAAGAAAAAACACAATTATATATATATATATATATTGCAGAATTATAAGCTGCTACTGCCGTTTCAAACTGATGTACCTATATTTTAGTAAATATAAACGTAAAAATAATAATGAAAATAAATAATGAAATACAGTCACATTAGTTCAACGAACTAATGGACTTTTGTTACAAAAGAATAAGGCTGTGCAACTTATCAGATTATTCAGATTTTGGAATATAATTCCATTTCCATATTAATATATATGCCTTGTGTAAGGAGATAATAAAAGAAAACCAAAGTAGAATGTTATAGCCCGAACTATAACCAGTAGTTATTAGAAATTAGGATTTATTGAATATCTTTATAGAATACTGTAAAACATATAGCTTATAAAAGAGCGCTCTCGACAAACGCTCGTCGCGTGAAAACGCTAACGCAGCGAGACACGCGCGAAGCATCGGAAACCGTGAGATGCAAGCGAAGACCTGCGACTTCAATCTGCTTCGCTTGCAGTTAGAACAAAAACGCGTGAATATTACTAACCAATCAGAGACCTATTTCCAAGGGCCTCTCCCGAAAGAAATCCAAGAAACAAAGAATATAAAAGACCGAGAGTCAGCCCGCGACGGGAGTCGCAAATTAAGATCTAAATAAGAAGTAACGAAATCGCTAATAAAAGATCGAATCATTAAACAGATTTAATACGAAACAGTTAATACCTAACAACCGACTGCTATAAAAATACCTCTAAATCGAGAGAAGGGCGAGAATAAAGGGAAAACTCTATTTAAATGAAATAACGAGTATATATTTCTAAGAATATACATCCTTGGCTCCTACGACATCCTGTGCGATCCGAGGATTCTCATCCTTTTCACTCGGCGCAACCCCAGTGCCGTACGGCGGCACAACAAGAAATATAAAGTAGAAATCGCAACAGAATAGTACTTCCGCCTACTATTACTTCCTATATAGCATAAATATTATATGCAAAGTATCCAAGAAATAAAAATTTAAAAGATCTAACACAACAATTGTGTAATCTTCAAATAACGACTAGTCTATACTATTACAGACACGATAATAACTATCCAATTGCATCATACCAAATAATCATAATCAATTAAAAATTAAAAATTAATTGATCAATTTAATAAGATGGATTAGCTACCTCATCTATTTAACCATAAGATTACCCACTATAAGGTTTTATAGTAACCTAAAAATAATAATAATAAAGTCTACTACTACTATATCGTGACTTAACGTAATGTACCTAATTAATAATTGTTTAAGCTATCTACAGGAAGTTGAAGTTGTAAACTCTACTCATATATAGTTAAATTTAACAATCTCACTTAGGAAAGCTAGTAACAAATACTTCCACTTCATAACTGTAATTCTATACAATCAAAAGATGTTATAGTAAAATTGATAGAATGATACAATGCTATGGTATCCCTAATTCTAATAGGATCCTTCAAATCCACATCAAAAATTACAATTAAACATAAATAATAATAACTTGGATAATTAATAATTAGTACAAGTAACTATCGCCACTTCGTTTAAATGCGTATGTATGTCATCACTATAATTGATATTGTGATAAAAGGAAAGAAGAATCCCATATTTCACTTTACACTAATATCATCAACTTCTCAAAAACGAATATTCAGAAGAAAGTTCACTTCCAGATGTAGAAACCCTGTAGAATAAATCTGCAGCGGAACTCTCTCATCTCATCCAATCCAACAAAGCAATCAGTTTCAATAAACGTCCTTGATATCCTAGTATTGGGCCATTCCAAGAAGAGGTATACCGATACTGCAGAAATAACCTCGTTCAATATGCAAATGCAATACAGCTAGAAACAACAAATAATGTATAAGTATTATATAGCAATACACATTACTATACAAGAGACCTAACCTCAATAATGTAAACTTTGAAATGTGAAATGTCAATGCTCACTTGAAGTAGACATTATCACATTTGAATATTTAACAAATCTATGCTATGTAATATTACTCAAATCCACTAATAATAATAGAACTCATAAAGTTATTTAAAACAGAAAGAAGCAACTACCACTATAATTTCCACAGCAGGAACACCTCTGATACATGAATAATGTAATGTCTCAATACACACATTAATATTTAACTAAATTGTTCAATTATACCCCAAAATAATCCAATTCAATTGATTATATCAATTAATAATGCACAAGAATATATAAAATGCCTCGCCACGTGCTAATAATACTTCCACTGAAAATGTTACTAGAAAGTAACTAGATTAGTATTACGAACTCACGCATATAGCGCTATCACACCACTCCAGCGCCAGAGTTTATAGAAAGCACCACGGCTCACAAACGTCTCATATACCGCGTGAGACAGAAGTAACATCCAAATTATTTTAACTTCTTATAAAAATAGAACAAATACTTAAAATTAACAATTTGAGCGCCAATAGTCAAATATTAGGCTCATCTATATATATAAATTTATCAATAAAGATACATATAAAATATGCCATATGTATACTCCATGTCACTTTTATGGTTAAAGCGTACACGTCTTCGAGACACCCGATATCGAGGCACATCAACGAAGATACCAGCATGAATAGATGGCGCGACACAAAATCACATTGCCAACATCAAAATAATCGAAAATAATATCTTATACAATAATAAAATAATCATTCAACAATCAGTATTAACATTATAAACAATGTAAATCACTAAGTATCTCAAAATTAACTATTATATATGTATATCAATCAATAGAGAACCAACTTTCATACGAAATGCTGTTTATATGACAGCTGCCACTTGATATTTTTCAATTCATTAATTCATCTATGCTCTGAGAACAGTATTAATTATAATATTAAAGTATTTCCACTTTTGTACTAGAATTTTGTACAGGTGTCACTGTCTCTTGCTAGTCTGTCGGAGTCGAAATCCTCGATAATTTTCACACACTTAATTAAAACAATTAAGAGTGAATCTAATAATAATTATATAATCACTAAAAAGCACATTTTCCAAAGTATGTCTTAAAACACTTAGTACACTTTGAAACGTGTTTTAAACCACTTTTTAAAATTTCCGAAATTTTAACTGTAAAATCTGCAGCTACAGGAGAGTTTTCACCAGAGACTTACCCAACTTTTTTTTTGCGATTGGCGCGGGCGGGAAAAAGACCGTTACGTCTACTCAGGGGCCGGCCACCCGGGTTATGTGGGACTCGGAGACTGAAGGTCCCCTATACCGCACTAAAAACCCCGCCCGGGCTCTGTAGCATTGAGCCCCCTTCTGTCCTTTGTGTCGCCCCGACAGGAATTGTTGCTCACATTACTTCTGTCGGGACGACGAACCGTGCCTGTGTCTCGGCATCCTTGCCTCTCTCACTTCAATGATCAATGATCCTCCTCGTTTAATCCGGCTGTTTCTCCTCTATATATACACATATGTACATACAAGTTGTAATTACTTACACCTTTTTTTTTCTTTTTTTTTTGGTGCGCCGGGGAAACCTTTTATAGGTACCCATGCCTCCGGGATAAGGTCATGGGTTATGTGGGACTCATTCCGCTCATCCCGGGGAGAACCGCGGTTTTCCCCGTGATGAGCCACGGAATGTTACCGCACTAAAACCTCAGCGGATGTCCTTCGCGGGCGTTTATAGGGGGCGCGTGGGATACTGGCATCCCATGTCGTCCTCGCGCCCCCCCGCCTTGCTTTCCCCGGGGGGATGCCTAGGTCTTGCGACCGAGACGTTTCCCCGACCACCATCGTGTGGTTTTTCCTTCCCGGTTGTGACGCGAGGGGGATATCACCCTCACGTCACGTCCTCCCATTGAAGATGGGGGGCGGGGTCGGGGCTCGAGTGTTCCCGCTCGAGCCCCGGCCCCTCGCCCCCGGTTGTGGCTCCCTCCGCCCCCCATCGGGGCAGCAGATTCGGCCGTCAACCGGGGGGCCCTCCTCGAGGTTCGGGCGACTCTCCGTGGTCAAAAGTCATGGAGGGCCGCCCTTATCCCTCCTGCGAGGGCTCCGGGGGCAGAGCGCCGGACTTAAGCGTCCACTGGACCCGACCCTTCCCCGGCCTTCGCCACAACGACCTCTACGCCTGGGCAGCCAAGAGGGGTCGTCCCTCTCCTCCTGGGATTCGGGGGAGAGAACAAGTCTCCCCCTTCTCCCGTTCCTTTCCCTTTCCCTTTCCGTCTCCTCCTTCTGTGACATTACTTTCTCAGGAGGAGACCGCCCACCATACTTCTTCTCTTTTCTCTTCTTCCACCATCTTGCCGACCAGTGTTGGCAGGGACAGGTCTCTGCCCACCTTCGCTCTCAATTCCTCCCTCTCTCCTGCCCAAGCTGGGCATTCTTCCAGGGTGTGCTGGGCCGTGTCGCATTCGTAGTCGCAAAACCAGCACACCCTGGAGTTCTCCTTTCCTATGCGACCCAGGTATTCCCCGAAACAGCCATGTCCGGTGAACACCTGGGTCATACGGTAGGTCATCCCTCCTCTGGGTCTCTCCAGCCATTGGACTAGATGAGGTCTTACGGCCTCAACGGTCCTCCGGCCGGACAGACTGGGGTCATCCAGTAGGCCCAGCCATCTATCGACGAGGACGCGTTTGGCCTGCCCCCTGATGGTACGCCGTGCACCGTCCGACAGCTGAACCCTCGCTCGCTCCAGCTCTTTGCCGCGGTTGTACTCCTCGGTATACATGCGGGCGAGGAGTTCAACGGGGGGCACTCCGAAGATCACCCCCACCGCAGTCCAGCCGACTGTACGGTACCCCCTGCTAATGCGGTTGGCCACCCTTCGCTGTAACTGGCGCAGTGCGTCTTTTAGCTTGTGGGTGGCCACCACCCTTTCGGCCCAAACGGGGGCACCGTACATCATAGCGTGGACGGTGCCGGCGTATAAACGGCGAACAACTTCCGATGGTCCCCAAGGTTTGGCAACAAACGTCCCAGGGCCATTGCCGCTTTCTCGACCTTGGGGGAGATTTGGCGGAAGTGCTCGCGGAAAGTCCAACGGCTGTCGAGGTAGAGGCCCAGATACTTCATATGGACCCCCTGGATCGGGGTGCCTGCCATCCGTATGAAACTCTCGGTGGCGCCCCATTATGGAATCTTCCGTTATGGAAGAATGTTGCCTCCGTTTTGTGGGGTGCCACCTTGAGCCCCACAGCGCTTATCGCGCTCACGACTCTCGCCGTAGCGAGATTCCCTTGCACAATGGCTTCCCCCCAGTTCCTCCCTCCGGCTAGGATCAGGGTATCATCTGCGTAGCAGATGACACTGCAGCCGGAGGGGAGGGCAGTCTGTAGGACCGTGTCGTACGTGATGTTCCACAGTAAGGGGCCTAGGACAGACCCCTGTGGAACGCCGCACGACATCTCTCGCTCCTGCCGTTCCGCATCCCGGTCGTAATATACGATCTTCCTGTCCCGGAAGTAGTCCCGGATCAGGGCAATCAGGTAGGGTGGCACCCGGTGGTGTTCGAGCGCCACATCTACTCGGCGCCAGGGCAGGGTGTTGAACGCGTTGGGGACGCCGCCTGCTTGAGTTTACCCAAGACTAATCTGTAAGGGCGTCCCCAAGGATCCCTATCCAGAGAGAAGAGCAGCTCTCCCCAGGACCTGGCCTTGGCCCCTCTGATCTTCACTCGGAGTTGGTCTCTGAGAGACCTATACTCCACCCATGCCTCTTCGCCTCCGCTTCTTCGACGGAGGCGGTATGCCCTCCGTTTAGCGCGGATTAGATTCCGCCGAAGCTCCGCTATCTGTTCCGACCACCAGTAGACTTTCGTAGGTGGTCGGAACTTGGTCCTGGGCATGGAGGCTTCACAGGCAGCCTCCATAGTGCCCAGGATCCAGCGGAGCTTCCCCTCCAGATCCTCGGCGCCCTCTCTGGTCATGAGGGCGCCTTGGATGGACGCCATAAAGGCGTCGCTATCTAGTTTCCTGTGAGCCCATCGTTTCTGTTGGGACTCCTTGTCCCTGCGGCGGGCTCTGATCTCCCCGGGTATTGTGGCGACAGAGAAGGTCACGTACTCGTGATCTGACATTGTCTCCTTCTCCGCCGCCACCCTCCAGGCACTAACGAGCCCGGACGCGAGGGGGTTCGACCATATTAGGTCGATTATCGACCCCCCCGCGCCCTGACGCATGTCTGCTGCGCCCCTGTGTTGATAATAATGAGACCAAAGTCCGCCGCCCAATCCAGGACTGTGTCCCCCCTCCGATCCCACCGCGGGGACCCCAAAACGCCTGACCATGCGTTGAAATCACCCGCGACGATTACCGGTGCCGGGGACAGGTGCCTGGTTGTTCTGCCCACCTTCCACAGCCTGCTGACATATGTCTGCAGGCTTAATTTCGGTGAAAGGTAGACAGAGGCAATTACGATGGACCCCCAGGTTGCTACAACGAATCCCCCTCCCACGGGTATGTGTTACCATGGGAGGGGAGTTCGGGGCATCTCGCCAAACGATGACTGCCACCCCATCCAGACTCGTTGTCCTGGGGCCCTCCCGGAGATTATACGGCTCTGAGAGGATCCCCAGGCCACAATCCTCCTGCGCCATTGTGTGCAGGAGGAGATCCTGGGCTGCCCTCAAGTGCTTCAGATTGGCCTGTATTACTTTATAGGTCATCTTCGTCACTCGAGGGCTTATCCGTCGCTTGTTCCGTCTCCATTTCGGAGGCGGAACTCTTTTCCTCCAAGTTTCTCTTGAGGCGGCGTCTCTTCCCGCCTCCACCTCCTACAGGGGCCTCCTCCGCGTCGGCCTTTCTTCTCTCGGCCGGCAGCGGAGTGGGCGCCCTACTCGATGTTGAGGGGACGGGTATTCTCGTCCCCTCTCTCATCTCCTCTCTTTCCACTCTCTCTGGGGGAGGTTGCTGGGCCCTCTTGCCGAGGGTATTTAGAGCAACTCCTCTCTTCCCCTTTTGGACCGAGGGGCATGACTTGCCTCCCAATCTATGGCCCGCAGGGAGGTTCCTGTCCTTACATATAGGACATTGGACCTTCTCCCTGCAGGCTTTGGCTTCATGATCCTCGGAGCTACACCTGTAGCAGCAGTGGCTCCGATCTTCTTTGTTGAGGCACCTCTCCCGAACGTGGCCCCCCTCCAGGCATTTGTAGCACTGGAGGGGCCTGCTTTCGAGGAGTTGTGCCCCAACTGATCCCCACCCTATCTGAATTCTTTCCGCGGCCACGATCATATTTGTTGCGGAGAGGGGGCATCTAATCCACACTGTAGATACCCCATTTGGAGACATTCTCCTGTCCCCGACTTTGATTTCCTCTGCTTCGCACCCCCCGGTCCTTGCCACTGACGTGGCTATCTCCCAGGGGGTGATGGAGCCAGGAGGTAGAGCGAAAGGAAAGAAATCCCTAGCGACGCCTCCAGGGACAGCAAGTGGTAGGGAAACCCCCATTGAGGAAGGGGAGAGTACCCCTCAACCCCCACCGGCCCCATTAGTAGTAGAAATGGAGGTAGACGAAGCAGTGGAAATTACACCGCGTATAACGCCACCACCGGTCAACAGACCCCTCGTAAAGGGGGCTGTTAGGAGATTAGAGGATTATCCTCCTGGCATTAGACAGGAGGATATGGGCGAATACGACCAACTAACTGAGCGTATACAGAAGCTACTGGACGCGAGGGAAGGGCTCAAGAGGAGAACCAAAGGCCCTCCTTCGAGACCTCTCCCGAGCGGGGAAGCCCCCTCCGACACTGGCCGGCAGTACACCGTGTCCCCTAAGGGACCGGTCCCTGCCAAGACCAATGCCGGGAAGGCCAAAAACAAGGGCAACTCCCAAAAGGGTGGGAACCCCCCCTGGGTGACCCACAAAAGGTTGGGCCCAAGCCTGCAAAGGCTAAGGCCCAAACGAAGGATCTCTCAACTAATAATCCTCCCCAGCTCCCGCGATCTTCGGATACCCAGGATGACTGGGTGAAGGTCGTTGGGAGGAAGGAAGGGAGGAAGAATCGAGCGCCACCACCAGCGCCCGCAAAGACCTCCTCTGTGAGCGGCAGCGGGGCAAAAAAGACCTCTCCCCCCTATCAACAAGGAGAGAGTTGCGGGTAAGGCCGCCCCAAAGACTGCCGCGAGGAGATCCGGAAGGATCCGTCGAACGGCGGCGGTCACAATCTCATGCCCCGAGGGCCAATATCGCGAGACCATCACAATGGCTCGCCAAAAAGTGGACCTCGAGGCATTGGGCATCGAGGATGTAAAGGCCCGCCGAACAGCCACCGGGGCCATACTGTATGAAATCCCCGGTGCGGACAAGGGCCAAAAAGCCGACCTATTTGCCGAAGACTGAGAGAGGCGCTTAGCGAGAAGGAAGGAGTCCGTGTGACCCGCCCCTGCAAGAGGGGCGATATAAGGGTCCACGGACTCGACGAGTCGTCCACCGAGGAGGTGAAAGTGGCGGTTGCCAAGATTGGAGAGTGCCAGGCCTCTGAAGTTAGAACGGGCCAGGTCCGGTTCAGCAAGGGGGCCATGGGCACCCTATGGGTGCAGTGCCCTGTTGCAGCCACAGTCAAGTTGGCCGCAGCGGGAAAAATAAAGGTGGGATGGATTGTGGCCAGGGTGGAGCCGCTTAAAACGCCCCCCCCTACAGTGCTTCCGCTGCTTGGAAAAGGGGCACGTGAAAGAGCAGTGCAGCAGCCCGATAGACCGAAGTGGCTGCTGCTACAACTGCGGCTCCCCCGGCCACAAAGCCACAGGATGCACGTATAAGGCGCGTTGCGTCTTGTGTACCGAGGCCGGTTTACCGGCAGGACACCGCGTCGGCAGCGAAGGCTGCCGGGCGAAGAAAGGAGTCAGGGCCGTCAGGAAGAGCGGTGGTCAAGTAGCGAAGAAGGGTGGAGCCAAGGGGGGCTCCGGGGATGGCGTGGCCACCCCCGGGCCTTCCCAAGGCGTGAAAGGAGAAACAAATGGAGGGGCCAAGGGAGGCTCTGGGGATGGCTTTGCCTCCCCCGGGCTCACCGACGGCCAGACAGTGGAGGCGCCCAAACCCCAACAGGTACGTAGGGGAAAGGGCACCTCCAAGGAGCAAGAGAAGGCAGGAGCAGACGCGCCCCCAGCCTGTAATAACGAGCTCGAGGAGGTGGTCATGGAGGAGGCCTAAACATCGCCTATTATGGCGAAGCAAATAGGCCTCCTCCAAACAAATTTGAACCACTGCGCCAGGGCTCAGGATCTCTTCCTACATACCCTGGCGCAGTGGAAATGTGGCGTAGGGATCGCGGCCGAGCCGTATCGTGTCCCAGAGGATAACCCCTGCTGGGCCACAAATGATAGCGGCTCGGTCGCGATCACGTGGAGGATGGAGCCATGCAAGAGGATAGGTGCAGGACGCGGGTATGTAGCCGTTGAATGGGGCCCACTGTGGGTAATTGGATGTTACATCCCCCCAGCGTGGACTCTGCCACGTTCGGGGATATCCTCGATGGGATTGCACTCGTCGTAATGAGGAGACTCCCCGAACTAACTGTGGTCGCCGGGGACTTCAATGCCCATTCGGCGCATTGGGGTTCCCGGCGAACGAACCGCAAAGACAGGGTCTTGGAGGATTGGGCAGCGGTTCTCGGCCTCTGTATTGTCAATCAGGGGTCGAGCAGCACCCTCGTCAGGCCGCAGGGGGAGTCCCTGTTGATTTATCCCTTGTTGATTTAACATGAGCGTATCCCTCTGCGGCGGACAGGATCGGAAACTGGCGAGTGACGGACGAGGAAACCCTGTCCGATCATCTTTATATCCGGATGGGGATTGACGTCACCCGCCGGGGGTGCTAAATCGTGCCCAAGGGGGGGATCCACCCAAAAGGTGGGTCCTGGCCAAATTGGATTCCGACAGGTTGGTGGCAGCCATGCTCTCTGCCACCTGGTACGGTGCAGAGGCACCGCAGGGAATAGAGGACCAGGTGGCATGGCTCGGGGAGACCATGAAGAACGCTTGTGACATTTCCATGCCCCGAGCCAAGCCGAGGCCGCAAAGAGTGGCGTACTGGTGGACGGAGGAGATTGCCGACTTGAGGCGCACCTCCGTCCAGGTCAGACGCCGCCTTAAAAGACTGAGAAGGAGAGGCCTCGGCGACGACAACGAGAGTGTGGCAGAGGCGCTCGAGTGCTACAGATCAGCTCGTGGCACTCTGAGCGCCGCCATCAGACTGTCGAAGGCGAGGCCCTGGGACGAACAGCTCCAGGGCCTCAACGCCGACCCTTGGGGGCGTCCATACAAGGCAGTGATGAAGAAGCTGCGGAGATGGACGCCCCCCGTGACGGAGGCGCTGGACACGGAGGTGTTAGAGAACATTTTATCGACCCTCTTCCCACAATGCGACAGAGTTCCTGAACTCTACATAAGGGAACCTGTCGCGTGGGAAAAGGAGTACGAAGTGTCCGGTGCCGAGCTGGCCGGGATTGCCAAGAGGCTTAGGGCCCGGGGCAACAAAGCCCCGGGGCCCGATGGCATTCCCGGAAGGGTCTGGCTTTACGCCATGACGCACTTGTCGGAACCCATGCAACGGCTATATACCGATTGCCTTAGGGCTGGAGAGTTCCACCCAGTCTGGGGTAGGGCCAAATTGATCCTTATCCCAAAAGGGGGCAGAACAGATGGAGCGCCTTCCGCATATAGGCCCATCTGCCTGCTCGACGAGATCGGCAAAATATTCGATCGAATCATAGCCGACCGACTCGTCAGGCAGATGAGGGAAGTGGGACCTGACCTCCACGAGGACCAGTTCGGATTCCGCGAACATAAGTCTACGACGGACGCGATTTTGCGTGTCCGTTCGTTCGCGGAATCCGAGACTGAAGAAGGCAGGGTGGTGGTTGGTGTATCACTTGATATCACCAACGCCTTCAACACCCTGCCCTGGGGAAAAGTGAGGGGCGCCATCGAAGAGCACGGCGCCCCTCAATATCTCGTGGAGGTCATCAAGGCCTATTTCCGAGACCGTGGCCTTGAGTACCGGGATAAAACCGGTGCTCAATGCGGAAGGAAAGTGTCGTGCAGTGTTCCACAGGGGTCAGTACTGGGCCCCCTGCTGTGGGACATCACGTACGACCAAGTGCTCCGTTCTGCCCTTCCCCCGGCTGCCGTGTCGTCTGCTACGCAGATGACACAATGGTTCTGGCCGGGGGGAACGACTGGGGGGAAGCTAAAGGAAAGGCGGACCTTGCGGTGGCCTGCGTGGTGCGTGCCATAAAGGAGTTGGGCCTTAAGATGGCTCCCCATAAAATGGAGACCATCTATTTTCACGATGGCTCCCAGGGGAAGCCACTAAAGGCCCAAATTATCGTGGACGGCATTCCCGTCCAGCTGGGGCCAAGCATTAAATATTTGGGGCTCTGGCTGGACGGTACTTGGCGCTTCGACGAGCACTTCGGTCGTCTGGCAGATAAGGCCGACGGGATAGCGGCGGCACTTAGCCGCCTGCTGCCCAATCATGGCGGACCGGACGACCGGGTGCGAAAACTGTATGCGGCAGTAGTGAATTCGGTGAATATATGGGTCACCGGTGTGGGCGGACGAGGCGGTGGCCAGGAAACGTATCCGGGATATATTACGCCGGATACAAAGAAGAGTAGAGTACTCGAGCCGTGATCCCGCCACCCCAAACCTTTTGGGAGGGCGCGGCGTGGGGGTGGTGCCCCACTGCGCCGCAACCGGGTTGGTTCCGCACGATGGCGGAGGAGAGTATTGTTACGTCCTGGAGGGAGATTTTGACGCGTTCTGGCGTGACCTATGAAGGTACGCAATAGAAAGCCTGGCGCGCGGGCCGAGCGGTAGAACACGCATGGTCAGGACTTATGAAGAGAACGCGACGTCACAGGACGACATAAACATGTATGCTTACGTATGTGTGCGTAAGGAAGGAAATGTAATTAGTGAATCTTAAGTACTATAATATTGCTTGAGATAATAAATAATGCTAACTCGATATTCAATAATATATATATATATATATATGTTTATTTTATTCCAGGGTTATAACTTCCGGTTCCCTGGGTGGCTTAATTATAACGCGGAAAGTCCGCGGGAGAATAATGACGTTTTTAACTCTAGGACGTTTTCGTCTCAGAGATTCAAACAATATTTCCGGTTCCGAGTCGTCGGCCCGTTCTTTGAGATTGCCTAGATGGTCGACTAAAAGTTATATTTGCTCGGATAATGGACGAGTCTGGCATATACGGGAAAAATCTCCAGTATATAACGCGCGTGTTAGCCTTTTTATGAGATGAGAACGGCCAGATCTTCTTCTGCGTCCCATATTGCTAGTAAACAATTAATTAACGTGTGAGTATCAACAAATTCCATTTTAGTTATGTAATTTGTTAATATCCTGTGGTTAGTTAAATAATGATATATATTAACGTTATTTTGGAATTTCTTGAGTGTTGCGGGTTTACGTTAATTATTTCCCCAGTTACCTTATCACTTAGACTGCTTAGGTTACATATATCAGTTGATTTTATTTATTAATAATTTATTTATTTTCAATAAGATGAACTAATTCTGTCTTTTATTAATTTACAGGTGGAGAAGGAAGCGGTTATCGCCCTGAGAGAGGCGTGACCCTGAGGCTATAGGCAGAGGTTCACCCTTGTAGAGGCGCTCCCCGAGAATTGGGTATAGAGCTGGAAGAATTATCAAGGATCGCTCGCCCTGTCGGAGGCGCACTAATGGATAGGAGCGGTGCGACGCCCTGTGAGAGGCGCGCGGTAACTGAATGAATTTTTCATAGAAGACAGAATTATAATTAGATAAGTATAAAAATTCCTTAAGTAATAATTAATTTTCTTATATATCAGTCTGAGCTTGTGGTTATTTTACAGATTCGAAAACCTGTGCCAATGGGGGATCGTAGTTTTACTACTATACAGTCGATGAAGAAGATTATGGAGAGAAGAGCAAAAAGTAGTGAAACTCTGTGTCGAGTTAAATATATATTATTTTTGAATCGTGAAACAATTGTTAGTACCGTCGCGATACTTTGGTTATTTTATAGTTAAAGAGTTGCGTTAATTGATTATAATGAATTAATTTATAATGTAATTAGTTAAGAGATGGTTAGGTAGCGCTCGAGAATAATTATAATAATAAGTTTGATTGATACTTACTATAGATTGTAGGTTTCCAGCAAGTTACTTGTAGAATAAATTTGTAGGTAGTTAAGAATAATGAATATTTATTTTATACACCGATTTGTTCAGATCTATCTGTATCTTATAATGACTAAATGACTGAATTACAATTTTTATAATAATGAATTTGACTAGTATGATAACTATAGTGATATATTGGCTATAATGAAGAAGAATAATAATGATCATCCCTTGCGAGCGGCGTATGTATACCTCTGGGCTACCCCCAGATTACGGAAACAGGCGGTTACAATAATTCCACGTGTCTCCGAATGATAGGGTCTCGCGAGAGTTTGAATATAATAACCGTTTTATTATATTTGCACAGCAACATTTGTATATCTATTTTGAGTCATGATGTTATTATCGCTGTTTTTATAATGTATGTTCTTTTAATATTTGTATTTGTCAAACAATAAGTGTTTTTATATTGAGTAAATAAAGAATACGTTGATTTCAAATGTTCCTGTGTTTTGGTGTTGTTATTTTAAGTGCCCTTGTTTTCATATAGTTGCGAAAAGATATACATATATATGTATATATGTAATTATTATTACAGAATTTAATAGGGAATATATGTATATATATATATATGTATATACATATATGCGTATGCGTGCCTTTTTATATGAGTATGTATGTACGCGAGTGTATTCGACAAAATATAATATAGAATTAATAATTACATATGTGTATATATAATTATATAGCCCTTTTGATGCTTATAATACTTATATCTGTATTTAATAATAATATTACTATTGTGAGACTGTTTGTTAAAATAATATATGCTTATTGCATATTTTCATTATATATTTTTATACTTTAGTATTTAATTAATTTAATACTTATCAAGTTTTATTTTAACGTTTTAATCCTGCAATTGACTTAATGCTAGTGTTAGTATTAAACATAATATAATTCTTAGAATTATCTTAATTTAACATAATTGATTCTCTTAATATATATATATATATTTACAATTAAATATTGTTAAAAAGGAAACGCGGAACGTAAATGTTCCTTAAGCGGTTTTGGATTTCCCGCGCGAGAGAGAGAGTTTCGAGATCTCAGTAGAGAATCGTACAGCTGTGCATTATTGCGGCGGCGCTGATATAGCAGATAGTGCAGTGACAGGGCGCTACTGGCTGTCTCTTTAAATCTGTTTACGTGCAGCGTTGTGTTTACGTTTGATAATTGTCTAAGATAATTAATTCCGTGTGCTGTAGGTGCGCGTTGGGTGAATGAAATTATTATATCTAAGTGATAAGACAATCATGCGCGTTGCCAGTGGTTCGGGAAGAAGAAAAGAAAATTTTGCGTGACGAGTGGCGGTGGACGTCAAGTGGAGTCGACGGTCGTAACACCCCCCCTCGTTAAGTTGAGAGCAGCGGTCTTTAGACGATGCGACGGTGAGCCTGTTGAACCCAGCTTGCATCGGGGAAGTACATTTGTTTATTCTTGTCTCCAGATGCCGGTAAGCAGTTTTGAGGTTAAGTATTTCCTTTGACAGATCAAAATGTTCCTTGTGTAAATGTTGTGTACGATGAAGTACTTCTATGTGGCTTTTACAGTTGCTGTGAGAGGATGCTTCTGGAGCTTCTGCATCGTAAGAGTCGATAATTATATGTCCAGGGTGTGTTCTGGCGTGTATGCTGTTATTTGGCTGCTGCGGTACAGGTGAGTGATGCTTGTTCTTATATAATTTTTGTACAAGCACGTATATAAGTAATACAGCAGTGCATATTATTGTGTTTTGCAGGATGATCCTGAGTATATATGCTGGAGTCGATTCTTCGTTTGATTCATTGTCTTTGACAGTAATTTCTTCTGTATCGAGGATGGAGTTTGCTGTAGCGATGCTGTTGGCGTCAAGATTTCTGCCCCATGGCATTGCAATGAGATTAATAGGCTCTGGTGCTGTTTTATATTCTTCTGGGTTCGGTGTGAGTACATGCCATTGTCTTTTTATTTTATACATGGCAGTAGTGAGAGGATCGCATGTGATTTCGGTTCCTCTGTTTGTAATGGTACGCGTCTTTGGTTGCAGGTACATTGGTTTGTCATCCACTATTACTGGGAGTTCCATGAAACAATTTCTTGCGATTCTCATTCGTGCTGGTACAGGAGTGCAGCGGAACTCCCCCGTTGTCCGCCACCTTGGCGTGGTGGGGGAGCTCACCCTTTGCAAGGGGATAGCCTTGCGAGGGGTGCCAAGAGTGGACAGTGTCATATCTTGAGGCACACCTGCCCCCGGTTTCGGGGGGCTTCCCCCAGTTTCCGGGGGTTTCTCCTGGATCGTGAGAGTCTTCTCACGGTCTGGGGGAACGGGGCCCACTTCCCCGTCAGAGCTTTGGCTCGTAGGTGGGAAGGGATGGCGTCCCGGAATTCAAACGCCCGGTGGCATGGCACCGTTAGGAGAGGGCATTGCACGGCGCTTCGGCGCTTGCCCTCCCGCCATGCAGTCTGCGGCCTCGACCGCCGGGGTGCTATTCCGTGTCTCTGGGGGGGATATTTTCTGGGGTTATTCCCGGGGGTGTTCCCCCCGGGTCTCGGGGTGGGGCTTTTTGTGCGGTGGGGGCCGTAGGGGGAGGGGACCAGCCGTGACTACCCGAGGGGCCTTGCCCGGAGGGTTTAGCCGAGGGGCATTGCCCGGAGGGAGTCACGGTGGTCAGTCGCCGGGGCCGCTCGGACGTCTCCAAGGCGGGGCCCGGCGATGAGAGTAGAGCCCCAGGGTGCTGGTTGGGGGTCTCCAGGCTGGGTAGCCTGGGTCCCCGTCCCAGCGTCCCTGGGGCTGCCGTTCCCGGACCACTCGGACATATTCCGAACTCGGGCCGGGGCGGCGGAGTAGGCCACGCGTGGTTACCCGAGGGGCTTTGCCCGGAGGGGTTACCCAAGGGGCATTGCCCGGAGGGTGCCACGCGGGTCTGCTGCTGGGGCCGCTCGGACGTTTCCGAGGCGGGGTCCAGCGGCGAGAGTATGTACTCCTGGCCGGTCGGGAGAGGTGTTGTCCCCCCGCTGGCAGGTGATGTCACCGGCGGGAGGACGTGCTGGTCGCCACGGCGTGTAGGGCAGGGCCGGGGAGCGGCGACTCTGTCCGAAGCGTCCGTGGGGCCCCCCGAGTGGCGTCACCTGCGGAGGTGCCCGTTGTCGGAGGCGGGGGACCCCCGAAACCCCGTGGGGGAGTCAAACCCTTCACGGGGTAGTAAGGGGCTCGGAGTCCTGTGCCAGGGGTGCGGTATCTTCCCCGGCCCGCGACATAAGCCGGCCTCCCGGGAGTTCCCGGGGCACTGGTTTGGGGGGCGATTCCGGTCATGTTTCGGGTCGTTCCCTGGCCGGTTGGAGATACGCCGGCCGGTCGAGCCTCCGCAGGGAGTGGGAAATACAAAAATGCAAACCTTTAAAGACATGACGACGAAGGAGGGAGGTGGGTTGGCAATGAGGTCCAAGCCGGGCCCCAAGTCCAGCAAGCCAAAAATCACTGAGATACGCAAGGTCTCAGTGTGCCTGAGGCGCGAAGAAGTGGAGGGGGTTGCGGGCCCCTCCGGAACACAAGAGAAGAGCCCGGCAACGCCGCTTAGGCACACACATTGGCCGATGTCTGGCCAACAACGACGCCAGTGAAGAGCCGCCAGCCCAGCGCAAAAAAGCGCAAGGGCGGTTACCAGATGCTCCCTGCAAGCGGGAACGAGGCGGCAGAGATCGAAGGGGATAAAATGGCGATATCGACCGACGAGGAGGTCCCCCCCCAAATCACTCAGCCACCTTCACAGGGCCAAGAGGCCTGGGTGAAGGTTATCGGCAGAAGGGAAAAGAGGGGACAGCGGGTGAATACATCCCAGCCCGCGAATCCTCCCACAAAGGCCGGTAAAACCCAAGCCTCCCCCCTCTGGTACAGAGTGGCAAGGGGAAGGCGGTCACAAAGACCGGAGCTGGGAGGAAACGAAGGACTGCCCCACGGACGGCCGCGGTCACTCTTACGTGCCCAGAGGGGCAATACGCAGAGACCGTAAGTCAAGCTCGCCAAGCAGTCAACTTGGAGGAGTTGGAAATTAAGGACGTAAAGGTCCGCCGTGCGGCTACTGGCGCCCTGGTATACGAGATTCCGGGGCAGAACAGAGCCGCTAAGGCGGACCTTTTTGCGGACAAGCGTCGAGAGGCACTCCAAAATAAAGAGGGAGTCAAAATCGCGCGTCCCTCTAAAAAAGGAGAGCTCAGAGTCCGCGGGCTGGACGAGTCCGCCACCGTAGAAGAGGTGGTGGCAGAAGTTGCTAGGATTGGGGGCTGCCAGACCTTAGAGGTAAAGGCTGGCAAAATAAAGTTTCCCCCCAAATCCATGGGAACCCTATGGGTTCAATGCCCACTGGCGGCGGCCAGTAAGGTGGCTGCCGCTGGGAAAATAAAGGTAGGATGGGTGGTTGCGCCGGTGGACGAGCTTAAAGCGAGGCCCCTGCAGTGCCACCGCTGCTTGCAGCGTGATCACGTGCAGGCGGCCTGCACAAGCGGCGCAGATAGAAGGGAAGCCTGCTACAACTGCGGTGCACAGGGCCATAAGGTCAGCGAGTGCACCGCACAGACAAGGTGCCCCCTCTGCGCCGAGCAGGGTCTGCCGGCCAACCACCGTGTGGGCGGGGACTCCTGCCACCCGAAGAAGAATAAATCGAAGGGTGGCAAGGCAAACCCCAAAACAAGCGGTGCCGTCAAAACCCGAGGGGAACAGGAACCGGAGGTAGCAAGTCCCCTCCTCCACCGGTCCCAATGGACATCGTAGAGGATACGGAGCCCCCCAAGCCTCAGAGGAAACTGAGATCAAGGGGGGCTCCTCCAAAAGGCATGGGAAGGGTAGCAGCAGGGGCAGCGGCCAGGATGTCTCCCGCGGTGCCGGAGCCGCCGATGGAGGTCGTCATGGAGGAGGCTGATCTAATATCACTATGAACGTCAGCCTCCTCCAGGCAAATTTAAACCACTCTAGGGGGGCGCAGGATCTATTCATGCAAACCCTCCTGGAGTGGGAGTGCGGGATTGGGATCGCGTCCGAGCCGTATCGAATACCGAACAGCCACCCATGCTGGGCGGCTAACGATTGCGGCTCGGTCGCGATCACATGGAGGGAGGTGAACGGTTCACCTTTCTGCGATAAGTTGGGAGAAGGTGCAGTCTATGTAGTGGTAGACTGGGGGCCCATTGTGGTCGTGGCGTGTTATTTGTCCCCAAATACGGACTCTGCCCAATTCGAACAGTCGTTGGACGGGGTAGCAGCCTTCGTTAGAAGCAAGCTGCCCTGTCCAATTATTGTGGCGGGAGATTTCAACGCGAAGTCTGCGCGTTGGGGCTCCCGATACACAGAGGGGGCAGAGTCCTGGAAGACTGGGCGGCGGCACTCGGCCTGTGTCTCGTAAACACAGGCACGAGAAGCACCCTCGTCAAGCCGCAGGGGGAGTCCGTCATAGACTTGACGTGGGCTTCCCCAACTGCGGCCAACAGGATATCTGAATTGCGGGTGACGGACCAGGAGACCGTCTCCGACCACCTGTATATTAGGATGAGGGTTGACGTTACCCGCCAGAGGGTGCTTGGCCGCCCCCAAGGGGAGACAGAGCCGCGACCGCGGAAGTGATGGGCCCTGAAGAAATTGGACCCGGATAGGCTAAGGGCCGCCGTTCTCTCGGCGACCTGGCCTGGCACAGATGTGCCAGAGGATAGTGTCGATGGCCAGGTGGAATGGCTCGGGGAGGTTATGGAAGATGCGTGTATCATCGCCATGCCCCGAACCAAGTCTGTGCCGCGCAGAGCGGCGTACTGGTGGACTGCAGAAATAGCGAAGTTACGCCGCAATGCAGTCCAAGCCAGACGCCGCTTCACCAGGAGCAGGAAACGCGGCTGTGACCGGACGATGGGTCTTGAGAGTTCGGGAGTTATATTGTTTAGGTAGTTTTCCTACCTTTAACACGGTCGCCAGTCCGTTTTTCTCTACCACAGACAATACCTCTGGATCCCCAGGATGAGAACCCCTTCTCCAGATGAGTACCGCTGCTGCGTAGTATACCTTGTCCACAGACAAGACCTATGGATCCCCAGGATGAGAACCCTTTCTCCAGATGAGCACCGCTGCTGCTTCGCTGCTCGCGGCTGCTGCGTAGTTTCCTTTGTCAGAGACAAAGGCACAAGATGACGTCATCCAACTGTCACCTTTGTTCGTTATATGTAATGATACAACACTTGCGTCACACACTTTATCAATAATTAATCGTGTTAATTATTGTTTCCGGATCCACCAGGATGTGACGGCTTCCAGTCTATGCGTCAGGGTCTGTCCAGAATTCACCGAAAACGTCACCACGCACAGGATTTTGATTATGGGTGAATAAACGGTCACTCAATGTATTTATATTAATAAATATATAAAAATATTTATTTTATTTAATATAAAATAAGACTCGCCCTTCACATCACAAAACAAAAATAAAATTCACGCACATTACAAAATAAAATAAAACTTTGCTTGTTATTGCACGCGTGACTCTGCATGCGTCGTACCGAGCCGGTGTCGCAAGAGCGAGAGCCTTGTCTCCTCTCTCGGCTCTTCTTATATAGCCTCGAGCCCCCACTCTGTGTCGTCGAGAGCTCCTTGCGCCTGCGCGTTTTAAAAGTAACGCATACGCGTCTTAATGACTATTTGTGTCTTTCGTTTATTAGGTATTAATGACTACAGTCTCACAAACGCTTACAACAATTAATAATAACTAAACAATTAATTATAAACTAAATGGTTATGTCCTCAATGGTAAGTACCATTGATGGTAAGTTCGTATGTGGGTAAGGTTACCGACTGTGCTCGGTCGGTAACTGATTTGTCTTGTCACTGTGAGCACTCTCAGTCGGTAAGTTGCCCTTCGTCGGTAACTGCTAAGTTCCGAGGAGTTAAGTGTCTTGCCCCGGGTCGGTTACTTACCGACTGTCGGCTGTCGGTAACTGCTTGTCAGTTATCATTACCTTAGAATAAGTCTGCAGCGGCTGACCTCTTTTCTTGGTCCTTCGCTGCTGTTGCTGGCCTGTTGTCTCCTTGTCTGGTTGTTGCCCGATGGTTATTATTTCCGGCTTCCTCTTTGGGATCTTAAAGACCTCGGCCTGCATCCGTGTTAGCTGGACTTTCGGCTCCACGGCAACGCCGAGAAAATCGCCGAGACGCATGAGCTGTACAGACATGCTAAGTACGAGCTCAGCTCGGCGATACGGCGGGCCAAGTCTGGAGCGTGGGATGAGCAGTTGCTCTCCCTGAACTCAGACCCATGGGGGCGCCCATATAGGCTTGTAATGAACAAGCTAAGACATTGGGCGCCCTCAGTGACGGAGTCCCTGGATCCTCAGGTCCTCGAGGAAATAGTATCAACGCTATTCCCGCGGGCTCCCGAAGAATTCCAACATTCAAGGGGGCCCATCGGGTGAAGCGAGGACCTCGAGGTAACAGGGGACGAGATTGCCGGGATCGCCAAAAGGCTGAGGGCAAGGGGAAATAAAGCCCCCGGCCCAGACGGCGTTCCCGGCAGGGTCTCGGTTATTGCTCTGGACATCCTATCCGGATACATGCGGCATCTTTTCTCAAGGTGCCTTCGGGAAGGTTACTTCCCCCCAATCTGGGAGAGAGCCAACTTGGTCCTCATCCCAAAGGGGGGCAGGCCTGCGGGAACTCCCTCGGCATACAGGCCCATATGTTTGCTGGACGAGGCGGGTAAGTTATTGGAGAGAATTATAGCCAACCGCCTCGTCCGGCATCTTAGGGAAGTGGGGCCCGACCTCCACGAGGACCAGTTCGGATTCCGCGAGGGACGCTCGACGACAGATGCAATTCTTAAAGTCGGGTCCTTCGTGGAATCCGTGACTGAAGTGGGGGGGTGTTGGTGGCTGTCTCGTTGGACATAGTCAACGCTTTCAACACCCTCCCCTGGGGAAGGGTCATGGACGCGATGGAGTACCATCGCGTCCCTGACTATCTCGTGGGGATTATCGGGTCCTACTTTCAAAGTAGCGGCCTGGGGTACCGCGACAAGAGCGGTACCCATTGCCTGAGGGAGGTGTACTGCGGGGTCCCACAGGGGTCAGTTTTGAGCCTCCTGTTGTGGGACCGCGTCTTAAGGTCGGCCCTCCCCCCCGGCTCTAAGGTCATCTGCTATGCAGACGACACACTAATACTGGCCGGGGGAAAAGACTGGGGGGAAGCCAAAATTCTGGCAGAGATGGCAGTGGCACGTGCCGTGCGTTCAATAAAGAGCATGGGTCTCGGAGTGGCCCCTCGAAAAACAGAGGTGGCCTTCTTCCACGATGGAACCCGTGGAGGACCTCCGACGGCCCATGTCCAAGTGGATGGTGTCCCCATCCGGCTGGGTCCCAACATCAAATACCTGGGACTTCTGCTGGACGGTGCAGCCGGAAGTTAGGCTGAGAAGGATGGCCACAGCTACGACCAGCAGGGAGCCGGCAAATCCAGAGAAACATCCGCCAAGCCCGTCTACGGAGGTGAAGACGGCCGAAGGGGTCCCGACAGACCAGATCCGGGACCTGGGAAAGAGGTCAGCCGCTGCGGACTTCTTCTGAGGTAACTAAGTGATAGATAAACAGTTACCGACAGCCGACGGTCGGTAATTAACCGACCCGAGGAAAAAGACTTTACACGTCGAGCCTGACCACTTACCGACGGACGATAAGTGACCGACTGTAAAGTGAACACAAAAAAGACTTACCGACTTACTGACCGAGCACAGTCGGTAAGTCTACCGACACTCGAACTTACCATCAATGGTACTTACCATTGCGGAGATAACCATATTATATTTAGTTTTTATTTAATTATTAATTATTATTAATTGCGGTACAATTAAGCGTTTATTGAAGCGGTTAGATATAATAAGCGCAAACGATATAATATGTATCTAGAGTTTAAGACGCGTATGCGTGATTGTAGGAGGCGCAGGCGCAAGGAGCTCTCGAACATGCGGAGTGGGGGCTCGGCTATATAGGGAGAGCCGGGAGAGGATACCAGGCTCTTGCTCTCGCGACCACCGACGCGGAAAGACGCATGAGTCAAGTCGTGCAATTTTAACCAAAGAGATTTTATTTTGTATTGTGCGTGAAGAATATTTTATTTTGTTTTGGATGTGAAGGGAGAGAATTATTTTATATTAATTTTAAATAAATATTTTTATATTTATAATATAAAATCGAGTGCTCGTTCATTTATCCATAAACGAAATCCTGTGCGTGGTGACGTCTTCGGTAACAACTGGACAGGCCCTGACGCATAGACTGGAAGCCGCCACATCCTGGTGGATCCTGAAACAATAATTAATACGATTAATTATTAACAAAGTGTGTGACGCGAGTGTTGCGACATTGCATATAACGAACAAAGGTGACAGTTGGATGACGTCATCTTGTGCCTTTGTCTCTGACAAAGGAAGCTACGCAATAGTCGCGAGCAGTGAAGCAGTAAAGGTGCTCATCTGTAGAAGGGGTTCTCATCCTGGGGATCCAGAGGTTTTCTCTGTGGACCAGGTAGACTACGCAGCAGCGGTACTCATCTGGTGAAGGGGTTCTCATTCTGGGGATCCAGAGATCTTGTCCGTGGTGTAGAGAAACGGACTGGCGACCGTGTTAAAGGTAGGAAAACTACCTAAACAACATAACTCCCGAACTCTCAAGACCCATCGTCCGGTCACAACGGAACCTGGAGCTTCAGAGACCACTTCGATCATCTGGCAGTGAAGGTAGACAAGGTGGCGACGGCGTTGAGCCGTCTGCTACCAAATCTGGGAGGGCCAGATGATCGGGTGCGCCGCCTCTATGCGAACACGGTGAACTCCGTGGCGCTGTACGCAGCGCCAGTCTGGGTGGGCGCCGCGATGGCCACCAAGCACATTAAGGACACGCTAAGGCGTGTCCAGCGAAGGGTGGCCATCCGCGTCGTCCGCGGATATAGAACCGTGTCGCACGCGGCGGCCATAGCCCTGGCTGGCATGCCACCCATGGAGCTCGTCGCTGACATGTACGCTGGAGTTTACCGGCGGCAGCGCGAGCTCCGTGGGTGGGGAGTGCATATGACGGCTAGGGTTAAGGGCACTTTGAGGCTCCAGACCCGACGAAGGATGACAGGGAAATTCAACGAGTACCTGTCAACTGTGCCCCACACAAATTCGGGGCACAGGGTCGTCGGGGCCGTGAGACCGAAATTGGAAGAGTGGATGAATAAGTCTCACGGCGGGACATCGTTCCACATGACTCAGGTGTTCACCGGGCACGGATGCTTCGGTGAATACCTGTGCAAAATAGCAAGGGAACGCGCGGCGCAATGCCACCACTGCGATGAGGACCAGGACTCCGCGCAACATAATTTGGAATTCTGCTTGGGCAGAAGAGCGCGGAGTCCTGGTCCAATGTATAGGGAATGATCTGCATCTGCCCAATGTGGTTGGGCAGATGCTCGAAGATGAGGGGAAATGGAAGGCGGTCTCCTCCTTCTACTTCAAGGTTATGACGCAGCAGGAGGAGGCAGAGAGGGAGCGGCAGAGACGGGGGTGACGGGGTAGGCAAACGCTTACCCCCGAATCCCGCGAAGAAAGGGACGACCCCACCTGGGCGCCCCGGCGAGGAAGGGCCGAGAGGGTGCGAGAAGAGACGGTGCCCGAGGTAGAAGGGGCGGCGGCGGGGGCGGCCCGCCGAGGCGGGGACGCGGAGGCGGACCCCCTCGTCGCCGGACGAGAAGACGCCCACCCGATGGGGTGGATTAGGAGGGTGGTCGGGCGGTGGGGGGCGCTGTGCCCCCCTCGCTCGAGGAAGAAAGAGGAGGAGGAGGCCCGTAAGGACGGAGTAGTTGAGCGAGGGGCGCCGTGCCCCTCTCGCCCAGCGAGTGAGGGAGGCCCATGAGGGCGGAATAGTTCTGGGAGGAGGGCGGGGGCGGGTGTCGCCCGGCTGGCGGCGAAAGCCTGCGGCCGGGAGTCGGGCGGCGCCCGCCCTCGCCCCTGCCGAGTTTCTCCCCTAGGGGAGGGCCTCGGCGATGCCCCCGGGCCGATGGTCGAATCCCGTAAAGGGAGTGAACCGCGGCCCGGGGGCACGGGGGGATCACAGGGACTCAGATACCGAGTCCCATTGCACGTGATCCCCCCGGGAAGGGACGCGGCGGTGGCGGCACTCTCACCGGTGCCCTAGATCGCCGGTGGGGGGGCAACACTGCCTGCGGCGAGGGTTCCCCCCTTCTGAGGGGAACTCCGGGTGAAGAGCTCTGGGAGCGGGGGGTGGCGGCTCGAGCGGGAATACTCGAGCTGTGACCCCGCTCCCAAAACTTTTTGGGAGGGCGCGACGTGGGGGCGGTGTCCCCCTGCGCCGCAACCGGGATGGACCGCACGATGGTTTCGCGGAAGAGAGTATCTTCCTTTCGGGGAAGATGCTCTCCTGAGAAGGCTAGGCCTGGGGATGGCAAGAAGTAATGTTTCGGCAGTTCCTTGCCACCCCCGTAAGCGCCAACGAAGGCACCCGCTGTGGTTTTAGTGAGGTAGGTCTTGGACCCCACAGCCGATCCACACGTGGATCGGTGATGGGGGACAAGGAGTCCCACATAACCCTCATCCCCTACCCGGGGGTGAGTGGTACCATGAGGTTTCCACAAGAAAAAAAATGGTCTCTTTTCGCGAGACAACAGAATCCGTGCCTACTTTCGATGGGTATAACGTATCGCTAGGACAATTTACCCGGGCATGCCGTCGCGCGAGAGAAATAATCCCTTCAAGTTCGGAACGCAATTACCAAGCTTTTGGTCAACATACTCCGCGGACGCGCCTACTATGCCGTCGAGGACGAACCCTGCGAGAGCGTTACACAATTGATCGACTTATTAAACATCGCTTTCGGCTCCGCAAAAACTATCGACCAATATAAAGGGAATCTCAGTACCGTGTACTTAAGATCCCAAGAACATATGTTTGATTACGTCAGTCGCGTTAAAGACCTCCGATCCACGATCCTTGATGCTGAACGCCGCGTGACAGGACGCGTAGACGACGACACGACGTTAAAAATCAACGAACTAACAGCGCGTTCATTCTGCGAAGGGTTGCCTTTACAATATAGATTACAAATGGATAGACGCCTCTACTCCGTCCCGTCCGAGGCATTTGCTAAGGCAAAAGAGCTCGCAAAAAGAGAAGAGCTGGATCGGGACCGATATAAGACGCGTGATTGCCGCGAACCAGAACCGTCGCGTAACGAACACACTCGTCGTATATAGCCCCAGACAGCACCCCGCAACGAAACTTATTTTCGCGATCGCTACTTGAATAATACGCTACGTAGCAATCCAGTCAGACCCCCCGTAACGCGAGAGAGAGAGGAGCGCCCAACATACAACGATAGACGACAAACGTATAATAACACGAATGTTAATACGAACGCTCCTATTCGCCATACCGACCGTCCCAACAAATGGTGCCGTTACTGCAAGAACAGCGGCCACGAAATCGAAGAATGTCGGAAACGCGAGTATAATAACAACTTGCAAAGGAACGAGCCGGGAAACGCGCTGAGCCCCGCGGGAAGGTCGGTGTGACTGATGGGAGATTTTTGACGCGTTCTTGCGTTACTCTACTCTACGCGATAATAAGCCTGGCTCGCGGGCCGAGCGGTAAAACACGCGTGGTCAGGACTAATGAGGACAATGCGACGTATCAGGACGACATAATCATTATGAATGTAAATTAATACGCACGCTTCGGTCTCGGTGCCGGTATTATTCTACTTGAAGGAAATGTGAGTAATAAAATTCTATCTCTTATTTACTATGTTACTGTTTGTGATAAGAAAATAACGCTAACGTTTCAAATTATGTAAATATGTTTATTTTTCTGTATAATTATTATACAGGTATTTTGGTTGAGCTTTATTGCGCGTTTGTGATTTGCCTTTCTACCGTTATTCCTATTAATTCTTAGATAGCGTTAATTGATTCTATCTTTCATTAATTACAGGTTAAGATGGATGTGCGTATCGCCCTGAGAGAGGCGTGACCTTGTGGATAGATAGAAGTTCACCCTTATTGAGGCGCTCTCCGAGAGATGGGTACAGATAAGGAGCTAAAGTCAAGGATAGCTCGCCCTTTCGGAGGCGCTCAGAAGGATAGGAGCAGTACGACGCCCTGCGAGAGGCGCGCGGTAGATGGGATAAAAATATATTAATGGAAGACCGAATTGTTTTCAGATAAGTATAAAATGGGCTTAAATAATAATTAAGATATATATATATGTATCAGTTGAACTTGTGGTTATTTTCAGGTTAACAGTATCATGCAATAGGGAGAATGCTCGACGAGTGGAGCGACAGTATGTAACCGGACTGTGGATCTCGCGAGAAAACCACTCACCTGCCGGTCCCAGACTGCGATGCTTTCGTGTTAACTTTCCGGTCGCCAGTTGTTTTCCTAAACAACAAGGTTTTCCGCATGGACGTTCCTTATGTCCGCTTCAACCCGACTGTTGTGGATTGCCCAGTGGTCCATCCATATCCCATATGGCGCTTTCTTTTACGTTTCGCTCGATAGGGTGCGTCGGTTGTAAAAAACTTGACACAGTTTATGTTTGGTAAAATAATTCATAAATTATTTTATTTTAGCGGTGTTCTGAGTTTAGCACATATATTGCACGTTATATATATAACTGTTTCTTACAAAAGGTTTCCCGACATGACTATGCATGTTCACAGAATTTAAGGTCCCGCGTTCGGCTCTACTTGTTTTCAGAACACTCTTCCGAAAAACAAGAAGCAAAAAGCCCCTTCGACTGCTGCCGTCCGTCTTTTATAAGCCGTCGCCCCTCCATGATTCCTTTGGCCAATGACGCTCGTCTTCCCTTCCGTGAAGGCTGCAGCCAATGACTGTTCCGGTAGTCCGGGTCAGTTCCTCCCATCGCGCATCCTCCCCTTAGTCTTATTACTAACTTATATTCTAAATTTTTTTTTTTTTTATGATTATTTTTAATGTTTATATATAAATAGAATGTGTTGATTTGATAACATTAATAAATATTAATAACATTTATTTTAGCTATTAGACTTTAAACAGTATGTATATATAATACAAAAGATTATCCTGTAAATATATAAACTAAAAATGTTATGTTGGAGATTAAATAGGAAAAACACAGTAATGTAATCACTAATGTCTGCACATGTTTTGGTTTTAAGACTGTGCTTTTAAGATGCTTACAACTATGTTATTTCCTATATTTAATCTTTTATTTTTATTAATTAATCCTAATGCTAATTTCAATCTTATTCCTACATTTTGTGAGTATGTATTAATATCTTTTTGTTGTATTTTATTTATTACCCCTTTCTTTTTTTTAAATCTAATTTTGCTATTCGATAGGTTTTATATTTTTGTTTGTATAACTAATGTTTGTTTACTTTTCAGGTTTCCTATGGTCCAGTGCTCGGTCCCGGCTTTGGCTCCTCGTCATGCGCTTTGATGGTCCGCTGCGTCACCTTCTGCATCCGTTCTGGCTTGTCGTTCGGATTAGCAGCCTGGCATGTCATCGGTTGCACCTTCCGCCTCTCCTCGTCATCAGGATCAGCAGCCAGGTATGCCGTCGGTTGCATACCCCCTTTCTCACTCATTCTGGGAGGTTTATATATCTCCCGAATCAGTGATTCTACTTCCGATTCTGATGACGAATTAATGATGTCTCCCCTTTCTAATCTTTTTTCTATTTTCTTTACTTTTCTCCAATATAGTCTTTTCTTTGACTTTTTGAATCTATATTTTTTTTCATCTGATTCTTCCAATGATAGGTCTTTGTAGGATATGTTGTTCTCGCTTCTCTTTCTTTTCGTTGTTTTTATGGGATGGTTTTGTGTATCTTTTAATATTTCTTTTAATTCTCTTGGTAATTGTTTTACTATTTCCATGTTTATGATTTTTGGTTTTTCTTTCTTTTCTTTGGCCGGTGTTGGTTTCTCGTTTTCTTTATTTTCTTCTGCAATTTTGTTTTTCTCTATCTCTCCTTCTTGTTTCTTTCTTTCTCGCTTTGCGTTCGTTTTTTGATCGTTTTCTATTATATTTTCTTTTACTTGTTGCGTTTCGTTTTCTTTACTTGTATTGCTACTTTCATTTTCTGATTCTGTTTCTGTCTCCTGTATATTTCCTTGATTTTGTGGTATTTCTATTTCTTGTTCTTCTTCATTCCTCTTTCGATTTTCTTTGTTTTTTTCTAGAAGTGGTTCTTCGTTTTCTACGATAGGTATTTTTACGGTATAGTTAGTTATTTTGAATTTCCAGTCTGCTTCTATTTCTTTAGATGCGCCGTCTGGATTGACGTTAATCATGATTTTGAAAGGTTTTCTTCTGAGTTGTTCGACTGAATTTTCGGAATTAACGTGTACGTTTAGCATGACGTCCATTTCTATTTTTTCGTCTAGACTTGTTATTTTGAAGTTATCCACGATGTTTATTGTGTTTGTATTTGCGGCATTCATTTTATTAACTGTTCTTGCCATCTTTTCGTCTCCATCACTCTCGCTTTCTATGATCGGCGTTTCTTGTAGTTGCTTGATTATATTTTTCAAACTTTGAATTCTGTTTTTCTTTCTTTTTATTTTTTGTAATGTTTTATTTCTTTTTTTAAATAACTGATCAATTTTCTGGTATAATTCTTTTTCTTGTCTTGACAAGTCTTGAATGTAATTCACTATTTCTTCTTGTCGGTTCATGTTGCTTGTATTGCGTATTGCTTTGTTTGCATGCGCTCTGTCCGCTTTGTTACGTAGTACTGCTGTTCGTTCGCTCGGTTCTCCCTTTCTTATCCCCGCTGCACTAGTGCCCTCTTTAGTAGTATTGTGCGTCTTTTGGGATATGTTTTTATTACCTTCAATTATTTCTTTTATTATGTCATATTTTTCTCTATTGGTTATTTGTTCTTGTATGTCTTCTAATATTATTTTTCTATGTGATTTGTCTCTGTGATTGTATGTTATGGGTGTTTCGTTGTATATATGTAATTTTTGTTATTTCTTTGCAATGTAAATTCGTTTGTTGTTTCTTTATTCCTTTCGTTTAGATTCGCAGCTTTTGTAAATATGCAAATCGTTTTTGGTTGAAATTCTGTTCTAATTTCTATGCCGTTGTTTTCTTTTTTCGACTGTGTTTTCTGCTTTTTTGGATTATTTTGTAGGTAAGTATAATATTTTTTTGCTTTTATTTCTTCTGTGTATAATTTTTTCTTTTCTTTTTCCAGATGACTGTTTGTGGATTTGGGATCTTTATGTGTCTCTTCATCTCTTATGGTAAGTATTTTTGTTGTCTACTTTTTTCTTGATTTCAGATTTTGTGTTGGGCTGATTTTCTTTGCCCCCTTCTTTTTTCTTCAGGTTTCTTTTTCTTGGTTGTTTTTGTTTAACTGACAAGTAATATTGGTTTTCTTCTTTTATTGTTTGTTCGGTAATTTTTCCATTTTTTTCCATTTGAATCATATTGATTGTTCCAATTATATTTTCATTTTTTTCATTTTCGTTGTTACTTGTGCCTATATCTTTTAATTTTGGCTCTCTATGTGGTCTTAATTGTCTAACATTAAATGTTCCCATTATTTGTCCGTCTAGGTCTTCGATGATATATGCATTTCTTCTTATTATTGAATTTACTTTATATGGTCCATCGTACAATAGGTGCAATTTCTTCATGAGTTTTCTTGCTGCACTTGATTTTTTATGTAATCTAATCCAAACGAGATCTCCTTTTTGATATCCTTTTGCTGTCTCGTGTTTGTCTGCTTGACGTTTTCTTATTTCTGCTTATCTTTGTAAGTGTTCATTTATTTTTCTTTTTCTTTCTTCTAAATCTATTTCCTCCTCTTCCTGTGAAAAAAATGGCATCTATTCTTAGTTTTGATTCTAGTTCTGGATACATTTTGATAGGTATATCACCTGTACTAAAGTGTTCTGTATTGTTGATAGTTTCTTCTAGTCTTTCAATGATTTTGTCCCATTGTGTATGTTTATTGTGGAAGTATGTTCTAATTACTCTTCCTATTTCTCGCATTACTCTTTCGACTGGATTAGAGTTAGGATTATGTGGTGATGTTTTTCTAGTTCCGAATCCAATATGTTCTGCGAATCTTTCCCATTTTCTTGTGATAAATTGTCCGTCGTTGTCAGTTAATATTACTTCCGGGATTGGCATTTCAACAAAATATCCGCATTCTAATGCTTTTTGCACTGTTTTGGATTCTTGGTTTTTTAGTGGGTATAGTTTTGTTAGCTTGGTAAATTGGTCCATTAGCACGAGTATGTATTTGTTGTTTCTTCGTGTGATTGGTAGTGGACCAAACAAGTCTAATGATACGACTTTGTTTTTGTCTTGAGGTAAGTCATAAAATTCTTTTCCTTTTACCGGTCGTGTGTAATATTTTGTTGCTATACATGTTCGGCATGACGCTACTACGTCTTTTACTATTCTTTCGAGATTTTCGATTTTGAAAAACCTTTTGGTGAATTCCTTTGTTTTGTCGGTTCCAAAGTGTACTAGGAATTTGTGTATTTGTTCAACTAGATTCCAAGCAACTTTTTGGGGAACTATTATTCTTTCTTCGCTTCCTCTATTAATTCTTATCATTTCATCTCTTTCATGGTAATCTTGTCCATCATCTTCTAGTGATGCTTTCCATACTTCATCTTCGGTTTGTGCTTTTTTTACTGTTTCTATCCATCTTCGGGTGTCGTTTGCATCATCATGTCATATAATTTGGCAAATTTTGAGATCGCTGTTATCTTTGTAATAACTCCCGTTTGACGTTTTCGTGATAACGTATCAGCTATTATATTTTCTTTTCCTGCAATATGTTCAATTTTCAGGTCAAATTCTTGTAGGAATGCTAGCCATCTTGCTATTCTCTCACTAGAATTTGCACATGAGCTTACAAATTGTAGTGGTCCGTGTGTACTTTGATTGCTCGTCCCATTAGTAGAATGTGCCATTTTTTAAGCGCAAATACGAGCGCTAGGCATTCTAGTTCCGTGATGGTATAGTTTTTTTCTGTATTTTTTAAGCTTCTGCTTGCGTAAGCTATTGTATATTTGGTTTTTTCGTTGTTTTCGGCATATTGGTATAGTCTTGCTCCGAGTCCTAATTTCGAGGCATCGACATACACTCCGAACTTCATGTTTGGTTTTATAAGGTAGAGTATAGGTGCATCATCAAATTCTTGTTTGATTTCGTTGAATACGCGTTGTTGTTCCTCTCCCCACGAGAATTTTCTTTCTTTTTTCAGTAATTGTTCGAGTGGTTTAGTTTTTCTTGCTAGATTTTTTATAAATCTTCTATCCCAGTTTATTAGTCCTAGGAAAGATTGTATTCCTTTTTTATTTGTAGGTCTGAAAAAATTTTTAATTGCATTTTTGGTTTCTTCTTTGATGTCAGCTGTTATTTGGTTAAAGGTGTGTCCCAGAAAACGTATTTCATTTTTTATGAATTGACATTTCTCTTTATTTAACTTAAATCCGACTCTTTCTAGTTTCTCTAATATGTAGTTGATATGTTGCAGATGTTCTTCCAGGCTGTTGGATGCTATTAGCACGTCATCCAAATAGATTATGATGAAGTCTAAGTTTTCGTCTTCGATTGCTTTGTTCATTGCTCTGGTGAATGAAGCTCCGGCTGTCTTCAAGCCGAAAGGTAGTCTCTTGAATACATAGGATTGGTTATTGAATAGAAATCCTGTGTATTTGTAGCTTTCTTTTTCTAGCGGAATTTGCCAGAAAGCTTTAGTTATATCCAGCGTTGTATAGTATTTTCTGTTTCCAATTTTGGAAAAAATTTCATCGATGGTTGGCGGTTGGGCGTGATCATTTTTCATGTTTTTATTTAGCTCCCTTGCGTCCAAACATATTCTTAATTCACCTGATTTTTTAGTTACGGCGACTAATGGGTTAATGTATTGTGTGGGTGCTTTTTTTATGATTCCTTGCATTTCCCACTCAGTTATGAGTTCTTTGACTTTTGGTTTGTGTACTTCAGGTATTGGGTAGCTTCGTTTCTTGAATCCTTTTTCGGTATTCATCTCTATTTTGTGTCTATAATGGTTGACACATCCAATTTTTTCTTCAAACACTTCCTTGTATTTTCTTATTCGTTTTAACGCTTTATTTCCCTCTTCTTCTGTCATCATTGCGTTTACGGAAATGGTTGGGTTTGTTTCTTCTTTATCGAAGTTCAATTTGAATTCATCTTCATTGTTGAATATCATTTTAGCGTTATATCTTTTCAGCATGTTTGCTCCTAATATTAGAGGATATATTAGTGTTTCTACTATATAAAACTCATTTATAAAATATTTGTTATTATAGCTTAGTTTTACTTATATTTTGCACGGTAGTATTAGGTTTGCTTTTCCGAACGCGCTTTTTAGCTTACACTTTCTAATTGGAATTTTGTCGAATTCTTCACCATTTCTAGTTATTCTGTCTAGTGTTTCTTTCGACATTACTGATATTTGTTCGCCTGTATCTAATAAGGCAGTTATTTTGGTTTTGCCTATTTTGATTTGTATAACGGGTTCCCTCGGGTCGGTTTCCTGGGTTATTTTTTCTTCTTTCCCGTCAATATCATCAAGGTCTTTGACTATCTCGTGTGTTCTTACTATTGCTAGTTTCATGTCTTTTTCACGAGTTTCGTTTTCTGAACAGCTATCTTCTGTTTCGTTGTACGTGTCTTCGCTGTTGCTTGATTCTTTGCGTGTTTCAGTTCTCTCCCCCTTCCGCTTTGAGGATTCTTTGTTTTTGTAGATTTCTTCCTTTTGGCGTATGGTCGATACTGCTCTGCGATCTCCCCTTTTCTTCTCGTTGGCGATTTTCGATCCCTCCGTTCTTCCGAACTTTGGTTTCGCCTCTGATTTTTTTTCGGGTTTCTTTTGTTCATCGTCGCTTTCGCTGGGTGGAAATTCGACTACGGGTTTGGGCTGTTTCTTCGTACGCTCTTGGCTTCTGTCTCTGGTAGTGTACCATGGTAGAGTTTTGGGTTTGTAGCTATCATTCCTTTCGTACTTGTTTGCGTATCTTGGGAATTTTGAATTTTCTGTCTTCTTGGCGTCCTTGTTACTTTTCGCGGTTGACTTGTCCTCGTTTCTTGTCTTCGCGAATGCATCCTTTTCTTCCTGGATCTCTTCCAGTAGTGTGATCAATTCGGCTATGGTTGTAGATCTTATCTCACGTGCGACATCTTTATCAAAGTGGCGTTTCATGCACCTTATGATTTCTTTGTCCTCCATCGGAGGTTCGAGCAATCTTGCTTGCTTGGTGATGTTTAATACGTAGTCAGACATTCTCATGCCCTTTACTGGTTGTATTTTTCAGTGTATACTTCTTCTCGGAACTTGGCCTGCTTTTCTGTTCCCCAATAGTATTTGGTGAATTCTTCCTTGGCTTGTCCCATGTGTTCGAAGTCTTGCAACTCGAACCATAATGCCCCATGGTCTTTTAGACACTTTTGAAAAAAGTAAAGTCTCACGGCGTCATTTATGTTTTCATAGTTTGCGATACTTTCAAATTTTTTAAGGAATCGCATCGGATTTCCCGAATCGAATTTTCCCGTGAATTTCAGGTCCTCAAAAAGGCTCTTTATCCACCCGCCTCTTGGAAGTCTGATTCCCTGCGTTGTAGGATGTACCATTGTTGTCCTCGGAGATTTCGCGTTTTCTTCACCACTTGATGTCGATTCATCTGGACCACTGTAGTCTCTCGGGATTTTCAATGTTTTAAGTGCACTTAAAATTTTTTCTAGGGATTCTTCCAGCTTTAGGATTCTGAATTCTTTATCACGTTGTGTTTCTTTATGTGCCGTATTCCTTTCTTCCGGCTGATCGAACCTAAGTTTTCTCCCTGAATGTAATTTTCTTCCTGGGGATTTGTTCGATACTGTATACATTGCTCCGTCTTCTTCGACATTTGATTCTTTCGCTTTGCTTTCGTCCGACGACATTCTGTTCCGTTGTTTTCTTTCAATTCCGGCTTATTTCAATGGTTTCCTTTTCCTAGGTATTCACCGCGCTTTATGTCTCTTTAGATTTTCTCTGGTTATTTCTTTCGTTTGACTTTGTGCAAGCTACTTGATTTCCCTAATCTTTCTTGGACTAAGCGATAAAATTTTATTTGGAAAAATTATAAAACGAAATTTTTCGCCAAAATATTTGTAACGAATATTACTGTCGGTACGTATTGCAATTATCTTTTGACAGCGAAAATTATAGTCTTGATGAACGGCTTCGCTCTGTAATCGGATACCCGTTTCTCAACGTGATTGCACGCTTGCTTGTTCGCTTGTTCGCTTTGTCCTTTTGAGCTTTCGTCTCCGCGCACGCGCATTAATATTCGGTCTGTTCGGTTGTTTAGGAACTTTCGATCGCACGCGTGTTATCGCGGTCTTTTGCCCGTTACCGAACTGCAACACTACCGCTAATGACGAATTCTTTATTGCTATCTTGGATTATGTGACGTCCTAACACTTTCCGCGTTTGTCTTTTGCAATTAATCTTGCTGTACGGGGTTATTTTTACGGTTACTATTATTTTTCCCGATCACGAGTCGTTCCTTAATTTATTGTCAATTTAAAATTTGTATTGACCGTTCTGCATTGTTCTTGTTCGTTAAGGCGACAGTCGTGTCCTGTCACGGTCGCCACTTTTCGTCCCGATCCTTAGATCAGAGACGATAAAACATACTAACACCGCCACTTGACACTGTAACCGGACTGTGGATCTCGCGAGAAAACCACTCACCTGCCGGTCCCAGACTGCGATGCTTTCGTGTTAACTTTCCGGTCGCCAGTTGTTTTCATCTTGGTAAACAACAAGGTTTTCCGCATGGACGTTCCTTATGTCCGCTTCAACCCGACTGTTGTGGATTGCTCAGTGGTCCATTCATATCCCATATGGCGCTTTCTTTTACGTTTCGCTCGATAGGGTGCGTCGGTTGTAAAAAACTTGACACAGTTTATGTTTGGTAAAATAATTCATAAATTATTTTATTTTAGCGGTGTTCTGAGTTTAGCACATATATTGCACGTTATATATATAACTGTTTCTTACAAAAGGTTTCCCGACATGACCATGCATGTTCAGAATTTAAAGTCCCGCGTTCGGCTCTACTTGTTTTCAGAACACTCTTCCGAAAAACAAGAAGCAAAAAGCCCCTTCGACTGCTGCCGTCCGTCTTTTATAAGCCGTCGCCCCTCCATGATTCCTTTGGCCAATGACGCTCGTCTTCCCTTCCGTGAAGGCTGCAGCCAATGACTGTTCCGGTAGTCCGGGTCAGTTCCTCTCATCGCGCATCCTCCCTTAGTCTTATTACTAACTTATATTCTAAATTTATTTTTTTTTTATTTTTTTTTATATGATTATTTTTAATGTTTATATATAAATAGAATGTGTTGATTTGATAACATTAATAAATATTAATAACATTTATTTTAGCTATTAGACTTTAAACAGTATGTATATATAATACAAAAGATTATCCTGTAAATATATAAACTAAAAATGTTATGTTGGAGATTAAATAGGAAAAACACAGTAATGTAATCGCTAATGTCTGCACATGTTTTGGTTTTAAGACTGTATATGCTTACAACTATGTTATTTCCTATATTTAATCTTTTATTTTTATTAATTAATCCTAATGCTAATTTCAATCTTATTCCTACATTTTGTGAGTATGTATTAATATCTTTTTGTTGTATTTTATTTATTACCCCTTTCTTTTTTTTAAATCTAATTTTGCTATTCGATAGGTTTTATATTTTTGTTTGTATAATTAATGTTTGTTTACTTTTCAGGTTTCCTATGGTCCAGTGGTCGGTCCCGGCTTCGGCTCCTCGTCATGCGCTTTGATGGTCCGCTGCGTCACCTTCTGCATCCGTTCTGGCTTGTCGTTCGGATTAGCAGCCTGGCATGTCATCGGTTGCACCTTCCGCCTCTCCTCGTCATCAGGATCAGCAGCCAGGTATGCCGTCGGTTGCAAGTAGACGATGCAAGTATCGACGGACGCCGAAGAGATTCGAGTGTCGCGGAGTCGTGTCGTGTGTTAGCGTACCATGTTAATAATTAATTTATTATTCGAACGTATTTGTTAGATGAGTTAAATCACTTTATTTGTTAGTATAAGATTAAATTTCGGTTGAATGGTTAATTAGAATGTTCACTTTGAGAGTGAATTAGATATGTTGTAAATACTTACGATGATATTTCGTGGACGCTGGATAATTGCAGATTTGTGAATAAATGAGTTATAAATATTACTATAAATTTTATTATAACACGTATATATATTTTATAAGTATCACTCTGAGTATAAGTATAACTGTTTAATAATCTTGTATAATGCGAATCGTATCTAGAAATCGATATAAATGTTCTGTTCTATCTGTATATATGATCTTTCTGAATTTAATAATTTTGATGATAATAATGAATGAATGCATTGTTCTGCTCTATCTGTATCTTAAAGATTTATACTGATAATAATGATAATAATGAATGCTCTGATGAATTTGCGAGCGATTATATACATATTTTTGGGTTACCCCCAGTCTTTCGATAGTCATACCATAGTATCATACCGATAGTGGACCAGTATCGATGAGACACGTGTCGCGAAAACATAAACATTCTCGGTATATTTGCTGACTTCTTAGAATATTTGCGCAGTACATTTGTATTTCTAAAGATGTTTTGAGTTTTAGATTGAAAACATGTTATTATTATCGTGTACTTTAGAGCGTTAAGACTATGTCATTAAGTATGTTTATCGTCGTTTGAAATAAACCGTTAAATTGTATGACTCTGGCTACAAATATTATTGTGTTATTACCCTTGCTAAAGCATCCATGTCGTTGGTTAATTAATGTAAATACATGTATGTGTGAATTCTCATGTGCTGTTATAACCATTTAATATTAGTGAATATATATATATATATATTGACGTGAACTTGATAGCACTAATAAATAAAGTCTAGCTATACATATGAGTGCATGTACAATATTTTAAGTCAATATACAAATTTATAATTCCTGATATAAGGCATTGTTGACGTATATATATATTTGTAAAATTCAATAATATGTCACCCATACGTATGTGGTTTTAAGATTATTCATTTGAAATGCTACTTGGATGTATAAAAGATAAAGGACAATAGCCTTGGAATCTGATTGTGAATGCTAGTTTGTTCGTTATTTATTCATGTTAGCAGTATGTCTGTGGATCGCACACCTACATGCATTTTTAAGCTGTTTTCGATATTCGAGTCGGTCTTAAGCTATTGTTAGTTGATAATTATGTAAGATAGTATTTGTTCTTGTTACAATATGTCTAAATAAAGATGTTAATATGCATATATCCTTCTGGTTTGTTTACGTTTAGAATCTCAATTTATATGTTCATGATTTTATCGATAAAGAGTTATACTGTAGATGCATATGTATATGTTATACGCGTATGCTACGTTAATTTCATATATGCACTTGTATGTGTGTATTCTTGAATTGATTGTGTGCGTTAAAAGTTTTATATATTATATATATGTGTATATATATATATATATATGTGTATATGAATGTAAGCGTATTACATATACTATCTTATTTGCAATATTTCATTGAATGATACGTACGTAATTCTTAATATAATTATTAATATATCTAATATATCTTAGTATCTTTATAAATATGTTTATATATCCAAGTTTGACTGCTAGACATGAATGGTCTAGTAATAATAATATTAAATTAACGTTTAAACATTGAAAAAGGAAAAAAAGCATAATTCGTTTTATTAGGCTATTTGAATTCTCCCGCTTTAATTGAAGAGAGCTTTCTCTCCAAATTCTCTCACGTTCCATTATGGCCGCTTTGTCGTCTGCTAGTGTTGACAGGCGCGATGTTGTGTATTCCTTCGATTGTTGTCGGCAGTATTTAGATGCGATTTATTCGTATTACCGCGTTGAGATCAAATGTAATTATAGTGGAATCTTGTGTAAAATATGATTTAAAGATCGGTGGCGAGGAAGAAGATAGATAATTAAAATAATATAATAATTAAAGAAAAAAAAGAATAGTGACTGACAGCGACGGGCGTTAAGGCGAGAGGCTGGCCGTTACAGTCGGGTACACCTCACCAAGGGGCTCCCCCTCAAACGACTCGCCCGGTAAATTTAGTCGAAGGGACGAGTGCCGAGAAACCAGAATCGCAACTCTGAATCTGCAAGGGCATTCGCACGCGCCCACCGTCGCGTTAGTCGCTGACAGGCTTTTGCACGAAACAACATTCATGATAGATACAGGGGCCGCCCCTAATCTAATTAAAATCCGGAACTTACATCCCGAGACGAAAATTCAACAACACGACACGTTGTACCTTAGCGGTATAACAAACGGAAAGATAAAAACCCTCGGGTCCGCCGAAATTCTTTACATGGGACATCCTCTCTATGTCCACACGGTGTCAAATAATTTTCCAATTCCTCAAGAAGGGATTCTAGGATCCGATTTTCTTAGAGATGCTAGTAGCATCGATTTTAGAGATCGGTCAGTACACTGGCAAAATATTCGAATTCCTTTTTCCCAACGCGAAACCGTAGTAGTGCCTGCCAGATCGCGCTCGACATTCTATGTCAATATAAAAAATCTCGACATCGCAGTAGGATACATTCCGCGTCTTAGCATCTGCGAGAACGTATTCCTCGGAGAAGCGATAGTCACTAATCGAAATGGGAAAGCATACCTTCACGTTATTAACGCTAGCGACACCGACCGCGAGTTAGTAGTCCCGACGATAGATCTACAAGAGATCGACCAAATTTCCGCCGAACGCGAGAACGATATTCCAACCGTAAAGAGCAAGGTGTTCACCATATCCCCTCTCGCAACAGACGAACATACTCAAGACCGAGCCACTGCCGTCCGAGAGCTTCTCCGATTAGAACACCTAAATGAAGAAGAGTTAACACACGTTACCGACTTGATACGAACACATAACGATTTATTCCGTCTACCGGACGAGATGTTAGGTTACACAGACAAAATGTCTCACAAAATCCCAACAACCGATTCCCGCCGATCCACAAGGACGAGATAAACAAGCAGGTTAGAGAATTATTAGACAACGACGTAGTAAAACCCTCGGAGTCTCCCTACAATTCGCCCCTGTGGATCGTCCCTAAAAAGCCCGATTCAAAGGGAAACAAGCGTTGGAGAATGGTCGTCGACTATCGAGCGTTAAACGAAAAAACAATAGGCGATGCGTACCCGCTACCAAATATAACCGAAATCCTCGACCTGTTAGGGAGCGCAAAATACTTCAGCGTGTTCGACCTCGCATCCGGTTTCCACCAAATACCGATGCATGAGTCGCACGCGCAAAAGACGGCTTTTTCAACACCTCATGGGCATTACGAATTCAAACGAATGCCATTCGGTTTAAAGAATGCCCCAGCGACGTTTCAGCGACTCATGGACCAGGTTCTATGCAGACTACAGGGAACTGAACTTTTTGTATATCTCGATGATATAGTATTGTACGCGAGCTCATTACGTGAACACGAAATCAAATTCAACAAACTGGCCGAAAGATTGCGTAGGGCTAACTTAAAACTCCAACCAAATAAATGCGAGTTCCTACGTAAAGAGGTCGGGTACCTAGGTCACATAATCAGTGACGAAGGAGTAAAACCAGATCCATCTAAGTTGCTCGCGGTTAAAGAATTCCCCAGACCCCGGCATGCAAAGAACATAAAACAGTTCCTCGGTCTGTCCGGCTATTATCGTAGGTTCATCCACGAGTTCTCTAAAATCGCACGACCTCTTACCGATTTATTAAAGAAGGACAAACCATTTATCTGGAGGGAAGAACAAGAAAAAGCCTTTACGAAACTCCGCGACGCACTATGTTTCAAACCCATCCTCCAATTTCCCGATTTCACGCGACCTTTCGTCGTTACAACGGACGCTTCAGGGTACGCGGTCGGAGGAGTCCTGAGTCAGGGAGAAATCAGTAAAGATCTGCCCATTGCATACACATCTCGATTACTAAACAACGCAGAGAAAAACTACTCGACAATTGAAAAGGAGTCATTAGCCATCGTGTACTGCGTCAATTACTTCCGACCCTATATATATGAACGGAAGTTCACGCTAGTCACGGATCACAGACCGCTGGTATGGATACATTCCGTAACAGATCCTACCTCACGACTCATCCGATGGCGCCTTAAACTCGCGGAATACGAATATAACGTAGTGTACAAACCAGGTAAAATCAACGATAACGCCGACGCACTCTCTCGAAATCCTATTCCATCTAACTCTTTAGCTAAACTAAACGAAATAGAACAAATTCTACCCCTCGAACAGACTCGAGAGCTCTCCAGCTCAGAAGAGTCATTATTCAATTTTAATTAGAAAGAAAACCGAAGAAGCGCCTCGAGAAACCGAGGAAGCGCCGCAACGAGCGGAAAACGATAACATAGACGATCCGCCGAACCCGCGATCTTCTAGCGAAACCGAAACTAATGACGAATCGGGCGAAACAAGCAAGGCCGAGAGCGACAACAGTTCCGACCTTAGCGACGACGCCCCGATTTTCGACAACATAAACGAACCATTCATTCAAGGAACTAGAATGGGACCACAAGTGGTACCGATTCCAGATAATTTCTCTACGCGAAAAGATAACCTTGTTATCTTCGTCACTCAACAAGGCGTACCAGTCGACCGCGGAGCTCACATACTCCGAGAAAGTAAATCCTTGCCTATGATTAGAGGAGCAGCTCTAGCCAGGGCAAGAATAAACTGCGGAGGGAATTGCCAAATTATATCGCTTGTCATTAAAGAACGCGAATCGGGAGCTACGGAAAGAGCTACTAAAAGAATCATTTCGATCGCTTTTAAACGTCGTCAGGGAATTGGAGCTGTCGTCTATCTCGATAACCAGAGGCGACATCGATAATGTCCCTTGGGATACCGTGTACTCGTTGCTAACGCGCGTCTTAAGCGAAACCAATGTAAAAATATTCATTTGTAGGAATGAAATCTCCGTCCCACCGGAGGACGAGAGAGAAAATATCATCGCCGAAAACCACAACTCGGCGATTGGCGGCCATAAAGATATTTCCAAAACATACCAACGTATGAAAAAGCGCTATCAATGGAACGGCATGAAAATCGATATACAAACGTTCATCAAAAATTGCCGCCCTTGCCAATTAAAGAAACTGGTCCGCGTAAAGACCAGACAACCCATGATATTGACGGATACACCTGACGCGGCCTTCGACAAAGTCTCGATGGACATCATGGGTCCATTACCCGTTACGCGAACTAACAACATGTATATACTCACTGTACAAGACCTCCTAACTAAGTATTCTTTAGCGATCCCTTTGCAACATGCAAACGCGATCAATGTAGCAGACGCATTCACGAAATGAATTAATATGCGTTTTCGGAGCACCGAAAGCTATATTAACGGACCAGGGTTCGCATTTTCTAAATAGCCTAATGCGTAATATAGCGAAGAAATTTAGAATTAAACTCTTTAAAACTACGGCCTATAGGCCGCAATCTAATGGCTCAATAGAGCGCTCCCACCACGTTTTGTGGGAATACCTAAAACAGTACGTAGATAAAAATAACGAGTGGGATATATACCTAAAATTAGCGTCATTCTCCTATAATACGAGCGTACATGAGGGGACGCGATACACCCCTCACGAGTTAGTCTTCGGGAGGATAGCCAGGGCACCTTCCAGCAACCCTGACGTCGCCGACGTCGCGGACGAAAGCTATGCTAACTATCTCACAACTCTTTTTAACAAATTAACAGACATCCAGGCTATCGCTCGCGAAAACCTAATTGCCGCTAAACAAAGATCAAAAATTTATTATGACCGTAGAGTTAATACTCGACAGTTCAGAGCAGGGGACTATATATATTTGTTGAAAGAACCAAGCAAAGGAAAATTGGGCGACCAATGCACGGGTCCTTATAAAATAATTAATCTTTTAGGAAATCATAATGTTAAGTTAGCTATAAGTAGAACTAAAACAAGAATTGTACACGAGGATAAATTAAAGGCCTCGCCGCATCGGGCCCCCACCGAGGAAGACCCCCACTCCGAACCAGACGACTATATTTTGGATCCCCCGGCGGAGGACCGGCCAGTAGTCAACAAACCCCAGTAGAATGAAGACCTACGTAACCATCTTAGCTATAACCGTACTGTTAGCCTAAGCCTCAAACGAGCTAATAGGCTATGATTGCGGTGGCCGCGGTTTAAATATCACCACGCTCCCCCTATTGGATATAGAAGAATGCAAAGTCGACGACATCGAACCAAAGAAGGAAGAGGTCTACGTACAATTGCTACAGTTGAGCGAATTCGAGCACACATCTGGGATCCAGTGCAAAATCGAAGTCGACCGAACTGTCTATTACTGTGGGATGCACTCACACATATCTGCCGTACATAACGGCAGACGCGAATACATTCACGAAACATCAGCCGATACTTGCAGAAAACTGCACGAAACGGGAACCGTCTCCTTAGGATTAAACGGGCATCTCTCCGACATTAAACCAAACGCTACCAACCTGCGCGCAATAACATTCGCAGGTTCCATAAAGACCGACGAAGGATGTAGCGGGACTCAATACAGCGATCCGTACGGCACCTTTTTTTTTTTTTTTTTTTTTTTTACGTGTGGGAAATGCTTTATGCATACCCGTGTCCCTCGGGAAAGGGAACACGGGTTATGTGGGACTTCCCTCCACCCCGCACTTGACTGTTGTGCAGGGCTTCATCGAGGTACCCACTAAAACCCACACGACGACCTTCTCGGGCGTTGCAGGGAGCCCCCGGGAATCTGGCAATTGCACTACTTCCAGGGGCCCTCCACCTTGTTCTGCCCGCGGGAGCCTCCGTTTGTTTTTCTACAGAGACTCCCGACCCCCCGCCGTTTTGGCTCGGCGTGGGGGGGTCCAGCCCTTTCTGTTGTAGCACGAAGGGGTCGCACCTTCGCGCCACGCCCTCCCGGGGGAAGTTGTTCCCCGGGGGGCGGGATCGAGTCTCGAGTTTCCCGCTCGAGGCCCGATCCCCATCTCCCTATTCAGCAGGCTTGCCGTATAGGGAGGTTTCGACTTCCTCTCCTTAGCGAGAGGGAGTTTACACTTCCTCTCTCGTCCTGTGAGGCCGAAAAGTGGGGGGGTTTAGCGCCCCCTTCTTCGGCTTCCTCCCCCGGGTCTCGGAGGATGCGCGGGGTCCTGTCGCCGGGCCCTTTTTCTCCTTCTTCTCCTTGGTGGCCCGCCGGCGTCATCCCCGCTGCTGCCTTCTCGCGGAGCTCTCTCTCGCTCCCTTTCGGCCTCCTCCTTCTGCTTCATTACGTCGCTGCAGAAGGAGGAGACCGCCCTCCAGGACCCCTCGCTCTCCAACATTTTCTGCACAACCGTTGGGAGCGAGAGGTCTCCACCGATTGCTTCTTCCAGGACACCGCGCTCCTCGGCCCACGCTGCGCAGTAGGCCAAGGTGTGTTGCGCGGTGTCCATGCCATCCTCGCAATGGTGGCACTGCGTCGTTTCTTCCCGTTGTATCTTTCACAAGTATTCCCCGAAACAACCATGTCCGGAGAACACTTGCGCAAGGTCATCTCGCCGTGCGTCCTTAACGTCCACTCTTCTAATCTTGGACGCACGGCCCCGACGACTGTTGCCGGAGTTGGTGTTGGGGATATCAGCTAGATATCTCTCCCACCTCTCCAGCAGACGTCGCCGGGCTTGGAACTTTATTATCGCTTTTGTTCTGGCGATTAGCTTGACGTTCCGCCTCTGGAACTCGCGACTCTGCATGTACGTTTCTTGGTACATGTTCCCCACGAGCTCCATCGGCGGTAGCCCCGCCAGAGTTGTTGCCGCCGCATGGGATATCGTCCTGTAGCCGCGCACCACCCGAATCGCAACGCGGCGCTGGATGCGCCGCAGTACGTCCCGTATTTTCGGGGTGGCGATCGCGGCCTCTGCCCATACCGGCGCCCCGTACAGGGCGACGGCATTAACGATGCCCGCATACATGCGGCGGACCCTCCCTTCTCGTCCACCTAGGTTGGGAAGTAGGCGGCTTAACCCAGCCGCCACTCTTTCCACTCTGGGGACTAGACTTTCAAAATGCGAAATGAAGTTCCATCTTCCGTCCAGTATCAGGCCCAGATACTTTATCTGGTTCCCGATCTGGACGGGGGTGCCTTCCACCGCAACATGGGCTCTTGGCGGCACTCCATGTGTGCCGTCGTGCATGAATAGCGCCTCGGTTTTTTGAGGCGCTACTCTGAAACCCATGCTGCGAATACTTCTTGCGACGCAGGCCACCGCGAGTTCGGCCCTGTTCCTTGCCTCCCCCAGTGTTCTCCCCCGGCCAGCACCAGCGTGTCGTTTGCATAGCAGACGACGCTGCAGCCGGGGGGGAGGGCGGTGCAGAGAACCTCGTCAAATGCGAGGTCCCACAGCAAGGGGCCTAATACCGACCCCTGCGGGACCCCGCATGTGACCCCTCTCCCGCAATTCTCACCTTCTCGATTTATATAATCGATCTGCCTTTCCCGAAAGTATGACCTGACGATCCTCACCAGGTACGGTGGAACGCGATGCGATTCTATCGCCCTTTTCACCTGACACCAGGGCAGGGTGTTGAAGGCATTTACAATGTCCAACGACTGCAACTGCCACCCCACCCTGGTCCATCTCGGATTCCGCGAGGGACCTTACTCTCCTAATCGCGTCGATCGTCGACCTTCCCTCGCGGAACCCGTACTGTTCCCGGTGAAGATCCGGTCCTTCCTGGGATAGCTGCCGGACGAGGCGGTTCGCCACCACTCTCTCCAACAATTTCCCCGCCTCGTTCAACAGGCAGATCGGTCTATATGCGGGAGGGGCCCCCGCAACTCCGCCCCCCTTCGGGATAAGGACGAGATTCGCCCTTTCCCACACTGGGAGGAAGTATCCCTCTCGTAGGCAGTCTCCGAATAACTGCCTAACGTACGCGGACAGGTGGTCCAAGGCCAAGAACCAGATTCGTCCGGGGATGCCGTCCGGTCCTGGGGCTTTATTTCCCCTGGACCGGAGCCTCTTTATTACCCCGGACATTTCCTCCCCCGAGACCTCCAGGTGCTCTCCCCATTCGACTTGTTCCCCGGGCACGTCGGGGGTTCCAGCCACAGTGGGGAAGAGGTTGTTGAGCGTGTCTTCCAACTCCTGGGGCTCGAGGGCCTCCGTCACGGAGGGCGCCCATCTTCTCAGCTTGTTGAGAACTGTTTTATATGGGCGCCCCCATGGGTCGTTGTTGAGCGTGAGAAGGCTTTCATCCCACGCTCTGGTCTTGGACCTCCTGATGACTGCACTGAGCTCGTTACGCTGGAACCTATATTCCGCGTACGCCTCTTCGGTCGCCTCCTCCCGGCCGAGTCGCCTCATACACGTGAATCGGCGTCTGGCCCTGGTGGCGACTCTTCGCTGCTCCGCGATCTCGTCGTTCCACCAATAGGCCACGCGACTCGGCCTAAATCTGGCTCTGGGCATCGCAGCATCACACGCTCTTGTCATGACGCCCATGAGCCAGTCGACCCGGCTCGGTATATCCTCCTCCGACATAACTGTACCTGGCCAGGTCGCGGAGGCAACCGCAGCCATCAGCCTGTCCGCGTCTAATTTGCGCAGGGCCCATCTTTTCGGCGGGGCGTCTCTGTCTTCTCCCCCGTGGGGGCGGCCGAGCACCCTTTGGCGGGTGATGTTCATCCTCATCCCTATATATAGGTGATCAGATAAGGTTTCCTTATCCATCACCCGCCATTCACTTATCCTGTACGCCGCAGGGGAGTTTGCCCACGTGAGGTCTATAATCGACTCCCCCTGCGGCCGGATCAGAGTGCTCCTCGCGCCCACATTCATCAAATGAAGGCCGAGTGCTGCCGTCCACATCTCCAGGACTCTGCCCCTTCTGTCCGTGCGCCGGGAACCCCACGCCATAGCTTTGGCGTTAAAGTCCCCGGCCACGATAACCGGACGGTGCAGCTGCGATCTTACGAATACAGCCACACCGTCCACCGCCTGCTCGTATTGGGCAGAGTCCAGCCTCGGGGAGAAGTAGCACCCCACCACCGTGATGGGCCCCCACTCAACCGCGACAAACCCCCTCCCTGCTCCCAGCTTTCTACAGGGTGGGGAGTTTGTTTCCCTCCTCCATGTGATTGCCACGGAGCTCTCATCATTCGTTACCCAGCATGGGTGATTTTCTGGCACCTGGTAGGGCTCCGCGGCTACTCCCAAACCACACCCGCCTTCCGCAAGGAATTGCATAAATAGATCCTGTGCACGGCGGGCGTGGTTCAGGTTGGCTTGGAGGAGTCCGATGGCCATTTTACTTCTGGTCACCGGCCTCCTCCTCGACCTCCATCCTTTCCGGAACTTGTTCCGTTTGTTCGCCTGTTGGCTCCTCCTTTCTTCTTATCTAGCCGGCGGTGTCTCCTTCTGCGCCTTTGCCGCAGCCCGTTTCGGGCGCATTTTTTGCGCAGTCTTGAGGTCCGCCGGCTCCTTTGCAGCTCCCTTCATCTCCTCCCTCGATGGGCCTGCCACGGCCGTCCCTTTCGTTGGGCCTTTCTTAGCCGTCACCTTCCTCTCATTTTTCCTTCTAGGAGGGGAGCATTTCGCGCTCCCCATCCTATGGTTGGCGGGCTTGCCCGCTTCCGCACAGAGCATGCACTTAGTTGTGCTCTTGCAGTCGCGGGCTTTGTGCCCTTCAGCCCCGCAATTGTAACAGCTATTTCTTCTGTCTGTTTCACTGTTACAGTTGCCCTGTACATGACCCTTCCTCATGCATCTAAAGTACTGGAGGGGCCTGTCCTTTAAAACCTCAACGCTTGCCTGCAGCCACCCGAATTGTACCCTGCCTGCTTCAGCGATCTTCTTCGCCGCCGCGACAGGACATCTCACCCAAGCCGTGCCCATGGCTTTGGTGGCAAACCTTATTGGCCCGACTTTAATTTCATCGGGACCACAGCCCCCACTTCAGCCATGCGGCACTGCACTTCCCTTTCAGTCGTTGTCTCATCAAGGCCCCGGATCCTCAGCTCTACCGACTTTGTCGGTCGAGCTACTTTTACCCCCTCGACCCCTGCCAACGCCACTTTAAGTTTGGCGGCGAATAGGTCCGCCTTTTCCGTTTTGTCCTTCCCCGTAATTTCATACACCATGGCCCCGGTTATACCCTTGTGAGCTTTCACTTTGGGTATACCGAGGTGCTATAAGGTTTATTTTTTCTCTCGCCTTCATGATCGCCTCCCTGTATTCTCCTGGCGGGCATCTCAGCGTGACCGCCGCTGATTTAAGCGCTCTTCTCTTCCCAATTCCCTCCTCGTTAGGCTTCTCCCTCGCCTCTCCGTTATCCCTCTTACCAAGAGGGGGGGAAGCTGAGGTGGCCTTATTCCCCGAGTTCTTTGTGAGGGCAGGGTGTTGTTTGCCCTCTTCCTTTTTGTCGGGCGCTTTCCTCCCGTCTCCCGACGACTTTGGCCCAAGTATTGTCCTCGGCCTCCGTCGGTCGGGGAGGGATTTTTGCTATCGCCGCTTCCGGGGCGGGAGGAATTACTCTCCCTCTGGTGGGGAAGTCTTCCCTAGGGCGCTGCGGTTTCGGTAGCTCTGCAACCTTTGGTGGCTGCGCTTCCCTTTTTGCTTCACCCTTTGAGTCCTTTTTCTTCTTCTTATTAGTCCTCCTCCTCTCGATCTCGTTCTGCCGTATTTGCGTGCTGCCGCTGCCCTCATTCCGTGCCTCATTTGGCATCGGGCGAGTAGGCAGTTGGCGTACCGCGCTGCTGTACGATCTCGTAGAGGAGTGGGTGTTGGAAAAGGGTTCACCCATCTCGAGCAGGAGGGATCCAGTGACGGGGCTCACAGGATTAGTCCTTCTACCCTTGACAAATTCCTCTCTTCTTTCTAGTAGACCTTGGATCTGCTCTGAGAGTTGTCTATACTCTTTCCTCTCCTCCGTGGTATTTATTCCTGGAGGATAATATTCCTCCAGGAATCTTCCTTTCACCCCTTTTATGGGTGGTCTCGCCACCGGTTCCGGGTCCTTTCCTTCTCTTCCTCTACTTCCATCCCCATTTCGAGGGATGGTTGGAGCGGATCTTCTTTCCTGGCCATGCTGGCCCTGCTTTGGGCCTCGGTCGGATGCAACATCCCTCTCTCCTCTAGAGTTCCGAGCTTTGCTTTTTCCTCCAGAAGAGTTTTGAGTTGTATTCTCATCCTCTTTGTCTCACTGTAAAGCTTGGCATTCTCCGCTTTTAGAGCTCGGGCTAGCTTTCGCGAGCTTTCAGCAGAGCCTTCCTCTTCGCCAACGTCTTTAGCCGCGATCCTCTCGCTAAAAATCGCCACCGCTGCCTCAAGGAAACAGGATGCCTCCTTGAGTTCGCCCTTCATTGTACCTTTGAGCCCCTTCTTTGATTTAATTATCGCCCTCATTATCATGTTGGTATGCTTGAGGCTTTCGGCTGCCACGTCGAGATTGGGGGCCTCTCTGAGGTCCTCATCCTCGTGTACTCTCTCGCGAGGTCCTTCATCCTCTGGTAGGCTTCGGAGTCCTGGAGAGATGTCTTAGGATTAAATATCTCCCTTTCCTCTTCCTCAGCCTCCCTCTGTGCTCTTTCTTCCCTTTCTTTTTTAACCAGGCGGTACATGAATGTAGTTTCGGGCCGCCCTCTTCCTCGTTTTCTCTTTTTGGATGGGCAGAGTATGCTCTCAGCTTCCGAGTTCATAGACTCTGTGTCCCCCTCCACATCCACATATTCTCCCGTGGCTGTGTCTCGGTTGCCCGACGGTCCAGCCACGGCGTGGTTTTGATCCTCAGCGTTCGTTGTTTTGGATCTCGGCCCTGGTTTCTTGGCGATGACGACCTTCTGGTCTATTCTTTCCACTTTGACAACAGCCACTTTGGCTCTTGTCCTAGTGAAGATGTTATCGCCCTCCCCTTCCACCTGCGCGTTGTTTGCGCTAGTAGGCATGGTGGTGGTGTTCTCCACCATGGCTCCTTCCTCCCGCTCGTTCGCCTTCTCGTCTGGTTTTTGGTTTAGTAGTGAGTTCATTTTTAAAGAATCCCACTCCCTGCTGCGGCTCTGTGGACCAGGGTGTACCCCCTCCGACCAGGGAGTGCCCCGAAACGTGACCGGCCACATCCCACTGGCTGGGCCCCAAGTTCCCCCGGGGAGTCCACATATGTCTTGATCGGGGGGGATACCGCACCCCCGGCCGTGACTCCGAGCCCCTTACACACCCAACGGGGGTTATGACGCCTCGCGTTGGGCTTTCAGGGGTCCCCCAGCTCCGACCCTGGGGGTACCGCAGCAGGTGGCGCCACCCAGGGGGCTCCACGGACGGGTCAGACAGGGTCGCCGCTCCCCGGCCGTGCCCTAACCGCCGTGGCGACCAGCACGCACCACACCGGGAATCACTTCCAGTGTGGGCTGACGCCTTCCACCAGCCGGTTGCTTCGGAAGAGGCAACGGTCGCTTCCGGCTGGTGGTAACTACTCTCGCCACCGAGCCCCGACCTCGAAATATTTTCGAGCGGCCCCGGTGACCAGCCAGCGTGGTCCCCTCCGGGCATTGCCCCTTGGATAAACCCTCCGGGCAATGCCCCTCGGGTAGCCACGCATGGCCTTCTCCGCCACCCCCGACCCGAGCTCGGAATACGTCCGAGTGGCCCGAGTGCGGCCCACCACAGGGTCGCTGGGTCGGAGACCCAGGCTACCCAGCCTGGAGACTCCCAACCAGCACCCTGAGGCTCCTCTCGTCGGCGGGCCCCGCCTCGGAGACGTCCGAGCGGCCCCGGCGACTGACCGCCGTGACTCCCTCCGGACAGTACCTCTCGAGTAAACCCTCCGGGCAAAGCCCCTCGGGTAGTCACGGCTGATCCCCTACCCCCGCGGTCCCCACCGCCAAGAAACCCACGCCGCATCCCCGGGAGGACACCCCCGGGACTAAACCCTGTTACGTCCTGGAGGGAGATTTTGACGCGTTCTGGCGTGACCTATGAAGGTACGCAATAGAAAGCCTGGCTCGCGGGCCGAGCGGTAGAACACGCGTGGTCAGGACTTATGAAGAGAACGCGACGTCGCAAGACGACATAAACATGTATGCTTACGTATGTGTGCGTAAGGAAGGAAATGTAAGTAGTGAATCTTAAGTAATATATTATTGCTTGAGATAATAAATAATGCTAACTCGATATTCAATAATATATATATAAATATATTTATTTCTCTATAATTAATATCTACGTGGATTGGTTGAACTTTATTGTGCGGTTGTGACTTGTGTTTCTACTGTTATTTCTATTAATTCTCCGTCTATTGTGTAATCTAGATCTGGGGTTCCAATCATGAAGTCGAGATATTTATCTCTGCATGAATGACATGTGGGTCCTGGCCTCACAATAGTTAGAGTCCCTTTGCAAAAATCGCAATTTAACCCTATATAGACGCCATTAACCATGGTACAATGCTTATTAATTCGTAATCTGTATGTTCTAGTACGGCGGGGAAGAGCTGAGAAACACACTTGACAAATTGTGGACTTGGTGGACCTATGGAAGTATCCCAAGCCTTTCTGGCAAAAGAATAGGGGGATTTCCGGTAGAAGTTCCGGAGTTTTTTGAGGTTCTAGATTGTCCTTGAATGGTCGTGGGCACATCTATCGTTCAAGGCGCAAGTTAGCTATCTTGTAAGTTGTTAATTGTATAAATCGCCGCTTAGACTGCATGAATTTACATATGTCAATTGAGTTTATTTATTAATAATTAATTTATTTTCAATAAGATGAACTAATTCTGTCTTTTATTAATTTACAGGTAGAGAAGGAAGCGGTTATCGCCCTGAGAGAGCGTGACCTTGAGAGAGCGTGACCTTGAGGCTATTGGCAGAGGTTCACCCATGTAGAGGCGCTCCCCGAGAATTGGGTATAGAGCTGGAGGAATTGTTAAGGATCGCTCGCCCTGTCGGAGGCCCTCTAATGGATAGGAGCGGTGCGACGCCCTGTGAAAGGCGCGCGGTAACGAATGAATTTTTGATAGAAGACAGAATTAAAATTAGATAAGTACAAAAATTCCTTAAGTAATAATTATTTTTCTTATATATCAGTCTGAGCTTGTGATTATTTTACAGATTCGAAAATCTGTGTCAATGGAGAAAAGAGAGAGAGATAGTGAAACTCTGTGTCGAGTTAAATATATATTATTTTTGAATCGTGAAACAATTGTTAGTACCGTCGCGATACTTTGGTTATTTGATAGTTAAAGCGTTGCGTTAATTAATTATAATGAATTAATTTATAATGTAATTAGTTAAGATATGGTTAGGTAGCGCTCGAGAATAATTATAATAATAAGTTTGATTGATATTTACTATAGATTGTAGGTTTCCAGCAAGTTACTTGTAGAATAAATTTATAGGTAGTTAAGAATAATGAATATTTATTTTATACACCGATTTGTTCTGATCTATCTGTATCTTATAATGACTGAATGACTGAATTACAATTCTTATAATTTGACTAGTATGATAACTATAGTGATATATTGGCTATAATGATGAAGAATAATTAACCGAATTATCCCTTGCGAGCGGCGTATATATACCTCTGGGCTACCCCCAGATTACGGAAACAGCCGGTTACAATAATTCCACGTGTCTCCGAATGATAGGGTCTCGCGAGAGAGTTTGAATATAATAACCGTTGTATTATATTTGCACAGCAACATTTGTATATCTATTTTTAGTCGTGATGTTATTATCGCTGTTTTTATAATGTATGTTCTTTTAATATTTGTATTTGTCAAACAATAAGTGTTTTTATATTGAGTAAATAAAGAATACGTTGATTTCAAATGTTCCTGTGTTTTGGTGTTGTTATTTTAAGTGCCCTTGTTTTCATATAGTTGCGAAAAGATACATAAATGTATATATGTAATTATTATTACAGAATTTAATAGGGAATATATGTATATATGTATATATATATATATATATGTGTGTATACATATATGCGTATGCGTGCCTTATATGAGTATGTATGTACGCGAGTGTATTCGGCAAAATATAATATAGAATTAATAATTACATATGTGTATATATAATTATATAGCCCTTTTGATGCTTATAATACTTATATCTGTATTTAATAATAATATTACTATTGCAAGACTGTTTGTTAAAATAATATATGCTTATTACATATTTTCATTATATATATTTATACTTTAGTATTTAATTAATTTAATACTTATCAAGTTTTATTTTAACGTTTCAATCCTGCAATTAACTTAATGCTAGTGTTAGTATTAAAGATAATATAATTCTTAGAATTATCTTAATTTAACATAACATGATTGATTCTCTTAATATATATATATATATATATATATATATATATATATATTTACAATTAAATATTGTTAAAAAGGAAACGTGGAACGTAAATGTTCCTTAAGCGGTTTTGGATTTCCCGCACGAGAGAGAGAGAGTTTCGAGATCTCAGGAGAGAATCGTACAGCTGTGCATTATTGCGGCGGCGCTGATATACGTGCAGTGACAGGGCGCTACTGGCTTCTTTAAATCTGTTTACGTGCAGCGTTGTGTTTATGTTTGATAATTGTCTAAGATAATTAATTCCGTGTGCTGCAGGTGCGCGTTGGGTGAATGAAATTATTATATCTAAGTGATAAGACAATCGTGCGCGTTGCCAGTGGTTCAGGAAGAAGAAAAGAAAATTTTGCGTGACGAGCGGCGGTGGACGTCAAGTGGAGTCGACGGTCGTAACAACCTCGAAAACACCCCCCCAAGGACACGAAACAGAACCCCAGCGGCCGAGACCGCAGACTGCATGGAGGGAGGACAGCGCCAAAAGCGCCGTGCAATGTCCTCCCCTAACGGTGCCATGCCACCGGGCGTTTGTATTCAAGGTCGCCATCCTCTACCACATACGAGCCGAGGCTCTGCGGGGAAGTGGGCCCGTCCTCCCAACTTGAGAGGGCTCCCCGAGACTGGGGAGACTCCCCAGAACTCGGGGAGCTGATGTACCCAATATAATTCGGGTACGGGATGCTGTTAGCACCCCTCGCAAGACTATTCTCTTGCGAAGGGTGAGCCCACTTGCCACGGCAAGGCCGCATCCCACGAGAGGGATCCGTACGGCACCTGGGATAACGCAATCGTCCAAGCCTCAATACGGATCACTACCCGGAAGCTGGAGTTAAACCCGTTAAACACAACACCAACGAGGTGATACTCCCCTCAGGTGTTCGCTGCCCCGTGACAACAGGAGAATGCAACGACGCAGACGGAGCCTCCACATACTGGTCGGTGTTACCTGCCGACAATTGCCATTTCGGCCGATACGATGTGCTATACGAAGGATTGGCACATCGCTTATCACCGAAATCATCGCAAGAGGACTCCCCAACGGTCTACACGGTAACGACACAAGATACCACGTTCGCGCTGGCACGCACAACCGAGACAAACGTCTGCGGATATAAACTCCTGCGAACTGAGCACCCCAAGCTCTGCGTCCTCGAAACGCAGCCAGGACGCGTGTTCAAAGGTCGTTCACAAATCAAAATCGACAATCTTGATATTTTCTCGTATGTAAACTCCAAGTTTATTTACGTAGAAAAACACTTCAGAACACAGCTATCACAACTATACAGAGACATAATGGAAATGCGCCCTGGAGAGACAAATCCTGCTCAACGCTCTCTCCCTTGCAAGCATTGCACCGTGTTACGACCGTCGACTCCACTTGACGTCCACCGCCGCTCGTCACGTAAAATTTTCTTTTCTTCTTCCCGAACCACTGGCAACGCGCACGATTGTCTTATCACTTAGATATAATAATTTCATTCACCCAACGCGCACCTGCAGCACACGGAATTGATTATCTTAGACAATTATCAAACATAAACACAACGCTGCACGTAAACAGATTTAAAGAGACAGCCAGTAGCGCCCTGTCACTGCACGTATATCAGCGCCGCCGCAATAATGCACAGCTGTACGATTCTCTCCTGAGATCTCGAAACTCTCTCTCTCTCGCGGGAAATCCAAAACCGCTTAAGGAACATTTACGTTCCACGTTTCCTTTTTAACAATATCTAATTTTAAATATATATATATATATATATAAACTTATCAGCAATGTGAATATGAGAAATAGAGTTCTCAACAAATTTTCAATTAAACGGACTTTCCACGATATTATGTCAAACATATTTCTAAACCCTAAGAAGAGCATTCTTATAAAAAAATTAATTATCAAGGCCTTCCAGAAATTTGGCCTCAAAATATCTTCCGATTCAGGCATTTTTCACTGTCCTTTAACTTCACTTAATCACTTCGCGACTGTTCGAGACTTTTTGATGCGGAGACAGACTCTCTCCATAAACTTCAACTCCATCTCAAAATTTCCACAAAGGAATACCATAGTGATAAATATCTGTTTATAAATTCGAGCTGCCTGCGCTCACTGTCATACTGTTTTGTTTATACCCACGAAAAGGACCACGAGAGCGCTTAGAAAGCGTGAAGCGTTTACTAGAGATAGCGCGCGCGAGAGAGAGATTTAGCGGCGAAGAAGAGCGCAAGGCACACGCGAGAGATGACGCGCGAGAGAAGAAAGAGATGGCTCGGCGAGGTACATGAAAGAGAGAGAGATAGCGCGAGAGAGAGAGAGAGATGACGCGGCGAGGTACATGAAAGAGGAAGATAGCGCGACGCTAGAGACCGCGAGAGAGCAAACACTTTAGGAGAGCGTGAGGCGTACGCGAAGCAGAGAGAATTTAATTTTACTAATATTTTAATAATAATTTTTTAACAATTTAAATAATGTCGCGATGAGGGAGAAGGACGTCTTATTCTAGAATAAATATATATTTTTCTTTTAATATTAATAATTTTTAATCATATATGCGTGTAATACATGTGTGTCTGAATATAAGAAAAAAATTGAATATATAAAAATAATATATAAAATTAATATATAAAATAATTGATATTAAATATAATATAAAAGGAATAATATAAGAATATAAAAATTTAAAGAGTATAGAATTTAAAATATAAGAATATAAAAATTTAAAGAGTATAGAATTTAAAATATAATAAAAAATATGAATGAAAATAAAATATATGTAAGAAAAATGCGTCGGGTGCTGCGAAGCGGCGGCTGTGAAGCGCTGGGGGGTCGCAATGGGCGACGGCGGCGGATAGATCGCGAAGCGGCAAGGTCGCCGGGCGGCGGTGGGGTTGTCGGGCGCCAGCGATGGTAAGGCGGCTGCGAGGCGGTGGGGCGGAGGGAGCTCCTTCTGCAACATAAAAATTTATTAGAAATTTTAAAAATTTAAAATTTATTGTAAAAAAAACACTTACCAGTTCCAATCAAACTCGTTTGCAATACAACCAGGATTGAGTTCTGTTACATAGAACTTATGAACTCGTCATTCAAAAAAGTCGAGTGGAGAATGATACAAATTATGCGTAAAGATGCAATCATACAGGTTTCTCGTGTGACGTTTTTTGAAACCTATTTCATGCCCGTGTATTGCCTGCACGATTGAATTTACTGGAGTGTTTGTCGATTGTGCTGGAACATTGGTATCTACGCTTCAGTAACGTCTGCGTAGCGATCTTCTTATTTCTTCAAGTCGCGCGATTCGAGCTGTCCGTGACTGCAAATCTCCGATCAATAATTTTGGATTTATTTTTATTTCATAAAATTTCCAAAAAAATCTCCATGGTCGTGGGTATTGTCCTTTCAGCAAATCGATACATCCATCGCACTCCAACTCCCATTTATTATAACCCATTTTACGTTCATTTGGATGCACTGCAAAATTTTCTTTTTCGAAGAAATCGGCTTTCTTCAACACATCTTTTTCCAGCGATGCAATGTATTCGTCCTGAGTTATCATCTTCACATCACTCGCCATTTTCACAACACTTTAAGTGTCCCAGCACAATCTCCCAAAGTTTATTGTCTGCAAATAGGGCACAGACTGCACGATACTATTTGAGACACTGATAATCGACATTCGCAGCATCTATCTCCCAAAAGTAAAATGTATCTTTTAGTATCGTGTTTCCGCACAGCACGAGCACGTGAAAATAAGTCATTGACTCGCAAAAAACATGCTGTGTAAAATTTGTCGTTATTAACTTCATAATAAAAAGAAATGCAACACATTTTTTGTAGTTCGTCAATATCGTGGATATCAGCTCGTTTTAGAACCCGCACTTGTTTTTGATCAGTAAGGTCCGCACTACACTCACTATCATAATCGGAGTCTTCTAAAATTCTTATATTATCATCATCATCATCGGATGATTCTTCTTCATTGTCCACTTCTTCGATATCCATGTCTTCATTGTTCGCTTCTTCGACATTTATTTCAATGTCTTTATCATTGTCTTCGAGTATAATCACGTCTTCATCACTATCTTCGATGATAATTACTTCTTCTATGTTCATTATTTTTTCTTCTCACTTGCAATTCACACAGGACACTTAGCTCAGAGACGGTTCGAGACTTTTTGACGTGGAGACAGACCCCCTCTCTCCATAAGTTCTATCCCCTCAAAAATTATCGCAATTCTTCCTAGAAAAAATTCGAGCGGCCGGACATTGGCGCTGATACGTTTTTGCGGCGCTATCTGTTTATAAAATTCAAGCAGCCGGACATCGGCGCTCCCATCCCCCTAAAAATTATCGCAATTCTTCCTAAACAATGAGGAAGAATCGTCGCCGCCGCTTATTGGGGAGGGGGAGGTACCACCACAGCGGCCGAATATCGGCGCTCAGTTAGCGGTGTTTATAAAAATGTGTCCCTTCATCGCGTTATCGCTTTTGACACAAAGCGGCCGGACATCGGCGCTCCCTAAACAATGAGAAAGAATCCCGTTTAGGAGGAGGGGAAAGATACCGCAAAGGCTGCCGAATATCGGCGCATAATGCAATACGGTCTTTTACCGCGAAAAAAACACGTGTCCTGACGTGTTCGTTGCGATAAGCGCGGCACCCAAGATCCCCTCAGATGGAGGAGGGGAGGGGGAGGTACCGCGAGGGCGGCCGAATGTCGGCAAAATTATCGCAAAAGAATTCTTCCTAAACAATGAGGAAGAAACATCGCAGCCTTATGGGCAGGGGTGGAAGTACCGCCAAAGCACGTCGCCTTATGGGGGAGGGGAGGGAAGGAACCGTGAGGGCGGCCGAATATCGGCGCTCACTTTGCGGTGTTTTGTTTATAATAACTTGTTAGATAATTCAAAATAATACAATACGCTGTTTTGTTTATGAAAAACAATACGCAATAAGCGTCTCCCGCACAGCGATAAGCGCCCCCGCCCCGCGTGACGTCATCCTCCTCGCCTACGAGATCCCCCCGCCCCGCGTGACGTCATACTCCCTCGCCTCGGAGAACCCCTCGCCCCGCGCCCCCCTCGGAGCCCCTAGGGTTAGAACTGGCTTTATATCCCTACTTTTATTAATATTTAATTTTTGCATAAATTTTAATTTTTAATTTTTCTATTAATTTTTAAGGAGGATGTGTAAAAGTGATCGATTTTGGCCCCCAGCCGGCAAGTAAAATTTGTACGTTTTTTTAAATAATTTTTTGGTTGTAAAATCACGTGGTGCAATCAGTTTTCCATAAATATGATGAGAACATACGTAAAAATGTGAAAGAAGTGAGTAATTAAGCACACGTTCCATAAGAATGAGATACATAATGATTTTTTTTACGGAATGTTTTAATCCTTAAAAATTATGAAATGTATGACATTTTGTTGTAATAGAGTTCGAATATAAAAAAAAATAAACCTACGAAAACTCGAAGAATGTAAAATAAGAGATAGACGAGCTTTGCGTCATCTTCCCGTCCTCTTAAATTCTAGACTCTTAAACTCCAGAGCTAAACCGTCAGAAAGTTTAAGACCAAAAAAATTTGTAAATTTAATTTATCATTTCTTCCCAAAAAATAATGCAAGCTATTTTCATTTTTAGGTGTTATAACATGATCTTCTAGCTATTAATAAAAAAAAGAAACAATCAGCGGCATGTCAAATTTTAACGTGTAAAAATAAATTATTCTCGCGAAGATCTTTATTTATTTTGGTCTTAAACGTTCTGACGGTAACGTTACAGTAGTTTTATCCTCTTTGAATATAACATTCGAAAAATATAAAAGTAAAAGAATCCCACAATAGAAATACTCTATCGACGACTGATGTAGCCTAGCAAAAAAAGCAAATGAGTTAGCAAGAAAATATTTTAAAGTACAATAGAGATTATCAATACTTTCATTTCTAAATTATTGGATTAGGATATAAAATTGATAAATATTAGTATATACTTTGGATGTATTATATCTAGATACTTATCATAACTATATGTCAAAAAATAACAATTTTTAGTGAATAAATATTGTATAACTTATTTAATTTTTTATTATTCTATGTTTTAGTGTATGTTTCTGTTTCTTTCACACATAAGTCAAACATTTAAAATTTATATTACTAGACATTTTGTGTAATGTAACAAATATCCGAATATAACTCAGAATACACTCAGAAATGCATATGCTTATCAAAAGCTTACTTGTGTTATAGCTCGAACTATAACCAATATTAAAATAGTATAGTAGAATTAAGAATTTATTGTAAAGCATTATAATATAGTCTTACTTATAAAAGAGCGCTCTCGACAAACGCTCGTCGCGCGAAAACGCTAACGCAGCGAGACACGCGCGAAGCACCGGAAACCGCGAGATACAAGCAACGACCTGCGACTTCGACCTGCTTCGCTTGCAATTAGAACAAACGCGTGAATATAACTAACCAATCAGAGACCTGTTTCCAAGGGCCTCGCCCGTTGAAAATCAAAGAACAAAAGAAGATATAAGACGGAGAGCCCGCCCGTGAAGGCAGTTTCGTATAAAACTCCTAAACATCAAGACAGGGTCGCTAATAAGAACCCGGAACATCAGGACGAGACTCATTAATAAAGATCTGAATTATTGAGAGGAATACGAATAGACGCTCGTTAACCAAACATCGAATGTTACGCGAATATTTAATTAAAGAAAGGACGAGAAATAAAGTGAAACCAAATTCAATCAGAAATAAAAGTGTATTTTAAGAGAAAGAAAAGAGTATAACACTCCTAACTTCCTACGAAGTCCTGTATGACCCGAGGATCCTCATCCTTAATTCGGCGCAACCCCAGTGCCTTGTGCGAGGCACACAACAATTTGGTGGCAGCGGTGGGATCGCGCCGACGGACCGCCAGGACCAGCAGGAACCTGAAGACCTGAAAAACAATACAACCGTATTAGAAAAATCAGGCACGTCGAAATAATCGACGGACAACATAGAAAGCAGTATATTAAAAATTTAGACCCGCAATACACACATACACAACGTGTGGAAGCAGGCACGTCAGTTAGAAAAACAGCTGACGGAAATAAGCAGGAGCCACAATACAGTGAGAGAGAAGGACGGACAACGCAAGCAGTACGAAGAGCGATAAGCAAGCAGCTGAGAATCGAGTAGGACCGCCAACGTCCCAAGGACAACGCCGACCTGCGACAATCTCACGGACAACGCGTCATCACCGAGCGACGACTTGCCGTATCAAGCACGAGCGACGACCAGCCGTTATCAGCCCACGAGCGATCGAGTTGCATCAACAGCAGCCAAGCCGTACCGAGCGATATAGAGCGTAAAGATGCGAGCCGTAATACTGTAAGTCCGACCCTTATAATATTTCTGCGTGAATGTCGGAAGGGAACAAGACACCCCCGAAACCGATAACGAATAAATCTTGGCTACACAGCGACTCAGCCAAACGAGCGATTCAAGCGTTACCATTAACTGTAGAAAGACTCGAGCGAGTTCGTAGAAAATTAGAGAACGAATATTCAAGCGAAAGCGAAGACGAATTACCCGCGAACGTCATTGTTAAATGCGCGAGTTCCCCTTCGATAGCTTTGACGAAAGCATACTAAAGACGCGAACAGACGGTAATAACGAAAATAAAAAGGAAATTAAAATAAGCGCAAGCCAAACCCCTAGCAACGCGTCACAGAAAAGCGGATGGTCAACTACGTACGATAGTAGCGATTTTGACTCTAACGAAGACAACATGTCGGTAATGCACACTCCACTAAATGGTGCAGCGGACGTATCCGTGGGTCTGTTGGCCGCAAAATTAGTCGCCTACGCGAAAATATAGAGCGCGGAAACGCACAGCACATAGAAGTCGACGTACACAGGACCCGCCGAACATAGGACACCCATCGAAAACAATGCGAAGGAGGAAAACCCTTTGATGCGCGACGTACTACAAGGCCTACGAGACCAACGAATTGAAATGCAGACAGAAATAAACAAAATGCACGATTCGAGGTCACGCGGAGACGACAGTCGTCAAAGCTCCCGCGAACGCGCCCGCAAACGGGATGCAAATAGGCACCGCGATAATCGACGACATCTCCGTGAACACACCCGTAATCAAGATACGGAAGAGAGATACGACAGTCGGCAAGATTTACGTGAACTCACTCCCGAGCGAGACCGAAATAATCAACGTGATCACCGCGACTACCCTCGCAATCGAGACGCAGGAGATCGACGGAATCTACGCGAACACACACGCGAACAAGGAGCGGATAGGCGCTACAATAGGTAGATTAGATCGCGCGAACGCGCTTATGATCGAGATTCGGACGAAGAGCACGAGCCTCGTATGGCTTACGGACGAATCGAGCGTGACATACGAAATCGGCGGAATGCCTCACAACGGTACATGTCACTAAAGGAAGCGCGAATAATGATACCGGAGTTCGACGGCACAACGCGAACACGATTACAAGAATTTTTTAACTCCTGTACGTACGCAATTAAAAATATTCACCCAGATGACGAGGAAGCGTTAATCCAAGGAATATTATTTACCAAATTACGGGGAAAAGCCATGCAAGATTTCGAGACACGAGATATTCAAACGTTCGAAGAATTGAAAGACCAACTAGAAAATTCTTATCAAAGTAAGCGGAGTACAGCGCATTTACAAATCGAATTCAATTCACTCAAGCAAAACTTTAACGAACCGGCACAGAGTTTCGGACAACGCGTCGACAAACTTGCCAGGAAATTATATAGCTCAATGATTGAGGGAGAAAAGCGTTCGAGCACATATAAGCGTGCTATTTTAGAAACCATACAAAGTCAAGTGTTACATCCAGACTCAAGGAAGGAAGAGTCGAAAGGAAGGACGTAACTAAATTTATCTTTGAACGACGGCAGACTATCCGTCTGTTCGACCCGAACGAACGTCTGGGCCCAAATAGGTCAACGACCGCAAGGGTCGCTCTTACTCTATTTAAAGGGCCGTTCGCTCGGTGGTCCCTTTTCGGCAAGAGAATTTAATCTCTTTTGCGCAGGATGGGACTTTGTGCGATCTCGGTTTACGGGAATGAGTGGGAACGGGCTTGCTAATAAATGAAAATCATTTGTGTTGAAATTTATAAGTTTATTCCTAATGTAGTGACGAAAGAGATTATATACATAATAATATAATCGACGGACTTAGTTGCTAATGAAAGTGTGAGTGTATGTGTATGGGTTGCGGGTGATACATTAGTACGGAGGTCTTCAATCGGGGCAGAAAGGGGAAAGAGTTATTGTTTAAATTTTAGGGTCCCGATTGTTGGTTACTATAATTTAAACGATAATAGATATATAAAATTTGTGTCCATGTGTGTGCGTGTGAGAGAGAATGCTAGTTTATGAGAGTTCGGTAATTGTGGCGGTGGAGGGGGGATAGGTTCGTAGGAGGTGTGCAGGGACGGCTAAAGGATATTTGCGCCCGGGAACATACCAAGGGATAATGTAAAATATTTTTATATAAATGTTTCCTCATTTATTTCTCTGTTCTTTAAATTAAATAAAGTTGAAAAGAAGAGAGGTGGGAAAAAGAACTCACGGATTACTTTACTAAAGCAAAGAATCCTGAGTGATTTTGAGAAAGGAGAAAAATCACGAATTACTTCGCTAACGCAAAGAGCCCTGAGTGATTTTGAGAAAGGGAAAAAATCACGAATTACTTCGCTAACGCAAAGAATCCTGAGTGATTTTGAGAAAGGGGAAAAATCACGGATTATTTCGCTACGCAAAGAATCCTGAGTGATTTTGAGAAAGGGGAAAAATCACGGATTACTTCGCTAACACAAAGAATCCTGAGTGATTTTGGGAAAGGGGAGAAATCACGGATTACTTCGCTACGCAAAGAATCCTGAGTGATTTTGAGAAAGGGGAAAAATCACGGATTACTTCGCTAACACAAAGAATCCTGAGTGATTTTGGGAAAGGGGAGAAATCACGGATTACTTCGCTACGCAAAGAATCCTGAGTGATTTTGAGAAAGGGGAAAAATCACGGATTACTTCGCTAACACAAAGAATCCTGAATGATTTTGGGAAAAAGGAGAAGATCACGGATTACTTCGCTAACACAAAGAATCCTGAGTGATTTTGGGAACTTTGCGAGGGCTCTCACTGCAGTTATGCAGGAAACCTGACGGATACAAGGGAAGGTCGCGGCTTGCGCTGCAGTTATGCAGGAAACCGTGGAACCAGGGCTCGCACTGCAATTATGCAGGAAACCGTGAAACCAGGGCTCGCACTGCAATTATGCAGGAAACCATGAAACCAAGACTCGCACTGCAATTATGCAGGAAGCCTTCAGCGGGGGAAGGAAGGGTTCAGGAATAATTAATATGAACTTCTTCTAATATTAGGTAACAGCTTTGAATAAAAGAAATTAATTTATTCAAGAACTCTTTTTAATAGAGTGAGATTGTATATGCATATAAGGGGACTTACTACTTATGGCGTGCGTCGATAAAAATATCCAGAACAGAGTTGCGTCGAGTCAAGCGCTTCAAGGTGGAGGTCTCACTTGCAGTGTATCCGGTAGTTGTATTTCCGGTTTTGTGAACTCGCTATTGTTCACTGCCTCTCACTATCGCACTTAACTCTGTTCTCACTCACACACAAAACGAGCGTCGAAACTTGAGTTCGAGTGAGGCCGAATTTGAAATGATAGTGTTCGAAAAGGCCGAAAAGGTCTAACAATAAGTATGAGGCCGGATAAGTCGTGTGCGGAAAATTATGCTCAAGAGTCCGAAATAAAATCTATTCTCCCGAGGGATGTCGCGGGTATATAAACCTTCTTGCTCCTCCTCTCCATTGGTTTATTAACATTTCCTGACGAATAGGAAATTTTTCAACGACGCCCTTTGGATCCCGGAGGCGTCTCTTTTAATTTTACAATTACTACGATTGGTTAGGGCTTTTGTTTAGGGCTCTAGGTTTTGACCAATGGAGAATTTGTTGAGGTTTATATTTTTATTATCCTCTCGAGATTACTCGGTGATCTGTCAGGCGGCATTTGTTTGGATTCGGTTATCGTTGTTAGTCTGGTAAAATTTTATTCGTTTTCAAGTGGAAGTTTTCTTCTAAATTTTTATTGATTTTCAAGTGGAGATTTCCTTCTAAAAAGTTTTATTACCTTTTAAGTAAAATTTTCCTTTAAAAGAAAAATTTTTATTGCTTTTCAAGCGCGACTTGTCAACAAGTCAAAGCAAAATTTCGGGCAGTTACATCTGGTATGTATATATCTCTTTTTTTTATTTTTACGATTAACCGTCTCCGGTCAACTGCTTCGCCTGCCAGATCATAGTCTTATTCCCACGCCTGTGATTTTTCAATCATCGCCTTGCGTTCTTTGAAAGAAAAGAATCGTGGAGTCCACAAGACATAACACAAGCATTACTCAATTTCTAATTCGGGTTACGCAACGAATTGAAAATACTTGTGCGATCACAACGATACACAACCCTCCAAGAAGCAATAACGGGCGCAACCGCAGAAGAAAAGTTAATAGGATCTAACACGTCGCGAACGACAAATGCATCGCAAAGTAAAACTGGGCAACAACCGCGACAAGGTCAACATAAAACCACGCAATGTTATAAATGCGGAAAATCGGGACATTACGGACGCGATTGCCGCAGCAGTAAATAGCGTTCCTAAAACCGGACAATCCCCCTCGCGTAAATACCGTAGAGAAATTCTGCAATTATTGCAAAAACCGCGGACATAATCGCGACGAGTATTGGACTCTAAATGAAAGCCCGAAGATAAATACACCGGACCGCGATAAGGGAACTGATAATAAAAAATCGCGAAGCATTAATAGAATTGAAAACCGTAAGAAACCGCAATCGCGAAAAAGAGATACCGAATCCGAGTATAGCAGTGACGAGGAAAAGAACGGCAAGAAGAAAAGACTAAAAAGACACGCGCGATAGAATATCAGGTGACTCACGTGCGACAGACGTCTCGTGGAGCAGCGAGCCTGAATTTAATAACTCTACCTATACGCGAAGTAAAGAACGGCAAGATTAACATGCTCTACGATTCTGGAGCTTCGAACGAAGATGAGCCCGGCGTAGTCGACACCTATACGGAGAAAAGGACGCGTCGGAGTGACTCGTTCTCGTGGCAGGTTTCCCATCATGGGTTGCGGAGAGGCTGCTTTCCAACGAATGCAGGTGACACGTCGATGCAGTAGTTTCTTCACTATCGCTCGACCTCGTGGAGCCAAAAAAACGAAGGTGCAGCAGTCCCAGGGTGGATTGTACACCTCCATGTAGAGTGCGAAGATGACATGATTTCACCAGAAGTTCAGTGAACCATGAATGCGGCGGAATGATCATTGGATGTCGCTCGTCCTTCGAAAGCATCGCGTGCTTGAGACATCCTCCGACTCTCAGAACTCCGTGTTCGTCCAGGAAGGGGCTCAATTTTGAGAGAGGACTTCGATGAGAAACGAGTCGGTTTGCGGAGATGGCAGCCAGTTCAGCGGAGTAGTGGAGTTCTTGCACAAATCGAAGCCACCTGAAGAGAGCGTCGTCGAGTTCCTCCGGCTGGAGCGTTGGTTCAACTGGAATGTGAGGTGCGTCGCCAACGAAGACACCACGCGGAGACTCTCAGGAGTTGGTGCAATGAGAATCGAAGCAGAAGGTCAGGTTCTGCCTCAACATTGAGGTTGTTGGAGAGGATGACGTTTCTCCTCTCCGGGAGCTCTTCGTCATAATTCTCCGGACCTTCCGTTGGCCAACAGCTGCGATCTTGAAGAAGCCAAGGGGGCCCTGTCCACCATAGCGGGTGATCAACAAGCACGCTAGGAGCAATCCCTCGAGATGCGCAATCGGCCGGATTGTCGCGACCCGGAACGTGCTGCCACTGAGCTTCTGGAAGTAGCTGCTGAATTTGTGACACTCGATTGGCCACGTACGTCTTCCAGCGGGAGGCGTGTCCTCGGATCCAATGAAGAGTAACCGTAAAGTCCGACTATAGGTAGGTAGTTGTTGCAAATAATTTTAAACAGGAGCGAATATGCTGAGCTAGATTAGCAAGTAGTGCGGCGGCGCAAAGTTCGAGACGAGGTAGTGAAATTTGCTTAACAGGTGCAACTTTACTTTTTACAGCTACCAAGTGCAGCGAGTCACCTTGAGAGACGCGGAGGTAGACTACAGATGCGTATCCTCGCTCTGAGGCATCAGAGAAGCCATGAACTTCCACGAGGTTCCCGATATCTCCAGTGTTGAGCCAGCGATCAACGCGGATTTCGGCGAGTAGTGGAAGTTCCTTTAAGACATGATGCCAGAGAGTGGCGTCTGACTCTGACAGCGGAGTATCCCAGTCCAACTGCTTCAACCAAGCGGACTGAATAAATATCTTCACACGTATTATTACCGGTGCCAGCCACCCCAGTGGATCGAAGAGGCGAGCTGTTTCGGCGAGCACAGTTCTTCTCGTGTACTCGGAGGCTGTGCGAGAACGAATTGTGAAAGCGAAGCGATCATCGTGAGAATGCCATCTCAAGCCTAAGGTTGAGCAACTTTCTTCATTCCAGGAGTGCGGAGTTCCCTGCAGACGGTGTTCGGAGGGGATGCCAATGAGAGTTTCCTCGCAGTTAGCTGCCCACTTTCTGAGCGGAAAGCCGCCCGCCGTGCATAGCTCGGTGAGTTCGGTCTGTAGAGAGATAACGTCGGATAGAGTGGACGCTCCCGTCACGATGTCGTCGACATAACTGTCCTCACGCAACGCAGCGGCTCCACGGGGGCGTTGTGTATCCTTTTTTTTTTTTTTTTTTGCGCTGTGGAAACCTCATGGTACCACTCACCCCCGGGTAGGGGATGAGGGTTATGTGGGACTCCTTGTCCCCCATCATCGATCCATGTGTGGATCGACGATGGGGTCCAAGACCTACCTCACTAAAACCACAGCGGGTGCCTTCGCTGGCGTTTATGGGGATGGCAAGGAACTGCCGAGCATGACTTCTTGTCATCCCCTGGCCCTACCTTCTCAGGAGAGCATCCTCCCCGAAAGGAGGATACTCTTCCCCGCGAATTGGTCTTGCGGTCCATTCCCGGTTGTGACGCAGGGGGGCACCGCCTCCACGTCACGCCCTCCCGAAGAGTTTGGGGGGCGGGGTCACGGCTCGAGTGGTCCCGCTCGAGTCGCCACTCCCCGCCCCCGAAGCGGAGCTCCCTCTCCCTCCCTAAAGGGACGGTAGATTCGGCCGACGCTCCGGGGGCTCTTCGGGGGAGACTCCCTCCCCCAGAAGGGGGGAGTCCTCACCGCTGGCAGTGGTGACCTCCCACCGGCGCTCTATGGCACCGGTGAGAGGGCCGCCGCTGCCGCGTTCCTTCCCGGGGGACCATGTGCAATGGGGCCCAGTGTGTTTCTGGGCCCTTGTGATCCCCCGTGCCCCCTGGTCGCGGTTCCCTCCCTTTACAGGATTCGACCATCGGCCTGGGGGCACCGCCGAGGCCCTCCCCTGGGGGAGAAACTCGGCAGGGGCGGGAGCGGATGCCGCCCGACTCCCGGCCGCAGGGCTTACGCCGTGCAGCCGCCAGCCGGGCGACACCCGTCCCCGCCCTCCTCCTTGGACTGCTCCGCCCTCCTCCTTGGACTGCTCCGCCCTAACGGGCCTCCTTACTTAACATCGGGCGAGGGGGGCACCGCGCCCCTCGCCAATCTCCCGTCTACTACTCCGCCCCCTCCGGGGGGCGTCTTCTTCTCCTGCGACGGGGGGGTCCGCCTCCGCGTCCCTGCCTTGGCGGGCCGCCCCCTCTACCACGGGCACCTCTCTCTTGTGCCCTCTCGGCCACCGCCCCCCCGGGCCCGACCCGCCCCCAACCACCACCACGGCGGTTTCCAGGCAGCCAGAAGGGGTCGTCCCTCTCCTCACTGGATTCAGGGGCGAGAGGGAGTCTCCCCCTTCAGGGGAGAGAGGGAGTCTCCCCCGAATGTTGTACGACGCCCTGTGAGAGGCGCGCAGTAGATGGAATAAAAATATATTAATGGAAGACTGAATTGTTTTCAGATAAGTGTAAAATCGTCTTAAATAATAATTAAGATATATATATATATCAGTTGAACTTGTGGTTAATTTCAGGTTAACAGTATAATGCGATAAGGGGAGTGCTCGATGAGTGGAGCGACAGTAGAAAGATGCGAGTATCGACGGACGCCGAAGAGATTCAAGTGTCGCGGAGTCGCGTCGTGTGTTAGAGTACAGTGTTAATGATTAATTTATTATTCGAACTTATTTGTTAGATGAGTTAAATCACTTCATTTGTTAGTAATATAAGATTAAATTTCGGTTGAATGGTTAATTAAAATGTTCACTTTGAGAATGAATTAGATATGTTGTAAATACTTACGATAATATTTCGTGGACGCTGGATAATTGCAGATTTGTGAATAAATAAGTTATAAATATTACTATAATTTTTATTATAACACGTATATATATTTCATAAGTATCACTATGAGTATAAGTCTGTCTATAACTGTTCAATAATCTTGAATAATGCGAATCGTATCTTTATCTTAATAATCTCTGATCTCATGTGTATATATGATCTTTCTGAGTTTAATGAATTTAATAATATTTGATGAATTTGCGAGCGGTTATATACATATTTTTGGGCTACCCCCAGTCTTTCGATAGTCATACGTGAACCAGTATCGATGAGACACGTGTCGCGAAAACATAAACATTCTCGGTATATTTGCTGACTTCTTAGAATATTTGCGCAGTACATTTGTATTTCTAAAGATGTTTTGAGTTTTAAATTGAAAACATGTTATTATTACCGTGTACTTTAGAGCGTTAAGACTGTGTAATTAAGTATGTTTATCGTCGTTTGAAATAAACCGTTAAATTGTATGACATTGGCTACAAATATTATTGTGTTATTACCCTTGCTAAAGTATTCATGTCGTTGGTCGTTAATTAATGTAAATACATGTATGTGTGAATTCTCATGTGCTGTTATAACCATTTTAATATTAGTGAATATATATATATATATATATATATATATATATTGACGTGAACTTGATAGCATTAATAAATAAATTCTAATTATACATATGAGTGCATGTACAATATTTTAAGTCAACATACAAATTTATAAGTCCTGATATAAGGCATTGTTGACATATATATATATTTGTAAAATTCAATAATATGTCACCCATACGTATGCGGTTTTAAGATTATTCATTTGAAATGCTACTTGGATGTATAAAAGATAAAGGACAATAGCCTTGGAATCTGATTGTGAATGCTAGCTCGTTCGTTATTTATTCATGTTAGAAGTATGTCTGTGGATCGCACACTTACATGCATTTTTAAGCTGTCTTCGATATTCTAGTCGGTCTTAAGCTATTGTTAGTTGGTAATTATGTAAGATAGTATTTGTTCTTGTTACAATATGTCCAAATAAAGATGTTAATATGTATATATCCTTCTGGTTTGTTTACGTATAGGATCTCACATTTATATGTTCATGATTTTATCGATAAAGAGTTATACTGTAGATGCATATGTATATGTTATACGCGTATGCCACGTTAATTTCATATATGCACTTGTATGTGTGTATTCTAGAATTGATTGTGTGCGTTCAAAGTTTTATATATATGTGTATATATATGTATATGAATGTAAGCGTATTACATATACTATCTTATTTGCAATATTTCATTGAATGATACGTACGTAATTATTAATATAATTATTAATATATCTAAATTAGTATCTTTATAAATATGTTTATATATCCGAGTTTGACTGCTAGACATGAATGGTCTAGTAATATTAATATTAAATTAATGTTTAAACATTGAAAAAGGAAAAAGAGCATAATTCGTTTTATTAGGGAATTTGAATTCTCCTGCTTTAATTGAAGAGAGCTTTCTCTCCAAATTCTCTCTTGTTTCATCATGGCCGCTTTGTCGTCCGCTAGTTTTGACAGGCGCGGTGTTGTGTGTTCCTTCGATTGTTGTCGGCAGTATTTAGATGCGATTTATTCGTCTTACCGCATTGAGATCAAATGTAATTATAGTGGGATCTTGTGTAAAATATAATGTAAAGATCGGTGGCGAGGAAGAAGATAGATAATTAAAATAAAATAATAATTAAAGAAAAAAAGAAAATAGTGACTGACAGCGACGGGCGTTAAGGCGAGACGCTGGCCGTTACACTATGCACTGGGGTGGACTTCGCTGGACCCATCTGGCTCCGAGCGACGAAAGGACAAGGATACAAAGCGTACAAGGGCTTCCTGGCAGTGTTCGTGTGCTTCAGCTCCCGCGCTGTCCACCTGGAGGCGGTAAGCGACTACACCGCAGAGGCCTTCCTCGCAGCTTTCCGCCGTTTCGTGTCGCGCCGAGGCCTGTGCGAAACTGTCTACAGCGACCGCGGGACCAACTTCGTGGGAGCCGACAGGCAGCTGCGGGCTCTCTTCGGGGAGGCCGATCAGGAAATCCACCGAATCGTCGGGCGACTGGCGGACGACGGGGTCTGGTGGTCCTTTAACCCACCTGCCGCCCCCCACTTCGGTGGCCTATGGGAAGCTGCGATAAAGGCGCTGAAGCATCATCTTCGACGGGTCATCGGCGAGACGAAGCTCACCTACGAAGAGATGTCCACCTTTCTGGCTGAAGTCGAAGCATGCCTTAACTCGAGGCCGCTTCAGACCTTGTCGGACGACCCGGAGGACCTCGCGGCCCTGACTCCAGGGTACTTCCTGGTTGGAGGCCGTCTGCGAGCGATCCCGGAGCCTCCTCTCGCCGACGTTCCGTCGAATCGACTCATCCGCTGGCGCTTGCTGCAACAAATGCGCGACCACCTGTGGCAGCGTTGGACCAAGGAGTACCTGCAAGTACTCACCCCACGGCCGAAATGGTGGACCATCCGAGGAAACCTGAAGACAGCTGTGCCTCCTCAAGAGCGAAGTAACCCCGCCGTGCCGGTGGCCACTCGCTCGTGTCATACGCCTGCATCCAGGAGAGGACGGTCAAGTGCGCGTGGTCGAAGTCCGGACCACTGGTGGCGACCTAACCCGTCCGGTCGATAAGATCATTCCGCTGCCGACGGCGGACCCCGTGAAGCCTGATACGCCGGTGTAGCTCGCTTTCGGGCAACTCGTAACTCCTGTAAATCAGCTACTGCTAACGCTCCTTCTTCATTAATTAACCGCTTTTGTGTTTTTCGATATGGTCGTAATTATGTACCCACCTCTAGAAGATTCCGATCGTGATAATTCGCTATCTTGCTTCGCCCGCACTCGTAAGGCACCCGACACCCACTTTGACGTGCAAGGTTAGGGTGTGCTTTGACAACACTGCCATCGCGCAGACGCGCCCCCGATTGAAACGCGCTCATCACCATGGTCGCGCCGTCCAACGCTGTCGCAATCGTCGACCGTACCCCGACGAGGCGGGCGGAATGTTGTAAATAAGCTGTGAATTTGGCTGGAGTGCATGAAGGAGAGAGTGCATTGGGTGAGCGAATGAATGCTTGCAGAGTGAATGAGTTAAGCCCTGAATGGCGTTTATTTAAAGAGTCTTTTAAGGGCAGCGACAGCAGTTTCATGCTTCGCGCGACGTGGGAGAGATTCGCTTCTCGCGGCCCGTGCGCCAATCGCGCGCTCGCGCCATCGCACGGCATAGCGAGAGCCGCTCTCTCGAAGCGATAGGCTCGAATGGTCGCCGCCGTTCAAACGCCCGCAATCAACCGTGAGCAAACAAACACAATAACAATTTCGTCCTCCGACTTTCCAGATGCCCGTTTTCTTATTATCCCGATACCTGAAGAGTGAGAATCTAATCACACTGAACATTCTGGAAGGTCGGAGACACAAAACAACTCGCTCGGCTTCGCCCCGCACTTAACGTTCGTCCATCGCCGGTGTCTCATCTCGGTCCGTCGCTCGAACTCAAATACACTCTGGCGATTACGTCGGGTAACTCGTGGCAATTAGTTCGCCTGTTGCAAGGCCGTTGCACCAGCACTGAAAGCCATTGCACCAGTACTGAAACCTCTTTGTAAATTATTGTACGTTGTTGAGAATACACTTATTCATTTGTGATACAGACTTATAGAGCTTGATAGCTCGCGTCATCCACGCTTCAAACTCCTTTTACTACTCGCTAACGCGAAGCGTTGTCACGAGATTGCAACACATACCATACCATATAATACATATATTAATTATATATTATATATATTAATATATAATTATATGTATTAATAATCTTTTTCTACGTAGCTATAATTATGGCTAGGCAGAACTATGTTGTACTATTCTACGTAGCCAGCATAATTATGGTTACACAGAATTACATACTTGTGTCACACCACAGTATGTGTCACCTGTATTGTAATGTTAATTAATGTTATAAAATATTAAATAAAACGTATAAATATATCTTATGAAGTTATCAATATTCAAGTAAGTTTTATTTTTTTCAGAATTAAGAAGGCTATAGGAGCCGTACGCGGTTTTCGGTGCGTTGATTCCAACGAAATTTTAATTTTTCGTTGAAATTAAATACTGCACGGGGCACGAATTTTTACTTGGTATACTGCCAAGATTTTTTCGGAATAATCTCGACTCGAGATTTTTAATTTCGACGATCCCCTCTGACCCCTCCAATGAAATATAAGCGAGAAAGATTTAAAATTTTATAATAACGTTTGTATTTCAAGAATAAAAATGTATAAAATATTTTCTCTCTTTTATGTGTATGTGTGTTATTATACAAATTATATAAATTTTTGTACTTAAAATCTTCTCGAAATTCTTTTTGATTATGGTTATATCTTTTAAGGCAGAAAAATTCTGGAAAACAGGATACCATAAACTTTCGATTGACATTACCACGATATATAAGAATATGTGCATATTCTACATATAACTGTTTAAATGGATATCTATATATTCATATGGCTATATAAATGGATATACTATGAATATTATATATGTACATCCATAAATTTTTACTAGTTAGATTGGAATAGATTGCTATTACGTATATTGTTCATTTAACTATTGGCTCTACAAAGTTAATTGATATAATTTGTATTTTATTATACTAATATAGTCGACATTTCTTTATATATATATATAGCACAAATGTAACTATCCTTGACTCATCAAAATGACGCTGACTCTTTGAATTAATTTAGTTAAATAAAAATTAATTTACAAGTCTTATTATATTAGTCTTATTATACAGTACTATTTCATAAGCATCTACTGTACATTTAGTATCTGTTAAAACAAACAATCATTAACATAATTCAATTAGATTACAGTAATAAGTGTTTAAAATGATGCCCTTCAACCTCAATGCACTTTCCAATTATTTGTAGAAAAGATTGATGTGTACGTAAAAGTACGTCTCTTTCAATATTTGCACAAGCATTTCGTATACGCTCCATGTTTTCTGGAGTCGTTGGTACATCGACATGAACTTTGTCTTTGAGATAACCCCATAAGAAAAAATCTGGGGATGTAAGGTCAGAAGATCGAGAGTTTAAATAATGACAATAATTACTAACACTACCAGTAGTACGTCTGGACTCGAAGACTCGAATGTTTACTTTCCGAGGCAGAACATTTACTGTTTACGTTTTTTTTGTTTACTTTTCGAGGCAGTACATTTAATGTTTACGTTTTTTCTTTACTTTCCGAGGCAGAACGGTTTGTTACAACCATGCATCTGCCTTTCTACTTCCAGCCGCCTTCGAGTCCAGACGTTCCACTGGTGGTGAGTACTCTGCGTTGATACCACTGCTTTCACTTTCAACAACCTGCTCATATCATTGTGTTGTCCGTGAAACCTTTATCTACTATTTAATTCGCTAGGCAGGTATTAACAATTACTGTTTGTAAAAGATTATCAACTCATCAACCGTCAATTTAATGTAAATCATTTGAAAGTTGACGCTTAAGTCTTAAGATAAATTATTTTATTGTGTTTAAGTTTTCTGTGAGTTGAGAGAGAGAGAGAGAGAAGTACTCTGCGTTGATACCACTGCTT
>NW_028141166.1:714745-882058 GCF_030444845.1 Prenolepis imparis | reverse complement strand
AAGCAGTGGTATCAACGCAGAGTACTTATACTCCTTTAACTCTCGCTTAAACGCAGTTCTTCGATTCGTCTTATTTCAGCTGGTAAGGCATTGTACATTTCCACTCCCTCATAAAACATACTCTTCTGTGCACTCGTTGTTCTATGAAACTGTACTACAATGTCCCCAGCTTGCCGTGTCTGTCTTTCATTCTCTTTTCCCACTATTGTTAACTTATTTCTTAATTGATCCGGTAACATATTCTTTAAAATCTTAAAGATAAATATACACACATTATAATTCTGCCTCTGTCTTATGGACATAAACTGCAGCGCTTGCAGCATACTCTCCACTTTGGTATATCTATCACATTGCAATATGACCCTCATGATCCGGTTTTGCGCTTTTTGCAATTCATTCAGTTGTGTTTCTCCCATATCAATTAACAGTGTCGCACAATACTCAAAGTGAGGCGCTATGATTGACTTATATATAATACATCTAGTGTATGCCGATATGTAGTTACCTATTTTAAAAAACTCACTTTTTTCCCTATTTTCTTTAGCATATAATCACAGTGGTCCTTAAATCTTAACCTATCGTCAATAATTATGCCTAGATATCTCATTCTTTTCACACGCTCTATCTCCGTTCCATCCAAACATTTCAGTGTAATGTTACCTCTCAGTTCTTTTCTTATACTTCGAACTATTATATATTTCGTTTTCCCTGCGTTCATTTTTAACTTATTTGTATTCATCCATCTTTCCACTGTAACAAATGCCATATTCATTTTTCTTTCTAATTCCGCACTACTCCCTCCAGTCACATACACTAGCGTATCGTCTGCAAACATTTTGATATTACATCCTTCCGGACAGACTTTAATTATATCGTTTATATATATTATAAATAACAAAGGTCCTAATACAGATCCCTGTGGTACTCCATATTCTGTGGCCAATAATGTAGACCATTCATTGTTAAATCATACCTGCTGTGTTCTATTCTTTAAATATGATCTTAACCATTCTAAAGCTGTTTCTCTAATTCCGTATTGATATAATTTCTCTAACAGTCTTTCTCTATCTATCGTTTCAAATGCTCGCTTGAAATCCATGAAAATTACCCCCACCATTTTTGCCTCACTAACTACCAGTTTCCATTCGTCAATGACTGTTTGAATCGCTGTTTCACACGAATACTGTTTTCTAAAACCTGACTGATGTTCTGTTATAATACAGTTATCTTCTAAATACGCCTCAATTTGCTTTTTAACTACTAATTCTAATACTTTCTCGAATATTGGTAACATATTAATAAGCCTAAATTCACTTGCTTTTCTGGCTTTTTCTATTTTTGGAATCGGTATTATCGTAGACGTTTTCCAACCTTCTGGACAGCAACCTTCCCTCAAAGAGTTATTTATTATATCAATAAATTCCTCTTTTATTACATAAAATACTGCTTTAAGTATATCACTAGTTAATTCCTCCTCCGTACCTTTCTTTTTTGGTAGTTCCATAACAATTTTTTGTAAATGCTCTATTCTAATCATCTCAAAATTTTCCATTATTCCCTCGCTTTCAATAACAAAAATAATTCTTTTACCTGGACTTCCTAACTTATCTCTACTTATAGATTTTACTATGTTCTCAATACTCTGTATATAATATAAATTAAATTTATTAGCTATATTGCACCCTTCAGTATTATCTAATATTTCAAAATCTATATTCTCTATTTTTTTGTACCCGTTGGTTCGCCCCTTATTATTTTTTTTTAAGGTTTTCCACATAGATGTCGGATTTCCCTTGTTATGATCTATCATATTTTCATAGTATTCTTTTTTCTTTGTCCTGATTAGTTTAACCACTGCATTTCTTTCGATTTTAAACTGTGACCAATTTTCATCCGTGTCATCATACAACGCTTTACTGTACGCCTCATCCCTTTTAGCCGCTGCTTCCCTTATTTCATCCGAAAACCACTTTTTCCCTTCCCATATTTTCGGAATTCTAAATTTTTTTCTAGGTGCTGTAGCATCCAACGCATCTACTATATTATCGACAAGTTTCTTCGCTCTCACACTGACATTCATATCTTGGCTTTTTCCTAATTTATTTTCCACTAATTTAATAAATTCATCTACACTAAACTCTTTAAAATTCCTAGCATTAAATTCTCTGTATTTATTATCAATTTTATTCGCATTAAGATCAACTTTTAACCACGCATGGTCCGTTATTTTAGGTTCATGAATTACTTGCACTTCTATTTTATTATTAGCGTAAATTAAATCTATAATTGTCTTACTATCTTTCGTAATTCTCGTCGGTTTATTTACATATTGTTTCATGCCTAAGCTCAACATTGTCGTTTGTAACTTCTTTGTATAAAACGAGTCCAACATAATATCTATATTAAATAAGTAACAATGTAGGCTCTCTGCATTTATAAATTACAAATTCAAAAGGAGGCTATATGGAGCCACGCGTAGGGTGTAGGTACGCAAAGCCGATACAGCCAAACCATTATTCCTATCGGAATCCGAAACATTGGAAACACTAATCTTCTGTAAGATATTCGAAATTTGTAAAGTAAAAGAATTAAATTGAAATAATAACTGCTTTAAAATATCACCATTATCAGAAGAATTAAAATTAATATCATAATTATTTACAAAACCGCTAAATTTTCCCCGATCACCATTCCTCTGAGAATCCAAACCGTCAGAATGACTAATACTCAAATTACAATCCACATTAGACGACTTATTTTTATTTTTATCTAAATTATTACAAGAATCCTCGGGGGGGAAAGACACACTAGACGGCATTCCATCAATTTTCTTTTTAATTTTCTTTCTCCACGCTTTAATTCTCGGAATCCAAATTCCACCCGAAGAAGACCAAGAGGACGAAGAAGAAGAAACATACAACGCATGAGCCAACGAAGGCGGAGAGGACATACCAGCAGCCACCCCAGCGTAAGAAGCCCCACAATCACCGCCCATAAACAACCCATCCGAACGGGAGCCATTAATAGAGGGAAACTCCTTAGAGGAGAAAGAGGGCGCAGTAGATCGAAAACAACCCTTAACAATATCCCTTGCATCCGATAAAGTAACATTCCTATAAGCCGAGATCATACGAATCTCCTCCCTCTGCAACCTCACCTCCGGACACTCGGAAGAATTCGCCGGATGACTCCCTTACAATTAACACACAAAGGCTCCTTCCGAGGACAAACAGTCCCCTCATCGTGTCTCCTCTCCCCCACACGACACACGAGGAAACCCCTTACAAATCGCACTCACATGCCCAAATCTAAAACACGAATAACATTGAGAAACTCGAGAAACATAAGGATATATCGGATATGATACATGAAAAAGTGTTATGTATTTAGGTAGACGCTGACCTTCAAAAGTTATTGTCAAAGTAGGAGTAAAATCAGCTTTCTTACTAACGCCAATGTCAATCTTATTATTGTTATTCTTATCATTACTAGAATCTTTATTTGAGGAACGATTCTTCCTAAAGAATCTCTTAACAGCAATTATTCTAAATGGACTTTTCGGGCCCTGCATAATATCATCCTCCGTCAAATCCAGAGGAACATCTCTTATAATACTCTTTCGAGAAATATAAAAAAGAGGAATAAAAGCAATAAGATCTTTTTCCCCTAAACTCTGGCTCTCAATTAATTTATTGGCCGCCTCCTTGTCCTTCAAAAAAACCGCCACTTTCGAATATCCTATTCTCTTAATTTCTATAATACTCTCTTTCATAATATTAAATATTACTTTTCCTACATAAATCGGATGTAATAGAGCTTTAGGATTAGATATCCTTTGAATGTGTACACAAAATAGTCCCTGATTGCTAATTGAATAACGATTAGATAGAACCTCACTCGACAAATATACGACAGAGCCTGTGACGTGACTAATTGATGAGGATTGCAAAGGACTGCTGAAGAACAATCAGAATTCTCCTCTGTTCTCAGACTTCTCCTCTTCAAGCTCTTCGACTTACAATACTGAGATGATGTGCACCCCAGAGATATACTCTTCTCGCCAGCCTCATTCGAAGATGCTATCCTGCCTGGAGTTGGTCCTCCAGCTTCCTGAGTAAGCAAATTCAATGCTTCCAAAACCTCTTGAGATTCAGAGTCAATATCCATGCAATCTTTACGCTCTTGAAAATTATCAAGGTTAATCATATTACTACTACTAGTACCAGTTCTATACATCATTAATTAGGAAATAGGAAAAATAAGAATAATACAATAAGGAAACGAAGTCGAATAAAGAGATAAAGAGTTGTCAAAATAATAAGTCAGTAAAGGAAAAAAGGAAAAGAATTCAGCACCGGCTCCAAAAACTGCTAGTCACGGCAAAAGTCGGATTAAAATGGCTGCCACCCTCGTTAATCTAAATCTAACACGTGGCAGTCAAATGTTCACTCTACCGAGACACCAACCATACACAAAACTCAGCAACACATTTCCAAAAATATATCAAGATTAAAATAATCTCCGTCAAAAAATCTAAGCGATCATCTGTCCGTGGCGCTCAGTTTGCTTGCTCAAATCGAAGTCACTCACCACGCACGAGTCCGAAGAAATCCCACGCCCCCCTCCTCGTCCGGTAGAACCGTAGCAGCGGATTCCGAGGCCCTTTCCCGGCGAAATTATGGGGCCCACCACCCAAGGATGCTGGAGATGCGGAGGCCATGACCACTTCCGGCGGGAGTACCCCAGAAAGCGAGAGTGGTGCGCACTCAAATTTGCTTCCGCTGTGGACGTTTAGGCACCACGGTGCGGAACTGCCCTGATTGTCGCGAGGGATGGCTCGCCCAAGGCCCGTACATCCCGCGACGCGGGCATGAAAGACCCAAACCCCCGCGACGACAAGGACTACCGCCGCCCCTGAACTGCCACGAGAACGCTAGGTCGGAACGAGAGATGTTCTAGAGCCTCTCCTTGGGGCTTACCAAACTTTTTTTTTGTTTTGACGAATCTAATAATTTTTTTATGTTCTAGTTATCGCGTATTATTAGTATTAAGTTTTGTTTATTTTTTTTTGTTACATTTTTTTCTCGTTGTCGCTCTTTATTATTTGGTTTTTTTGTTCTACCAGTTTTATTTTTTGTATTTGTCATAGCCACCAACTCTTGAATAAGATTACGAACCGTTCACGTGCGTGAGCGGGACGAATAAAGAATTACGTTTAGTTAGTGGGCGAGTCACTTAAATTATGAGTATGTTAATTTTGTACCATCCCTTCTTGCGTAAAACCCTCCGTTAGAGGCGAGCGGACGGAATCGATCTCCGCCTTAGAAATCGTAACATGCGCGTAGCGCATCTCTATGTACGGCGACTCAACCGCAGGGAGACGGTATCGCTCTCAAAAGGATACCCATGTCGTACTGTGTCATAACGTGTCGTCCATTCATGTTCAAGATGAGATGATTATATAATTTTTTTGTGTGTGCACAAATGCAGTCTCAGCTTTGAAGATTTCGGAGCTCTTACACACGTCGGCCGGTAGAGACTCAGATCCGAAACGTGAAGGGTAGCCTGACCGGTACGATTTATCTTGGCATGAGGGGGGGGTGTGACGTGGTCGTCACGACGCGCGTTCACCCCAACCTAATCGCGAGGCAAAAAGCCGAGCGGCCACGCCAATCGCGAGAGAGCGAGAGAGAGAGAGCAAAACCGGAAATCCCAGAGAGACTGAGCGCCGCCTTATTAATTAATATTAATTCGCGGGTATTTTAATTTATTTTCGGGAACTTGACTGAGAGAGAATATTGTCGCCGGAGAGAGAGAGCGAGAGGTATTGTCGTCGCAGGAGAGAGACAGCCGCCGTTTGAGAGATTAGCGAGACGAAAACACAGCCGAAAACAACAAGAGCTGACCTTGCTGACAACGTTGAAGGAAGCAAATACAGCGAGTAATAAAGGAATTCGGTCTTGGAGATTACGTAGTCACCGGCAGGAGGTCGAAAAAGAAATAGAAAAAATAATTTCTATTATTACGATAGAAAAATGCATGTTAACGGCGCGCGCGAAGGCATAGCGCCTCGCTGTAGCGGCGCGGCGGCTGAGCGCTCACGCACACTACCAGACGCGCGGCTCATTGACGTACGCCCAGTTAAAAGTCGGCGCTGATTGGATTAACGTTACTCAATAATTACTGCTTTATTAAGCATGATAAAAAAAAATGGTTCAAGACTTTTTGACTCAGTTTTTCATGAGGGATATCACTGTATAAATAGTGGGCGCGAATTAAGTGACACCCTGTATATAAAATATAATTATTCGTGGAAACTGTTCACAGAGAGTTTCAATTTTTTAATTGCACTGCCTTACATTTAAAATAAAAAAATATTTATATTTACAATCTTTGTGAAAAAAGTAAATGAAGTGCATAAGGTATATTTAAAATTATATACAGCCTCACACATATCATAGATCATTTTTTAAAGAAAACAGTAATTCATTAAGTAATTTTTTGATACATGCAAATGATCATAAAATGGTCTTTCCAGAGAAATCGTGATCGAATCGATCGTGATCAAATTGACATCGATTCGACCAATCATTTCTCGCTGGGTTAATAGTCAAATGTTTAAATTAAAAGATGCGGACAAATATTGTCCCGAAGTATAGTTAATGCAATAAATAATTGGCAAGTTGAGTTTGCTTGTAAGTATTCTATTCAGTCGATCTATAATAGCTTCATTCTCTAAATAGAATTGCAAGATAAATTAATTTATGCAAATATATGCTAATAAGAAGTAAGTTTACTACACACATCGAAAGCATAAAAATAATATCTATTGTGGCGGCAAAAATGCGCCACTATATGCCCCCGCGAGCACACAACGCGCGATGCATATTGCCCGAGAGCGCGCCGCGCGAACGATAGTAGCAGCGCGGGAGCGAAACTAAAGTCACTAGATATACCTATAAAGTACCGCAATCGTTCCGCCATTTTGGCTCCAGTACGCGGCTATTTCAAATTTTAGTGTATGATAATTGTACTTTAGATGTTAGGTTACAAAGTGTACTACGTACACTTTCCGACGCCATATTGGCTCCAACGTGCTAAAAAAAAAAAAGCATTATGGATTGCGGTACTTTATATATCTAGTGATGTTCCGGAAAATTCTAAATGTATGCGGTAGTTTCGTTCATCGTATTTGTAATTATCAGAATCTTCTAAACCCAACACGTTCAGTATACGACAAAGGTCGATTCTCTCGATTTGTTTTTCTGACCTCTCGGTGTGCGAAAATAATACCTTCGAGTCAGACCACGGTAACCGAGCAAATAAAGCCATCGAACGATTTATGTCTTTATTTGGATATGAGACTCTCGCCCGTTTATTCTCTCGTGTTTTTCGAGAGCATTCTTCGAATAGAAGTCACCGAGAACAGACGTATCGGATATTGTCGCTCCGAGACTTGTATCGCTAAACCTTATACCGCGAATAATAAACTTAGTCGGACGGCCCAATAGGCAGCAAATTCAATAAAGTTATACTGATTGTTTCTGAAGTAGATTTTCTATTCTTTAAAGTGTCTCGTGTCAGCCTTGTGTTTTGTTTCAATTAATGTGACGTGAAGATCGAGGGCGCGTCAACATTAAATGGTCCTTCGAGCCGGATTTCCGGAGATACTGACGGAGAATAACACTGCTTGAAGAAACGAGTGGAGACACGTGAGCGCCCGCGAATTCACCAACGGCAAGCTCAAGGATCAATTGTGTGTTTACAGTCATAAGAACAACGGGTCGTTTCTCTCTCGATCGGCACCTACAGACCGTACGTACTCATTCGCGAAAAGGAACTTAGCGGAATATTGAAGTAAAATCAGCTATTTTCGGACGACTTAATATCGAAAGTTCGGCTATCCGAACTCTCTGAATCTGTTCTCTGCGTTCGACGTGTTACTGTTCACGCGACCTCACGCAGCTCAACCTGCGTAATCTACAACGCTGCCGCTGCGAGCTTCTCTGCACTCATTGGCGTCGACCTCAAGTTTACAACTGTTAAAAACCTTGCCGAAGACGTTCCGCGGCCTACTTTATTTCGGGCAAAACCATCGACTGACTCGTCTCTGGAACGGAGTATAATCTACCCACGATCATGGATGACGATCTGTCCAATCTCATCAGCGAGCAAGCAATCACGATCGCTTCGATTAAACGTGTTCTTCCCAATTTTAAGAAAATTGGTAAGGCGAATTTCACGACGTACAAGGCAAAAAATCGACTGGAATACTTGGAATCTCTCTGGGAGAAATGTCAACAAGTGAACGTCTGCCTGGAACAGGAGATCCGGTCTGATGAAAGGACCGACGAGCCTTACTTCGCCAAGGAGGAGTTTTTCAAAGCCGAGGACGCCTACCACGAAGCGGCGGACTTTCTCGCCGATACCATTGGTAACCTTTCTCCAACCACCTCGACCGCGAACGCGAATACGAGCGTTCCGGTGAATGATATCTCGACGCGCGATTCTTCCGCATCGGTAACGTTGCAATTGCCGCGTATCGTGTTACCGAAGTTTTCTGGCAAATTCACGGAGTGGGAGAATTTCCGCGGAATGTTCACGTCACTCGTCGCGTCGAAAGATTCTTTATCGGATACACAAAAGTTACACTATTTGAAAACTAGCGTCACGGGTGACGCCGCGTTGTTGCTAAACCATATTCAGATCGTAGATACGAATTACGACGCGGCGTGGAAATTGCTCACCGAAGAGTACAACGATCAACGCGCGCTAATTCACGCTCATCTCAACGCGTTCGTAGATTTACCTATAATGAAAACGGAGACGGCCGTTGAGCTCAAAGGTTTACGCGATATTGTCGCCGCGTCTCTAGCTGCGCTAAAAAATCTGGGGAAATCAGTCGACCAATGGGACGATTGGTTAGTTTATGTTCTTTCGAACAAGTTTAGCCCTCGTACGCGTAACGAGTGGAATTTGCAGTGCGGCAAATCGAGCGTTTATCCGACTTACAAAGAAATCCGTGATTTCATGACTCTACGCATCCGCGGGCTTACCGACTACTCTAAAGGCAAAGCGGACACGCTCCCGAACAAGAATAAGAGTTCGCATCGTATTTCCGTTAATAATGTGAACGTCGAGAAATGCTTGAATTGCTCCGGATCGCACCGTTTATTTCAATGCGAAGATTTCAAAGGCAAATCCATAGATGAGAAAGTTCAAATTTGTAAGCTGCACAAATGTTGCTTTAATTGTCTGAAGAGCGGTCATTTTCCTGGAAGCTGTCCAAGTAAAAAGCGATGCAACGTGTGTCGACGTTCGCATCACACTCTTTTACACCGCGATGCTAACATTAACGTTTCACATACTTCCGGTAGTTCAACCTCCAACGTCACCGTTAATACGGTCGCGCAAACTCAACCGAATATCAATCACCGGAGCAATTCAGACGTTTCCGAAGGCGACTCCGTCGTCGCTTCGGTACAGACCGTTGATGCGTCGATCAAACGACCTCCGAGCGTCTTGTTAGCAACAGCGAGAGTGGTCCTTCGCACGGCGGAAGGACGCTCCTTTACCGTGCGTGCGTTACTTGACCAAGGTTCGGCGGTCAGTTTTATCTCCGAGGCTCTGTGCCAAACACTGCGTACGAAACGTATCCGCACGAATCTTCAAGTACACTGCTTCGGCGAACGATTCAGTGGCGTAGCGAAGTCGCGAGTATCTCTTACGCTTACGCCTTGCTTCGAATTAAGTAACGAGTTCCCATTGCATGCGTTCGTATATCAGAAAATCACTTCGTACGCCGGTTCGAAAACTAAGCCGATGGATTCTTGGCCTCATTTACAAAACTTATCTCTAGCGGATCCGGACCCGTTCGGTAGTCAACCGATTCATCTGCTTATCGGAGCCGATTTGTACGGGTCACTGCTTCTACGTGAAGTAAAAAGAGGTCCGATCGGTACTCCGACTGCCCAACTTACCGTCTTAGGGTGGATAATCTCCGGTCCAACCGGAACATCCGGTCCAGACGACGGAAAAGCTTACTCTCTTAATTGCGTGTCAGCGATACCACTCGACTCTCTCCTCCAAAAATTCTGGGAGATCGAGGAAGTCCCTTCCTCACCTACTCTGTCAGACGAAGACGCGCGATGCGAGCAGCATTTTCTTCAAACTCACCAACGGGACCGAAACGGCCGCTATATTGTTCGATTGCCCTTTAAAACCGATCCACCGATCGATATCGGTTCCTCTCATCTGACCGCCGCGTTGCTCTATTCGAAATTAGAACGACGATTACACAAAAATCCGGTGCTCGCGAAACAATACTCTAAAGGAATATGAAGAAATGAATCATATGGAACTCGTCTCGGAGAACTCTCCGTCGCGATCTCTACCGGTCTATTTACCGCATCATCCGATCCTACGCGAGTCAAGCTCTACGACTAAGCTTCGCGTAGTTTTTAATGCGTCGTGCAAGACTAGCAACGGATCGACACTAAACGATCATTTGATGACCGGTCCTAAATTACAGCAAGATTTACCTTCAATTATACTTCGCTGGCGGCAGCATCGGTACGTGTACACAGCGGATCTCGAAAAAATGTTTCGTCAGATACGAATACATCCGGATGACGCAGATTACACGCGTATTTTATGGCGACCGCGTGAGGAACTTCCTGTTCAGTCTTATCGGCTCTCCACGGTCACTTATGGTACCGCCCCGGCTCCGTATCTAGCGATGCGAGTTCTACAACAATTAGCTTCGGACGACGGTTCCTCGTTTCCGCGCGCTCGAGAAGTCATTCGAGACTCTATTTATATCGACGACGTGCTGTTTGGTTCCGATCGCATACCATCCCTTCGCGAAATTCGAACTCAACTCACGCAGTTAATGTCGCGAGGCGGGTTCCATTTGAGAAAATGGGCCGCTAACTTGAGCGAACTATTAGACGACATCCCTTCGGGAGAGCACGAGCTAGCTCTCGACCATCCCTTTGATCGAGACGAGACCCTTAATGTATTGGGTCTTACTTGGATACCGCGGGAGGATAATTTTCGATTTCAGACCGAAATTCCGATTACTATTCCGACAACGAAACGTTCAATTCTGTCGTTCATCGCCCGGTTTTTTGATCCCTTAGGTTGGACTTCACCAGTAGTAATCACGGCGAAAATTTTAATCCAAGAACTGTGGATTCAGAAGTCAGACTGGGATACCCCTATCGCCGCCGAGTTCCTGGAGCCGTGGGAAAAATATCACGCGGAATTTTCCGGACTGTCCCAAATTCGTATACCGCGATGGACTGGTATGCAGCCGGAAACCGCCGGAGTCGAATTGCACGGATTCGCCGACGCTTCCAATCGCGCATATGCCGCGGTGGTATATTTGAGAGTTCTTCGATTATTCGACGAGATTTCGGTGACTCTGTTAACTGCCAAATCAAAAGTGGCACCGATTAAAACGGTCAGCGTACCGCGACTTGAATTAAATGCTATCGTTTTACTAACCTGACTGCTTGAATCCGTACAACATTCACTCAATTTCAAACCGCCTCCGACATACGGTTGGTCGGACTCTTCCGTCGCTTTAGCTTGGTTACGCGGTCATCCGTCCAAATGGAATACTTATGTCGCTAACCGAGTTTCAGAGGTTCAAACGCGCCTTCCGTTGGTCAAATGGAATCACGTACCATCGCAAGAAAATCCCGTGGATTGCGCATCGCGTGGCCTCCCCTGCAGAATTGCGCGATTTCAAGTTGTGGTGGTCGGGTCCCAGCTGGCTTAGTACCCCCTCCACCACCTGGCCGCTTCATAATCAAATACGAGATCGCCTCGAACCCGACCGAAATCGTATCCACTCCGAGTCTCGACGCGTAAACGTATGCCACACGCAAACTGAGCCTGAATGGGAGTTACCGAACGAATTCTCGAGCTGGCCAAAATTAATAAGAATTACCGCGCTAGTTCAACGGTTTGTTTCGAAGCTCAAAGATCGCGTTGCTCAACCCCGTTCCCCCTGGGTAACCGCGGACGAAATTCAAGAAGCCACCCGGTTTTGGTTCAATTACGTACAGCAACGTCGATTCGCTTCCGAATTGCGAGCTTTAAACTCCAATCAGCCCGTATCGAAATCTAGTGCGCTATTTTCTCTTCACCCCTTCCTCGGGAAAAACAAATTAATTCGCCTCGGCGGGCGGATTGAGAATTCGCATTTAAGCTATAACGAACGGCACCCTATAATTTTGCCGAAACACCGAATTGCGGACTTGTTAATCGACCAGGCGCATAAGATTGCCCTCCACGGCGGTACTCAGTTGACGTTGCGAATCCTGCGTCAAACCTATTGGATAATTTCAGCTCGCACTAGCGTTAAATCACACATTCGCAACTGCATTAGATGTGTCCGCGAACGCGCCCTCTCACCGCAACAATTGATGGGGAACCTTCCCCGCCCACGGGTCTCCCGATCCGCTCCGTTTTCCCACACGGGTGTCGATTACGCGGGACCGATATCTATTATTCCAACCGTGGGGAGAGGTCAACGCTCTCGGAAATATTACGTAGCCGTCTTTATTTGTCTCTCGACGAAAGCTATTCATTTAGAATACGTCGAAGATTACTCCGCAGCCGGGTTCCTCGCCGCTTTTCAAAGATTCGTGAGTCGCCGCGGTCTTCCCTCCGATCTATACAGTGACAACGGCACCAATTTTCAAGGAGCCGACAAAGAATTGTCCTCAGCTTACAAGCGTCTTGTCGCCGACCCGCAATTTCAGAGTTTTATGGCCAAGGATCACATCAAATGGCACTTTATTCCACCCTCCGCTCCGCATTTCGGCGGACTCTGGGAGGCTGGAGTAAAAGCCTTAAAATATCATCTTAAAAGAGTAATAGGTTCACGCAAGTTATCACAACTCGAATTCGCTACGCTACTGTGTCGGATTGAGGCGTGTCTGAACTCGCGCCCGATTTCCGCGCTGCACGACGATCCGAGCGATTTCAGCGCGTTAACGCCAGGTCATTTTCTAGTCGGTCGTCCGCTCGTCAGTCCACCGGAAGAATCGGTTCTCGAAATAAATTCAAATCGACTTTCTCGTTGGCAACAGATGCATGCGTTGTTGGAACAGATTTGGCGAGCGTGGTCCTCCGATTATTTGCATACGTTGCAACAAAGGCGAAAGTGGCAAGAGAGTCAACCAGAGCTGAAAACCAACGAATTGGTTCTCTTGAAAAACAATTTGTCACCGCCTTCCAAATGGGAACTCGCACGCGTCGTCGAAGTTCACCCGGGTACCGACAATCACGTACGCGTGATTACCGTTCGAACAGCAAAAACGATTTTAAAAAGACCGATTACACGAATCTGCCGATTACCGATCTCCAGTAACCCCGATTCTTAAGTGCAACCACCTCCATCACCTTCTCGAAATAACAAGTTTAAGCGATAAAGCGAGATAAGGAACATACCATTGTCCGCGTAGTCAAAATTATAACATTACCTAAACAATGTAATCGAATAACTTTGGGCCGTCCAATTCAAATGCGATTGCCGTATCCGTTCGACTTTCAGGTAACCGAACGTTTCGTACACCGTTGGTATACGAGGCGGGCGGAATGTTCCGGAAAATTTTAAATGTATGCGGTAGTTTCGTTATCGTATTTGTAATTATCAGAATCTTCTAAAGCCAACACGTTCGGTATACGACAAAGGTCGATTCTCTCGATTTGTTTTTCTGACCTCTCGGTGTGCGAAAATAATACCTTCGAGTCAGACCACGGTAACCGAGCAAATAAAGCCATCGAACGATTTATGTCTTTATTTGGATATGAGACTCTCGCCCGTTTATTCTCTCATGTTTTTCGAGAGCATTCTTCGAGTAGAAGTCACCGAGAACAGACGTATCGGATATTGTCGCTCCGAGACTTGTATCGCTAAACCTTATACCGCGAATAATAAACTTAGTCGGACGACCCAATAGGCAGCAAATTCAATAAAGTTATACTGATTGTTTCTGAAGTAGATTTTCTATTCTTTAAAGTGTCTCGTGTCAGCCTTGTGTTTTGTTTCAATTAATGTGACGTGAAGATCGAGGGCGCGTCAACAAGTGACTTTAGCGAAACCAGTAAGTGAAATCCCCCCACGCGGATATATAAGAAGACCCCTTGCGGTGAATAAAAATCTTTTCCTCTCGCTCATGGCGCCAGTCGCTAAAGACCAGAAGAAAGCTTTGAAGGAGACTTTTCTCCCACATACGCCCCCGCAGCGGCGTAACGAAGAGGACGCCACTATCCGGCGAAAGACATGCCCCGTGCCGCTGAATAAATTGACGAAGCGGAGGCGTCGGAGCAGCAGTACAACTCGGAGTTCCGACGCATACACTTCGGGTCCTTCTAAGGACCGCGTCGACTCCCGCTATTCTCGGGATCGCGGTAAACCGTTGAAGCAACTTCCTGGTGTCAATCCGCCGGAACGGTCCACGAACCAACTACCGGGCGTCAATACGCCGGAGCCAATCATCGATCAACTCCCTGGCGTCCATACGCCGGAGCTGACCAACGATCTACTCCCTGGCGTTATTACGCCGGAGCCAACCGTCGAGCTACTCCCTGGCGTCACTACGCCGGAGCCAACCGTCGAACTACTCCCTAGCGTCAATACGCCGAAGACGTTCAACGATCCACTCCCTGGCGTCAATACGCCGGAGCCGACCAACGATCTACTCCCGGGCGTTAATACGCCGGAGCAGCCAGTCAAACGGCCTCCTAGCACCTATCTGTCCCCTTTCAGGAATACTGTACGTGATCCACGGAAGAGAGGGTTCCTGCACTCCCTCGAACCAAGTAACAGACCCGACCAGGTCTCCGACGACGATTCCTATCTCGAGACGCAGGCGAGCCCACTAGACGAACTCCTTGGGGTCAGCCCACAACATCCTGGACCGGATACCTCTCCACGGGTAATCCCTTGGAGAGTACCTGCTCGACTCTCTCCACTGAAGGGATCTCCAGTAAATCATATCGAGACGTGGGAACGCAAACGAAGAGAAAATTACGTGGCCATCGTAGAAGGATTAAGCGTTGTTGCAATAACAATAATTATTATTCATGTAATAAGGAGAACAGAAAAGTTTAAATAAATGCTAGAAAGAAGTATTAGAGAAAGAAGTCAACAAAAAGAACGTATAGATCATTTATAGACCTCCATGCTAATCCACATCCTCAGCCGCTCGTCACCTAGATTGTCTAATAGTAGAACAAGATAGCTACATCTATAATATCCAAAATAAATTTAGGAATTTTTACGCTTCAAGAAAGCAAGTTTATTATAATACTTTATAATTATAATTTAATATTTTATAATTATAATTTATAATTATAAATAATATATCATTTGTTTTTTTATTCTATCATTTTTCTACTTGTACATTTTGAAAAATTGCGAAAAAAATTTGATTACGCCTGTGTGTGTATAACAATCTTTGATCGAATTGAATATACTATATACATTACTGTACATTTTAATCGAAGAAAATGCAGTAATTATTAATTTATCAATAATTTTATAATTTGATCATAAAGATCATTATAATTAATCATGAAATAGAGTTTCAAAAAATAATATTTAGAAATAAAAACTCATAATTTATACACATACACTCACGCACACGAACTCGACGTGTTACAAAGAATTAATCAAAAGACATGAATAAGGAACATTGATTCGATTAGTATATTTAAATCATTGAGAAGATCGCATGGAACATTGATCAGTATTGATCACTCATAGTCGAGAATCTCGTAAATTACTTATAATAGAATGAAATGTTTTACAATGCTTGATTTCATTAACTCTGAAGATCATCCAATTGGAGAAGTAATACACTATTTCTGGCGACGAGAATACCAAGGTAGAGGTATACAACATTTCCACTTATTAATTTGGATTAAAAATGCACCGATTTTTTATGAATCTACTATTGAAAAAGTTTCCAAATTTATTTTACAACATATAAGCTGCAAAATGCCAGATAAAAATATTTCGCCATTATTGTAGACGTGTTAATACGCATCAGCGACATAAAGATTATTGTCTTCGTTCTAAAAAAGTATGACGTAAAGTTATTCGTCGGTGTCGTTTTGGATTTCCTTGTTCCGTTACTGAAACTTTGAATATGAGAGATGTAGCAACTTCGATAGCAGGTAGAAAACAATTGAAACATAAAAGTAGGCTTTATGATCTTCCTCGAACGGATAATGAAAGTTAATATAAATGATTATAATCCTGTTCTTCTTACTGCATGGGAAGGTAATATGGATATACAATTGGTGAAAAATCTACGTTGCTTACTTGGTACATTACTAAATATATGAATAAAGCGGGAAAAAGTGAGTTGTCAGATGCTATCTTTAGTAAGAATAATAAAAAGTCATTAACGAGTTATCTTTGGAATATTGCTTTGCGATTTACGAATAATAGAGAATGTGGGGAGCTTTGGAAACTGCTCATACATTGTTAAGTATTCTTTTGTATGGAACTGATTGAAATAGAACTATCAAATGGTTAGACGTTAATCAAATACGATACAGAAAATTAAAAAGTCTCAAAGAAATTGAAGCTCTTAATCCCTGGTAGAAATTTTGATTTGGCGCTTGCATGGCACTGACCAACGTGCCATATTTTATTTCAGGAGCTAGCATGGCACGCTGGTAAGCACCATCCTTGAATCGTCACGTTTTGCCTGCTGGCGCCACAACTTTGAAAAATTTGGCATGGTCCTGGCATGGCGCTAACAGTAAGACTTGCGTCCATTCAATTTTATAATGAATGTCACGCATTTATAAATTCTTTAGGATAAGGCTGTGGCGTGGCAAACTTGCATGGTGCTGACAAGTGTCGTGGCGTCGACAAGGCAATTTCTACCAGGAATGCTGAATCTACAGATATATTTTATCCATCTTCGATAGATAATCATTATCCATAGGCCAAGTGAACTAGAAAATATATCTCTTCATGAGTTTGCACAGTGGTATGATATCTCGAAGATTAAACTGAAAAATAAGGATATTGAATATTATAAAATAGATAATGGTTATTATCTAAAACGGCGACAGCGTGGATATCTTATTAATCATTATAGATATGATGTTAATACACAGCCGAAAAATGATTTTTTTTTCGTTATTGCTTATGTTTAAACCATGGCGAAAATTAAAGGATCTTAAAAATGAGTGCGATACTTATGCCGAATCATTTCACAAAGTAAAATTATGCATCTTGTAGAAGCATTGCAATATCATGAAATATTAGAAGAATTGTAAAAAGCATTTGAAACTGCAAAACAGTTAGTTCAGCAATGCTTAGATGATGATTTACAAAAACAGGAGTCTCAGGATGATCCTGAAAATCCTATAGGTGTTCAAAATATAGAGGTTGGTAAAGCAATGCACGATTTCAAAGATCTTGGTGATAAAGTAATTCGAGAAAGTGATGTATCTGAAATGATAGCAAAGTTAAATATGGATCAAAAACGAGTATTCAAGTTCAGATCAAAGAATTCAACAAAGTACTGCTTGGGTCATACATGATTTTCAAAATACAGATAAGGTTTCATGTTATGCAAATACAATATTGCAATGTTTATTACATTTAAATGTTATTAGGCAACAGTTGATTAATTGCGATAAAACAGATGTTTTACGTACATCGCGTTAATGCATCGATGTGAAAATGGAATGCGTAATCTAAATACATATGCAATGTTTGGGAGAATATTTTTCGAGCATCATAAAACGAAATGCATATGATTTTCTTATAGCACTTTGCGAAAGATATAAGTGTATAAGAAATTTGCTACAACATCAAGTAACATCTACTAAGCGATGTAAAACATGTGGCAGTATAAAAACTATTGTCGATAATAATATTGCTATTTCGATTTCTCTTGATAATTTAAAGAAGAAAAGTTATAATCTTAATGATTTATTAAATGTTACATTTTCACATTGGTGTCAGTCACACAATGAATCATGTGAATATTGCACTGGAAATGATATAATATTTAAAAATGAAATAACATTAACAAAAGAAATAGTTGTTATTTGTTTAATAATTTTTTTATCACAAGATGATAAATTAATAAAAACAGCACACAAATTTAACTTATGTACTGTCCCAACAACTAAAATATTAATAGCAGGACAATTGAACAAGATGATGAATGCTATACTTCATCATGGTTCGTGTATTGATGAAGGTCATTATGTAAGTATATGTAGAGAAGAAGTATCTATATGTATAATACTTGGATTGAAATTGATGATGCGCAAGTTAAAAAAAGACAGTAGCTTAGAGAGGTGCTAAATATATAATATTTTTACAAAAGATGGCTAATAAATAATACATATTAAATAATAAAGGATAAAGATTATATTTATAATTAATATTTAATCATTTAATAATTGTATTTCGATCAATCCTATATAAGAGAATGTACTACAAATACATATTAATGTATTAGCAATATCGTAAATTATATTTCATATTCTACATTTTATTCATTAACTGCATTAGAAAAAATATTTGGATAAATTGTCAATAATTTGTCTTTATTACTTTTATTAAAAATATAATTATTTATAATTTGTTTCTTTTGTTTACATATTTAATGATGAACTGATAAGCAACGATTATCTATCAATAGACCAGAAGCATAGATTGCGAATAATAATTGTATATTTCTAATGACATATTGATAATTATCCGGTATTTTTAAATATATAAATAATATAATAAAATCATTTTAAATATATAAATAAATATAGAATTTTAAAAATAAGAATAACAAAAATAAATTGAAAGATATTCATAATAAGTAAAGAGGACCGTCGTATTTTCATAAAATGACGGAGGTTGTGGCGGGTTCTTTGCTTATTTATTATAAAGATATTTAACATATACTATAAAAAAAAATAATTCCTCAAAATTTACCTTAAAAAAAAAAGAATGATATAATCCCTAAAAACTTACCTTTTCAAAAAAGGTAAAAAAGGCGCCAAGTTCACGCGCGCGAGTACATTGCAAATCCATCATACCAGTGAAAAATTACCCATTGCAAACCCATGTAGAATTATAATACAAATAAAAAATTATACATTGCAAATCTATGTAGAATTGTACCCATGTAGAATCATACCAATAAACAATTACTCATTGTAAACCCATGTAGAATTATAAGATTTTCAAAAAAATGATATACTACAAAAAAGAATGATATAATCCCTAAAAACTTATTTTTTCAAGAAAGGTAAAAAAGGCGCCAAGTTCACGCGCGTGAGTACATTGCAAATCCATTGTACCAGTGAAAAATTCTTTATTGCAAACCCATATAGAATCGTATCAGTAAAAAATTACTCATTGCAAACCCATGTAGAATTGTATGCAAATCCATGTAGAAGTATTATATTTTCAAAGAAATAATATACTACAAAAAAGAATAATATAATCCCTAAAAACTCACCTTTCCAAAAGGTAAAAGAAAAGCACCAAGTTCACGCGCGCGAGTTCATTGCAAATTCATTGTACCAGTAAAAAATTTTTTATTGCAAACCCATGTAGAATCGTATCAGTGAAAAATTACTCATTACAAACCCATGTAGAATCGTACAAATAAAAAAGTATTCATTGCAAATCCATGTAGAATTGTATTAACTAAAAAAAATTATTTTCATAAAAAAGTTTGAGATGTATAATTATTATATTAAACTCTATATAGGTTTGCAATTTTAATTTTTCACTGGTACAAGTTTCTACTTTCATTTGGCGCAATTTTTTTTATATCATTATTTTTGTAGGATATACTCGTATCTAGAAAGTTAAAACAAATATTTTGTACAACTTTTTTAAGAAAATAATTTTTTTTAGTTAATACAATTCGACATGGATTTGCAATGAATAATTTTTTATTTGTACGATTCTACATGGATTTTTTGTATGAGTAATTTTTCACTGATACGATTCTACATGGGTTTGCAAAAAATAATTTTTTACTGGTACAATAAATTTGCAATGTAGTCGCGCGCGTGAACTTGACGCATCTTTTTTACCTTTTTTGAAAAGGTAAGTTTTTAGTGTTTCAATATTCATTGCGTCCGCTCTAAACTTGTACAGCAACCCTGCCATTTTTTTGAATGATTTATGATGACACAAAATGAATTTAATCCTACAAAAATTAGTTAGATGCATAGGAAAAATATGGTAATTTTTACATATCTTTAAGAAACGCAATTTTGACCGCGCTCTTACCAATGAATAATTCGCATCAATACATTGCTTTAACCAATTAATAGTTATGTCTCCAAATGCTCGATATACCGGGTGAGGCAATAATTATTAGCACTTTAAATATCTTTATAAATATTGATTTTAGACAAAAATGTTTGAAACAAAAGTTGTAGGGTTTCAAGGGGGACATAACATCGTAATCAAGAATTGCCCTTGAGTGGCGTTTTTCAAGGTCATTTAAAGATCATTTATGTTTTTTAAAATGGAATTTTCTAAATTTTTTATATAAATCGATTCCCCGCAATATTCACTATAAAAAGTTATAAGTGCAACATGGCCAAAAAATGAATAGTTTACGAGATATTTTATAAATAAATGCAAGCATGTCAAACATGCGGCCCGCGGACCTACTCTCCTTATGACTCTTTCTTTTCCATCAAGTCTGATCTTCTTTTCGTCCAACTCAGTCCCTCCGCGTCCCAAAACCATTCTTCGCCATCGATCCATATCCTCTTATTCGTCATCTCCACTATTCTTCCCCTCTTTCTCTCCATCCTCGCCTTCTCCACTATCCTCCACCTTGCGCTTCTCTTCTCCATCGTCAAATCCTCATCAATCCAAACTCCCCATTTCTTACTTATCCCCGGCAATTTTTCAACATCTCATCCTTATCCTTTTCCTCCTTCATCTCCACGATCAGTACCCATGCTCCCGTCTCTCCTATCCTCTCCATTATATCTCCTATCTTTGCTTCCTTCCCTATCACTCTCGCTATAATCTCCTCCACAAACATTCGCCTCTCTTCTTGGTCTTCTCCCTCCATTCCTTTCCAGATCAAGTTTGTCCTTCTCTTCCTTCTTCTTTCCTGTTCCTCCCTCTTCTCATTTTCCTTTTGGCCTCTCTCCCGTCTTTCCTCTCTCTCTCCTCCTTTTCTCCTCTCTTTCCTCTATCTTCCTCCATACCTCCAATCCTTTACTTCCCTTCTCTTTTGTATCGCTCTCCATCTTTCTTCTGCCCTCTCTGTCTCCTTCTCCTTCCTCTTGCTGCAGACCTCCCTCTCTTTCGCTTCCTTTCTTCTCATTCCGTATGCATTCCTCCCTGACGATCTTGTCCTCCTCTTTTTTTACTATCTTCCACCATTCCTCTTCCTCGCTCTCCTCTCCTCCTCCTCTTCCCTTTCTTCCTTTTTTCTCTTCCCTGCTCTCTAACTCCCCCTCATCCCCCCCTTAGTTCCACGTCTTCCTCTCTCTCTTCGGCCTCACCCTCCTTCTTTCTTCCTTCCCTCTTGCCTTCATCTTCTTTCTTCACTTTCCTTCCTCCTTGTCCTGATCCTTCCTCAATTGTATCCTCAGCCTTCGCGCCCCAATTACTTAAACTTTCCTCCTTTTCTTCCTCATCTTTCTTCATGTGGTCTCCATCCAGTGGTTTCTCTTTTAACGCCTCTCCCTCTCTCCTCTTCTCATCATCACTCTGCCTTGTATCTCCCCCCTTCTCTTTCTCCTCCTCTTCCTTACACTTTCCTCCGTCTCCTCTCTCTCCTCACTCAACTCCTGCTCTTCAATCCTCCTGTCCTCTCTCCGCCTGTCTTCCTTCCTCCTGTCACTCTCCTCGTCCTCGTCAACTTCCTTCTCCCCCTTTTCTTTCTCCATCTCCCTCTACGCTCTCTGTATCTCTTCTGTTTTCTCTGTCCTCTCGCCCTGTACTTCCTTCCTTCCTTCCACCTCTCCTTCCCTTTCTACATATGTCCTATTCTTTCTCTCCTCTTCCTTTCTCTCCGCAGCTCCTTGCTTCTCTCTCCACCCTTCTAACCTCTTTCCTGACCATTCTTCTAAAATCTCCACTATCCTTATCACTAACTCTTTCAATTCCTTTAACTCCTTTATCCCCTCCTTCGACTCCATTTCCTTTGTTATCTTTATCCATCTTGTCCGCGTCCTTTCCTCTTGAACTCTCTTATCTCACGCTTTCTAACCTTCTAATCTTCTTCCAATCTTCTGCCGCATTTGTCAGCTGGATCGCTATCGACCCTGCATGTGTCGATCATACCGTGGCGCCCTCTTTAACAACCCACTTCCTCTCCCGTATCCATCTTCCTTCGCTTTCTCCATCTGAACCGCTCGACCCACTCTCTTTCTGCCGCAACCTCCGTGGCGCCCTCTCCATCTATCCTTTCTCTCATCTAAGCTTCTCCGTGCTGTCCAGCGGCCTCTCTCTCATCTCCTCTTCCACGTCACGTCTCCTCGTCCTTTTTTCACGCTGCTCCATATTTTTCCACCTTCCATAAAATCCTTTCTTCTTCGTTCTCAAGCTCTCCAACACCTCACTCAACTCCTCCTGTGTTCCTCTATCCGCCTCTTATTTCCTTCTCCTCCATCTCACCTAACAAACCACCTTTTTCCCATCCCCACACGGAGCACTAGATTTCGCCTGTCACTACCTCGGCGGCCATCGCTCCCCCCCGTATATTCGGTATCTTTTAGCTGATTTCTATTTACATTATTTCTTATAATAGAAAAAACGACAATTACGATAAGAAATCGATCATAATAAATACAACTTAAAGTGTTTAATAAAATGTTTTGAGTACAAGATTATACAGAAAGAGAATTAAGAAGTAGTTTTGTATTTTTGTTAACGTTAATAAACAGATTTTTACTTGTGTATATGAATTTAAGGAAGGAATACGATACTGTATAACTAGATTTTTACTCACTTCTATGAGTACCGCATCATAAGGTGGATCTTTCGGTGGATTACGCGCCAGCTCTTGTTTCGCCGGATTTTCCAAGTGCATGCAAATATTGTTGCTTATCATTGTTGCAATAGAATGTACTGGATTCTTGAAAAAAGTTTGCATAACTTCGTACGTCACATTGTTCGTTAATGCTATAGGCGGTGTGAGCTTCACAATATCGTTGTAATTCGAATAAGGTTTTTTCAACGGAAAGGAGCTGATTACGTCAACCTGATGACCCTTCTTGGCCAAGCCCTTCATCAATTGCTCGAACATAACGAAGTGGCTCTTACCATAATAAAGGAAAAGTCCGAGCAAACGATATCCATGGCATATCGATAGGCAGAACAACCAAATAAATATGACTTTTAGTATCTACATCTTTCACTCACTGTTTATGTATTTAAATTCGGTGCACCTGAAATACTAAAAATAATTGCGAATAAACTAACTGTTGTCTTACAAGGGGACATTACGACCTGGGAATTTTAGTTTGGGACGAGACTTCGTGTGGTGGTAGTGTACCCTTAGGGTGTTAATATACTTAAATACTAGGGCGCACTATTCAGCCAGTTTCGAGAAAAAACGGTCCAAAGTTTTCGAGCACCTTACATACGGAAAAGTTTTTCCTTTTTTCAAGTGGTCCGGCGGCTCAGGCGGTAGCGTGCTTGCTTCACGAGCCCGAGGTGACGGGTTCGATTCTCGGCTGATGCAACTGTTTTTTTTTTTTTATCCAAATAATTATTTTCTGCGGAATATTGTGTATGGAAATGATATAAAATTCATTTCATGCAAATGACGAAATAATATTCATAATCTGTTACACATATTTATTGTTAAACTATAATGATGTACAGGAATCAGAATGATAATTGTCATAGAAGCATGGAAAACAAAAGATACCGCGACAACAAATTCGCACAACAAATAAATGAGGATTTTTTACAAGAACAGGGTGTTTTAAGAAGATCCATTAGAAAGCACACCTTGTTTACATTCATAAAGATTTCTCTTTCGTTAGAAAGTTTAGAAGCATATCAGGCATATTGAATCATATTACGAAATATTGGAGATGATAGTTGGTGATGAACTATTGATTGAATTTTTATGCAATCTTCGCGGGAATTAATTTCTCGGTTCTCTTCAATTAAATAAGAGCAATTTTGTATGCGCTTTATTAAATTTTTCACCTGCCTATAAAAATAAACTTCGCAGGGTTGAACCAGAGGAGTGCACTTCGGAGGAATAACTTTTATAGTACAAGTTGGCATTTTATTATTATCCTGGAAGACCTCATCGTATAATTCAGGCTTCGTTTGCCCTCCCCAGGAGTCGATGAGAAGAAGAAACTTCTCTTTTCCCACGTAGGATTTCAGACAATCGTTGAGGTAGTCGATGTATAAACTTGTGGAGAGCTTTCCAGATTTCGATGACGTGATGACGACATTCTTATATTTATTTGCGTATTCATTCACCAACTTCTTAACCCTGGGTCCAAATGTATCTGTTGGTTCTTGCAGACATACAAAAACGCTGGGTAATACTCGTCCAGACAGGGTGAGAGCATATTGTGCTGTGTACGAATGTGTAACCTTATTCATATCTTGTCTTTTGACAAATACGGTTTTTTTTCCTTTTTCACAAAGAGTCCTGTTAAAAGTAGATTGATACTGACAGCCTGAAAAAAATAAAAATAAAAAATACGACATAAATTATATAAAATGGTATTTTTGAAATCGGAAATCTTTGATATTTATATTAGTTTTTTAAATGTATAAAAATGTTTGAACTTTTTAGAACTTTTCCACATACCTGTTTGGTCAGTATTAATGACGTAATCCTTATTGAAATTTGGTCAACTGTAAAGTTTGTATCCGGAAAGTTTCTGCTGAGGCCAAGATTTCTTCCATCGTTGCTGTTTCTTTTTGCGATACGAATTTGGTGACTTTTCGTTGACGAATTTGATGTCTTTTTTTAAATTTTATTACCCATGAGTCAGAAGCTTTGAATTCAAAGTCTGGATATTGTCCTGCAGCAGCTAAAGCCCATTGTTGTAAATTTCTGGTCGTGACTTGTTGATAATTTTGTCTAGCTTCAACGAAACGGTCGTAAGTCCAGGAATCAATAATTGAATATTTATCGAACGTATTTCCACCTTTTTTTACATCTTCTTCCCACCGGGATAAATATTCCATTTTTTTCAAACGTCGACATCCTTTCTTTTTCAAAGTTTGCAGATTCCACGTAGGATGTGCTTTGGCAATGTTCATGACTTTTATTTTATAGTCCAAAGGAATATACTCTATCTCTCTGCTCTTTTTCTCTTCTGGTTCATACGCGTCCGATGAAAAATCTTCAATTTCTTCAAAAGATACTTCTTCACACTCTTCATTCATATGAATCAATGCCTCTTCAATTACAAGTATTTTCTCACCCAGCATTTTTAATGTATTTTCATAAAGTTCTTGTCCTATCAGCATAGCTTCGTAAGAAATTGTAGCTGAAGATTCCGATCAAATTATTTTCATCGAGCAATCCTTCATAATATACTACTGCATCCTTTAATCGCAATTTCGACATTTCGCTATACATAGATTCTTCGGGAATTTTCTCTTCAATCCCCGAAGGGCCAGCAATTTCTTCACTCTCCATTTTCACCGGAAAACGTTTTCGTTAACTGGTTTACAATTAGAAAACCACAAGAAACTTCCGACCACTGCAAAAGCCAAAAATGAAATGCAGTAGACGCTCTCGTTTGTAACGGCTCGGCGAACCTTTCGCTCCCCACTACTCGGTGACGGTTGGCGTGAGAAAAATCTAGAATATCCCAGACCCTTCTCGTTCACTTTCACTTGGGGCTCTCTGCCTATCTTTTGTATTATAAGAAAAAGGTAAACATGTCAGGTCAAATCCGTAGCCTGGAAACGATTTCTTGGATAAGTAACTGCTTTTGCTTTAAAAATTCTGATTTCATACACAATATTCCGCAGAAAATACTTTATTACCACGTAAATACTTGTAACAATAAAAATATATATGAAAAATGTTAGAAATTGAAAATTTCGTGAAAAAATCGGTTTTCAAATATAAATTTTTAAATAAAATACATTAAATAATTATTTGGATAAGAAAAAAAAAAAAAAAAAAAGTTGCATCAGCCGAGAATCGAACCCTGTCACCTCGGGCTCGTGAAGCAAGCACGCTATCGCCTGAGCCGCCGGACCACTTGAAAAAAGGAAAAACTTTTCCGTATGTAAGGTGCTCGAAAATTTTGGACCGTTTTTTCTCGAAACTGGCTGAATAGTGCGCCCTAGTATTTAAGTATATTAACACCCTAAGGGTACACTACCACCACACGAAGTCTCGTCCCAAACTAAAATTCCCAGGTCGTAATGTTGTCCCCTTGTTAGAAAAAAATTCTATTGAAATTTGAAATTATTTGGATTCTATTTCACTATATTTTATTTAATTATTTATTTAAAAAAATAATTTTATAGTTCTTTAAATTAATTTCAAGCACTCTTAAATTAATTTTAAACACTTTCTTTTGATGAATAAATTGATTATTATTATATACAATATAATGTTGCAGAATAATACAATGAATATATTTATGATGAATATATTTACAATGAATATATATATGTGATGATATGTCTACTAACTTTCTGAACATATGACATAAAATTGATAGTCTATACAAGTAGTCGCTTAAATCTCATATATATATATATATAGTGGAGATAACTGCGTTTTATTTAGATGAGAGGCGCTACTGTACTTATCTATTTACTTGCTTTAGTATGAAATTCATAACATGTAGGGATGAGCATTATTTGGAATATCTATGCATCTGCATTTGAAATGGAAATGTAAAATGTAAAATGCCTATTTTGTATTTTGCATTTAAAATACATGTTTTCAAAAACTATTTTATATTTACATTTTTAAATGGTTTTTATTATCCATTTTTTATTTTAAATGCATTTCTACTTCTGCCTATGAGAAACATCCCCAGACTATAATATTTCCTTCACCATGCTTTACAGTTTTTTGAATATGACGATCTTGAAGTTTTTCTCCGTGTTTTTTTCGGACTCTAAACCACTTCTTTTGTCCAAATAACTCGGATTTACTTTCTTGGACAAAAGAAAATTAAAGTCTGCAGAAAATATTAAGAAGAGCTTCAAGATTGTCATATTCAGCAAAGAGGATCAGATAGAGTGGAAGCTGGCCGTGTACCGCGATTCGCGTCATCTCGGAGACGCACTACGTGCAATCCTCTCTCTCCCTCTCCCCCTCTCTCTCTCACTCAACAAGATAGTCTGATGGCAGAAAACTCGTAGCTTCGTCTGTCGTAGACGTAAAGTAAGGCAGAGAAAAGAGTATACGTAATACGTGTGTACGGAAAATGCACGATGTACTTTCCGCATACACGACTTACGTAGTTACGTATGTGTTTTTCTCTGCCTTGCTTTACGTCTACGCTACGGACACGCTATTTAACATTGTGCTCTTATGGCAGCTTTCACTCTATCTGATCCTCTTTGATATTCAGAAAACTCTAAAGCATAGTGGAGAAAATATTATGGTCTGGGGATGTCTCTCGTGGGTAAAAATAGAAAATCTTGTCAAAATTGACGAGATTATGATATGGCAGATGTCTATATTGATGTAATTAATGAAAATTTGGAGGAGTCTTTGCTGAAACTTGAACTAGAAGATAATCTTGGAATGCGATTTTGGAGCTCATTTCTAGGTCAATTTGGTTTTTTTTAAATGAGAGGGTGTACTTTTTCTTCCGGAAATTGTGATAGTTCTTTTGGTTTAAAAAGTTTCTGTACTTCGGTCCATTGAGCGTACCTTCAATGAAGTACGGTCCAATTATCCGATTTTGGTAAATACCACAATTGCTGGTATTTACCACACCAAACATTACATCACAATTGCTTGAAGACGTACCTATTGCAGAACAGTTGAATATGTAGTATCAATATCCCAAATAGCACCGTACGTCTTATGGACGTCCGTTTTACGTCCATTTTACCACCATACGTCCATGGACATAATAAGGTCATCCAAGGTACATCCATACAAGGATATATATTGGCTATATAAACAGCCGTCCAATGGACATCCAATGGACGTCCATTTGAGATCCCTTTTATATAATTTTTAAGAGTATATACTGTATATCCAGTGGACGTCTTTACATGGACTTATTTTGGACTTATCCTTATTCCATTTTTTTGTCATCAAAAAGAGTTTTGTAAGGCATATAGCGTTATTTTTCTGTCACGTAAGCTATAGCCTTATTTTTCCGTCATCATATGTTTATAAGATTTTATAATCATGCATAGCAATCTTTTTTTATGGCGCCATACATGCGTGATACCACACGCTTGGGCCATGGTATCACGCATGTATCACGCGATAAAGAAAAGATTGCTATACACAAGTCTTGCGCGAATTGGTCGAGCGCGATCACGTGACCAGATTTGGCGGGCTCGTGCAGCGATAAGCAGCGCACGACCGGCACAACCAGCCTTACTCGTGTAACTCGTGTACCGGCGACTTTCCTGGAAAATCTCACGACACACGTGTTATTAAATCAGCTATTCTTCTGGGCTACTCATCAGTGGTCTCAACTACACACGGAACGGAGAATTAACAATGTAAGTATATGTATAGTTTTATATGTATTTATAGTAATATAATTTTAGCCGATTGTTTTCATAACCTAAGAAGTTAGTATTTCATTTATATGATGATACATTTTTTATCAGGCGAGAATAGAATATATAAAGCATCATATTTATTTATATTTACTTATGGCAATTATAATTTCTTTTAAAAATAAAATGTATCAATATTTGTTATGGAAATGTGGTTCTACTTCGATATTGAGAATCTGCTCGAAATATAATGTTCATAAAAGATATATACATTTTGCTACATCTTTAAAATTAATTTATATTTTTAGTTGATATTTTTAATAAAATAAACTAACTTTTTAATGAACTAACAATATCCCATACATAATACATATTTCAGATTTTTACATATTGTATGTAATCATGAGTGCTTTCCAGCAACGACATAATACGACACAGAATATCATTCTATCTTTGTCGTTCACTGGTATTGAAAGAAAATAGAATGATACTGTGTCGCACTGTGTCATTGCTGGAAAGTACCCCATGTATTTGACTTAGCGCATTGACTCCAAAATGTAAAATATACTTAATAAACTCATTCTTATTTTATATTTTCTTTAGAATAAATGCTTTTAAATCCTATAAATTAAAACATTTTTTATTTTATATAGCTCTGGAAGACTCATTGCTTTGGGAAACCCATTGGTGAAGGTTACGCAACACCACACTGATACAGTAGTTATTCCACTTCAAGATTGCGTTGCCTTTAGGAAACTCTTGGAAAATAAGTGAGTATGCCTAAAATTGCAACCAAATATTATAGGCGAGCAAAAGCTAGTACAGATTCTACGATAAATTCAGTTGAATCTGAAGCTTTTGCTCAATATTTAAATAATGATTTGATAAATAATGATATGAATATTAATAGTAGATATACTAGGCCGGTTCTAACTCAGGGGCAATGAGGGGGGGTGAGGGGCGAGGGGAACCCAGGGCGCGGGGGAATGACGTCACGCGGGGAGGGGGAATGACGTCACGTGGGGAGGGGGAATGACGTCACGCGGGGAGGGGAATGACGTCACGCGGGGAGGGGAATGACGTCACGCGGGGAGGGGGAGGCGTCCGCGATTTTGGTACCGGGTCGGGGAGGGGGGAGCGTCCGCGATTTTGGAGCCGGGTCCGCGAGGGGTCCGCGGGGAGGGGGGAGCGTCCGCGATTTTGGAGCCGGGTCCGCGAGGGGTCCGCGGGGAGGGGAAGGCGTCCGCGAGGTTAGGGTCCGCGAGGCGTCCGCGGGGAGGGGGAAGCGTCCGCGATTTTGGTACCGGGTCCGCGAGGGGTCCGCGGGGAGGGGGAGGCGTCCGCGAGGTTAGGGTCCGCGAGGGGTCCGCGGGGAGGGGGAGGCGTCCGCGAGGTTAGGGTCCGCGAGGGGTTCGCGGGGAGGGGAGCGTCCGCGAAAGACCGCGTGAAGCTTTGTTGGTGAGGGGTCTGCGGGGAGAGAGGAACGCGAAGGAGAGCGCGAGGCGCACGCGAGAGAGATGACGCAAGCGAGGCGTATATGCAAGAGCGAGAGATAGTGCGTGATGGTTAGGTAGCGAGATGATGCGGCGATTGAGAGCGCGAGGTGTTGCAGCGAGGTGTATATGCAAGAGCGAGAGAGATAGCGCGAGATGTCGAGAGGTAGCGAGATGACGCGAAGGAGAGCGCGAGAGCTGATGCAGCGAAGGAGAGCGCGAGGTGCACGCGAGAGAGATATTACAAGAGCGAGAGAGAGATGTTGCGAGACGATGCGGCGATGGAGAGCGCGATTTGCATTAGGACTTCGTTGACCAATTTCACGATTTTTTAACAACTTCACTACCGAAGTTACTGGCTCAACTTTATATCTTAATACCTTTTCACGCTCCATTTCAACGTCTGATATATCATCAATCACTATCATCTCATCATCATTCACCACATCATCATCATCAACCACAGCTTCTCTATCCATCACAACTTCTCTAACCATTTTACATTCAAGACTATCAGAAACTTTATGATGGGACACATATTATAATGTTGCTCCCCTCTTGATTTTAATTCTACATCTCTCTTGTTCTAACTGGAGTATCATGTCTCAGCTAGCTCATCACTTTTTAAATCTCCAGAGAACGAAGAAATAGTTTTGTTAGCTATATCTTATTGGGAAAGAAATAATTAAACATAGATTAACAATAAAAAATATTTTATTTGTTACAAACATCGTGAAGAATATCATTTACAGCACATGTTAATATTTCACAATCTATGAGTGATTCACTATCGTATGCATCACTTTCGCGTATCGCTTTTACAGCATCACATACATTAGTAATATTATTGCGTTGTAAAATAGTTGCAAATTGTTTAAATTTTTCATTCACAAGATGAGTATTTTCACATAGCCAGAAATACACATGATCTATACATTTTTCAAACTCAAATAAATGTAATAGAGTCGATGGCTTCATATATAAAAAATTATTGGATAATGTTAATTTTACAATTTTTGAATCCGATATTTTAACAATTTCTATTGTTAGATCTCGAATCCGTAATGGAGTTTGAGATGATTGTAAAAATCGTTCAATGTCCGCACGTTTCCGCATTAGTGATATCCATGTTTCAATAGGCAATATTATGTGGTTGCCTCGATTATCACCAAGAGCTAATTCCACATATGATACAGCTCCAACGCTGATTCCTATTTCCAAATATTTATAGGATGTTGCGGTTAGAGCATATCTTCGCCCAAGTATACGAGTCGCACGCTGAATGCTATAAAAATAATTAGAACAATATTTCAAAAATTATTTAAAAATCATTATTTAAAAATCTTTATTTTGACAAAAAAAAGAATCGAAACTTACTTGTCACTTGTATTCTTAGACATTTCTTGTATTGGAACGTAATAATTCATGCTGGCGGAGTACATTTTTAAAAGAACCTTTCACATAAGTGATTGATACAATACTAAATCATTATTACAAGTTTTTATTGATACAAAGCAATGGGGTGGGGATTATTGCTGACACAAAATTATTTTTAACCAATCATCAAAGCGCCGATGCACGGCTGCTATGACATCATCCTCAATGAAATATTAAATGTAAAATAATACAACATATCCAAAATTTCAAGCGTCAATGTATGACTGCTATGACATCATCCTCAATGAAATATTAAATGTAAAATAATGCAACATATCCAAAATTTCAAGCGTCAATGTACGACTGCTATGACATCATCCTCAATGAAATATTAAATGTAAAATAATGCAACATATTCAAAATTTCAAGCGCCGATGCATGGCTGCTATGACATCATCCTCAATGAAATATTAAATGTAAAATAATGCAACATATCCAAAATTTCAAGCGTCAATGTACGACTGCTATGACATCATCCTCAATGAAATATTAAATGTAAAATAATGCAACATATCCAAAATTTCAAGCGTCAATGTACGACTGCTATGACATCATCCTCAATGAAATATTAAATGTAAAATAATGCAACATATCCAAAATTTCAAGCGTCAATGTACGGCTGCTATGATATCATCCCCAGGTGTTCAAAACGTATGTAACAAAATCACGAGAAAATGCAACATAATTAAAATTTTCGAGCGCCAATGTACGGCAGCTCTCATCTTGAGATGAATCTCGCGAAATGTACAAAAATGTATCAATTTCAAGCGCCAATGTACGGCTGCTATGATATCATCCCCAGGTGTTCAAAACGTATGTAACAAAATCACAAGAAAATGCAACATAATTAAAATTTTCGAGCGCCAATGTACGACCGCTCTCATCTTGAGATGAATCTCGCGAAATGTGCAAAAAATGTATCAATTTCAAGGTCGATACATCATTCGTACGTAACAAAATCACAAAGTGCAACATACTCGAGTGCCAATGATCTCTACGATTAAATAAAAAGGATGGTAAAGAGGCATACTATGTTAGTATCATTGTCAGAGGTTCAGCAAGAGCATCTCAAAAATGGCACAATTGGAAGCAAGTTTGATGGAGCAATCAGCAAGGGTGAATTCGGTGGAGGAATACATTGTGTGGGAGCAGCAATGTGACGAATACATCGAAGCGCTGGAAGAACAAAGTCGAATAAAACGTCCACGATTACCGATCGGAGTTCGACAATCGCTTGTCTCCCAAATCGCACGTCTCGAAGGGTTGAAGAATTCGGTACGCAGACGTTTTGTACACGCAGGTGCCGGAAGCAGTTCGCGAGACATCGGACTCATATGGCGAGAGATTGATACGGCGTTCGAGAGCCGCATCTTGACTGGTGCGGTGATAAACAGCAACCACATCGAACCTCGTCAATTTCTAGAGGATGCCAAAGACATTGTGATCGAACACGTGCAAAAAGTGTTGCAAAAACACACTAGTGTAAAAGTGAACACTATATTTAATGGTAAGTTTGTGTCAGGCGATAAGCGCGCTAATAAAAGTGTCAACACTAAAAACTTTGAAATCTTTCGCACCTCCGATTTACATGATTGGTACAAACGCCGCATTATCGAGCCCACACTAGCATCGCTAGAAGAATTTCAAGAACGTGATAGTGGTTGGGCATTATCGCGAATAAACAATTTAACTGTAAATATAAACAAGTATAATCCAATGCGTGCGGGATGTCACATTAAATTACCGCGAGAAATAATGATGAAGAGAGCAGTGATTAACGTGCAATCAAAAAACAATGCATGTTTTGCGTGGGCGGTGGTCGCAGCTCTATACCCCGCAGAAAGAAATGTGGAACGGGAATCTTCATATCCACATTATACGACAGTACTCAATCTCCAAGACATTGAGTTTCCAGTGACTGTGAATCAAATCAAAAAGTTTGAACTATCAAACAACATTTCGATAAATGTGTACAGCATCGAAGAAAAGAACATTGTCTCGATACGTCTCAGTGAGCAGAAGAAAGACAGACACGTCAACTTGCTGTACGTGGAAGACAGCAACAACATTGGACATTTCGCATGGATCAAGAATCTCTCCCGGCTCGTGAGCTCGCAATTGAGCAAAATAGATCACAAGAAATATATCTGCGATCGGTATGTATATTTATTGCAAATTATATTTATTGTAAATTATATATGTATATAAAATAAAATTATTTATAATTGTAATTTTACAGATGTATGCATTATTTAGGGTCTGAAGACAAGTTGCAGTCACATACAGTAGACTGCGGAAAGATGAATGACTGCGCTATCCGATTACCGAGCGATAAGGACAAGTGGCTCGCGTTCAACAACTTTAATCGCAAAGAGCGACTTCCTTTTGTCGTATACGCAGACCTCGAATGTGTGCTGACAAAGACGAATAAGAAGGAAGAAGAAAAGAATTTATATCAACATCACCAAGTATTTAGTATAGCATATTATGTACATTGCTCATATGACGATTCATTATCCGAATATTATTCTCGTCGTAGTGTAGATTGCGTTTCGTGGTTTTCCGAACAACTACAAAATTTGGCGCAACGCGTAAAGAATATTTTAGCAACTAACGTCCCCATGGTAAATTTAACATCAGACGAGCGGGAAAAATTTCATAGTGCAACGCATTGTCATATATGTGAGAAACCATTCATGCAAGATGACGATACACGCGTACGCGATCATTGCCATCTGACCGGGCGGTACAGAGGTCCCGCGCACTCAAATTGTAATCTAAATTATAAAAACTCTTTTTGTATTCCAATAGTATTTCACAATTTATCCGGTTATGACTCACATTTCATAATTAAGGAAATAGCTACAGCGTTCGAAGGGGGAATCGATTTACTTCCAATAACTAAAGAAAAATATATATCATTTACAAAAACTGTCAATAGTACCAACGATGACAAAGATTGGAAAGCTTGCATAAAATTACGTTTTATCGATTCATATAAATTTCTCAATACTAGTCTCGATAAATTGGCATCATTTCTAAGTACAGATAAACTCAAAAATTTAAAATTGAAATTTCAAAATTTATCCACTCACAATTTCGAATTATTGACGCGAAAAGGTGTCTTTCCGTACGAGTACATTGACTGCGTGGACAAGCTGCAGGACACGCGTTTACCGCCGCGCGAATCGTTTTATAGTTCCTTGACCGGTGACACTGTATCCGAGAGCGATTACGCGCACGCTGAGAACGTCTGGAATCGATTCTGCCTTCGAACTCTAGGTGAATATAGCGACTTATATTTAAAAACTGATGTCTTGTTATTAGCAGATATTTTTGAAAATTTCCGCAACACTTGCATCGAGAGTTATGGGCTCGACCCCGCATATTATTATACTCTCCCCGGATATACGTGGGATGCCATGTTAAAGCATACAAATATTACGTTTGAATTGCTTACCGATATCGACATGGTTATGTTTATCGAACGGGGTATACGCGGTGGTCTGAGTCAATGTTCAAACAGATATGCACACGCTAATAACAAGTATATGCAGTCGTACGATCCATTGAAACCATCTTCATATCTAATGTATTTCGATGTAAATAATTTGTATGGATGGGCAATGTGTCAACCGTTGCCATATGCTGATTTTCAATGGGTCGATGACATGTCTAGTTTCAATTTATCATCTATCGCGCTCGATTCGCCTACAGGCTACATCCTTGAAGTAGATTTAGAATATCCACAATGTCTTCACAATGCGCACACTGACCTACCGTTTTGCCCGACACGTGACAAGCCACCAGGCAAGCGGGAAGATAAGCTTCTCGCAACGCTATACAACAAGAAGCGATATGTGATACACTACCGCAACCTGCAGCAATGTACGCGTCACGGCCTTCGCGTTGCAAAAATACATCGCATATTACAATTCATGCAATCTCCATGGCTTCGAAATTATATCGAACTTAATACGCAATTTAGAACACACGCGAAAAATGATTTTGAAAAAAATTTATATAAATTGATGAATAACGCAGTATTCGGCAAAACGATGGAAAATGTGCGTAATCGGGTTGATGTAAAACTTATCACACATTGGGAAGGAAGATACGGTGCAGAGGCAATGATTGCGAAACCAAATTTCCACAGTAGAAGCATCTTTTCAGAAAATCTAATCGCTGTAGAATTACGTAAACTCGAAGTAAAATTTTACAAACCAATCTATGTTGGCATGTGCATACTCGACATCTCCAAAACATGTTTATACGAATTTCATCACGAGTACATGTCACCGCTATATCGCGACAGATGCAGGGTAATGTACACAGACACAGACAGCCTAATATACCACATCGAATGTGAAGATGTGTATAAGAATATAAAGCGCGACGTAAGCAAATTTGATACGAGCGATTACGCTGCTGACAATGTGTATGGTATACCGCTCGTGAATAAAAAAGTGCCAGGTCTAATGAAAGATGAAAATAACGGTACGATAATGACCGAATTTGTAGGGCTTAGAGCAAAAATGTATGCATTACGAGTGGATGGTAAGAAAGATACCAAAAAAGTAAAAGGTGTCAAGAGTAACGTTGTCGCGAGAACGATAACGTTTGATGATTACACGCGGTGTTTGAATGAAGAGATTGAAATGGCACGTAGTCAGTCATGTATAAGATCGAAATTGCATGAAGTATACACCATTCGCGAGACGAAAATTGCTCTAAGTCCTCACGATGACAAGCGGTATATCATACCTGAAACCACTGATACATTACCATGGGGACATTATAAAATACCTTTGTAAATAATATTTGTTGTAAAATATGTATATTTTGTATATTTTGTATATGTATATTTTATATAAATATGTATATTATATGTATATTTGTATTTATAAAATTATTAGATAAATATATTGTAAAATAGTGTGCAAATATTTTAAATAAATGTTTATAATAAATTATTTTTATGAATCCATGAGTTGTGAGATTTATCCAGTCCCAACCATTTCACATAAACATCATCGCCTTTTTTCCGCAAAACCTTTTCCACGAGATATACATCGGGATTTGCAACATGATGTAGCTCATACTCGTAGAATCCTCCGGCGACGGAATTTCCGCGCAAATCTTCAAGTATATATGTCGCAGGATTAGTTTTCTGCACTTTGATAATTTTAAATATTTCAGTAGTCCAATTTGGTGTAAAACCTTTTTCGAAGACGGTCTTGAATTTACTCACGCGTACCTGCCAGCCTACTTTGAATCTTGCTGGAGCAGCAATTTTTATGTTACTGTATACCGTATTTAAAAGTTTTTCGGCACTCTCCGGAGTAACATCGATAGGTTTCATACCGATAGTGCGATGTTTTCGCGCATTGTACTCTGCAACGAGTCGGGATAGCGCGTCAATCCACTTGTAATTACCATTAAGTGTAAACATTTTCCACATATTGTTCTTTAAAGTACGATTAAATCGTTCCACTACTGAGGCTTTCATAACAGAATACGTCGAGTAATGATTGATGTTGTGTTTTTTTACGAGTTTCTGCACATTTGCATTGTAAAATTCTTTTCCTCTATCGGTTTGCATGTTTCTCGGACATCTCTTGCTATCTCGAATTATCTCAGCGATAGCGTCAGCTGTTTCGCGTCCGCTCTTATTCTTGAGCGGCAGGGCCCATGCATACTTGCTCAACACATCGATGACGGTGAGTATGTAATTGTATCCTTTGTTGACTCTTGCATAAGGACGCATCTCGACCACGTCAGCTTGCCACAGGTCGTCGTATCCATGTACTATGACACGTCTACGCGGAAAATTTCTTCTCGCTGGAGCGTGCAATTCCTCCACGAGTAGCTGCTTTTCAGAGGTGTTTGATCGAGGCATATTTATAATAATGTGATATAATTTTCACGTACAGTTCTTTATGTATCTTTTGATGTAGTCTGCGTTACAGCCATTTTATCCAGCGTTAATAATAGCGCCTGCATATTCCTTTCAAGCCTGATTATTTTTTTCTCAATTTCTTTCTGTTGATCTCTCAAAAGCTTGACACTCGCTTCGACATATCGTTTGTTGGCTGCATCATTATCATCTTCTGGTTGCGCTACACGTCGTATCTTGCACGACCTTGCGTCATAGCCGGAGGTTGTTAGACACAGAGTATTATCGCGCACGTAATTTCTTAGTAATCCATCCCATTGATAATATGAATTATTATTCGACGTTCCAAGTGATAATCCAAATTTATTAATCGACATTTCGATACCACTAATATTGACAGACTGACTCGTATCGTGGATGTATAACTTATTTTATAATAATACGAGCTTCGTAAAGTTCCTCGATAATCGATAATATTTCATTGCTGTGGGCGTTGTTGCCGGCTTGACGTGAAGCTTCGAGCAATCGCAAACGATCTACCAACTCGTTGGGATCATTCCAATGCACGTAATCAATCTTATTATTGTTTAAGATCATAGCATGTGGTATACCTTTTCCAGATTTTTTATCAGAGAATAATGGTGCGATTATATATTTATATTTGTATCCCTTATTACCTAATACAGGCTGATTCACATTACCATTTCGTCTGTGAGCATTTGTTCTTATTAATATACTTTTATAGTTTTGCAAGTCATTCGCAGTATATATTTCATCGTCGGGAATTCTCTTGAAAACCAACTCGTAAAGACCTGCTGTTCCAACGTATTTTGACCCATCGATAATTATATTATCATTTTTATCCACATCGAAATTTTTATTACCGAGCGTCATTCCTTTGTCGATAAATTTAACACCGTATACGTAATCCATCTTGGAATTTTTATCTTGACTCAATATAGCTGCCACATATTTTTGAGCAAGTGGACCAAGGTGATTTCGCAATGAATTTTGACCATCGGATGTTTGTAATGAATGTTGAATTGATGTCACAAGCGATTGAGGTGAAGTCTCGAAAATTTCCTCGATAGATGTCTTATCATGCAATAATTGCCTTGGCTGTACATCTAGTATCGGAGTAGAAGTAGTTGCATCCAATAATTGTTGCATTCGCCTGCTTTTGATTCGCTTTGGAGTAGAAGTTATACCGCTCAATGATATATTTGATCGCTTTGTTTTAAGCTCTTTTTTCTCTCCGAGCATACTCAATGGTTCAATCTTTTCTTCACCAGACTCAACACCAACTGTATTTTCAACAAGCTGTTTCAGAGGTTCAGAGATTGGTTTAAAATGTCTCTCCAATGCATCGTCCTCCTCCATTTTACCAGTTTTCAAGAAACGATATTTTTTACGGATTGAATCGCTCGTTTTCGCAATCTCTAACACAATCTTTTCACGATCGTTATTCATAATGTTACAATTTAGACGTTGCTCAATCAATGCATCGAAAGCGACTAAGTGCTTTGTGGTATTGCAAATTCATTAAATCCTTTTCTGTATCGTCCATTAGTCAGCGGACTGTCCTTGTCAATCGCTGCAAATCCATATTTATGTTGCCAACATTTCTGACAAAATGTGCGAAAATTATTGTATGACATATCTGTATTTACGTGATCGTTGTACACATGTTTCAAGTTTGTCCCATCTTGTTTAAATAAAATTAATAAGTTTGCATTGTCACGTACAAGATGCTTGGGTATCTTGGCATACGTTTGACAAAGATAGAAACAGTCGACGCTCGAGTGTCGCCCCATTGCAAAGTACTCTCTTATCGTATCTTGCTTGTCACATGCCACGTCATCAAAGATAAAAATGGAATTCGGAAGCGCATCACTCGGTGGAATGACATCACTATTATTAGAGAATGTAAAATAACCAATTTCTTCTATCGGTGATAGCAAATTTTCCAAATATCGATATTTCGGTTGTTGAAGCGATTTCGAGTATACGTACACGTTCTCGAAGCAAACGCCGTGCGGGCTTTCAATCAAACTAATCAACGCGTTAGTTTTACCACAATTCGAAGGACCGCAAATGATTCCGCGTATAGTATTCGGTAGTATGTTTCCATGTCTGCGTATTTCTTTATCCGACATCAACCGTGTTTTATCGTCGAAATTTGTAACTTTGATTATCGTCGATTGCTGAACGAACCGCATGTTTTCTCTCGAATGAATGAATGAATGAGTCATGGAGAGCCTATTTATAGCTGTGCGGAACCATGAATCACTCAGTATTGAAAAAATGTTTGTTCTGCTAACAAGTGCTTCCGATATTCACGGTTTAAGCGCCGAACAGCTGCAATTTGTACCAAAAGCATTTTTATTGCGATATGAAAATCACATCCACTACGTGTGGGACAAGCTTCCGGAACACATAAAGGCGGATCCAGAGATTCAGACCTGTCGTCGATGTTTCAAACATTACAATCGACCGTGGCAGCAAACGCACATCGACGGTCCAGCGCCGATGATAAAGGATTGCAGCGAATGTCAACGAAAATAGGTAGTGGTCTCTTTAATCGCGCGATAAACGCACTTCCGATCGAATTACATATCCCTATCAGTTTTGCGGTCCGGGGACTCATTTGGAAAAGCGATTGGCTAGAGGTGATCGAGGTATTAATCCATTGGATGCCGCGTGTCGCGAGCACGACATTGCATATTCTCAAAGCAACGCCCTCAGAGAACGACACGTTGCTGATAATATACTCGCTGCGAAAGCGCGAAAACGTATTACTGCGAGAGATTCGACTCTTGGTGAAAGAGCAGCCGCTACGACTGTTTGGGCAGCTATGAAAGCAAAGACAAAATTCGGTATGGGGATGAAGACGAAAAAATCTTTGAAAAAGAAGAAGAAACGAATACTGTCTGTGGTAAAGCGTGGTGGTATCTTGCCAATTTTACCATTGTTGGGTGTTCTCGGTTCGTTGGCCGGTGGAGCAGCGGGAGTCGCAAAGGCTGTGAATGATAGCAAGGCTGCGCAACGTCAGCTTGAAGAAATGCAACGTCATAATCGCGCTATGGAAGGTCGTGGAGTTTATCTCGCTCCATACAAGCGTGGACAGGGATTCTCAACTAAGAAAAAAAAAAAAACGTCAAAAAAAAAAAACGCTAAAAATGCCTGTGGGTGTAACAACTAATGTACAATTAGAACAACTGGCAAGACGTATGCGTATACCATTCTTTAGAGGTGTTTTCATGCGCAATAATTTACCAATAAACGGTGTGCGACAAAATGAGAGCGGTATTGTAAATTTGGATGACGTTGATGGTTCCGGTACCCATTGGGTAGCATATGTAAAGAGGGGAAATCGATCAATATATTTCGATAGTTTTGGTAATCTACGACCACCCAAAGAGTTGGTGCAATATTTAAATGTTACGAAAATAGAATACAATCACACATCCTATCAAAATTATAATCAGAATAATTGTGGACAATTGTGTTTACGATTTCTTCAAACGGTTGATATAAAACCTGTCAATCCATCATCACGATTCAGTTTGACAACATGTCGCTAACACTAACGTTGACTGGCAAAAGTAGCGTTCTCGCTGTAAGCTACTTTCCAGCTATAGATTTATCGAATGGTGATTATGAGCTCGGTTTAACAGATTTTGAAACTTATCATACGATTCCGAATGTAAATTCTAAGAATAATAAATTTTACTTTGATAACGATGACAAGGAAATTACAATACCCGAAGGATGATACGAAATACATGCTATAGATGAGTATCTGAGACGTGCAATTTCACAATATCCTTCCAATAAAGAGCAGAATGAAGATGCAATAGCGCTTCGCGCCAATCATAATACTCTAAAGAGCGAAATCAAATGCATCTATAGAATAAACTTTAATAAACCACACAATATAGGATCGTTGTTGGGATTCTCATCGAATCGTATATTGCAACCTCACAAATGGCATGATTCGGATTTACCTATAAATATTATTAGCGTGAATATTATCCGTATAGAATGTAGCGTCACCACTGGTGCGTACAGTAATGACAAGCGCGTACACACGATACATGAATTTTCACCGAGCGTGCCGCCAGGATATAAGATATCGGAAACGCCTGCACAGATCATTTATCTCCCGATCGTCGTACGGAGCATTACTGATCTAACGATACGCATTGTTGATCAAGAAGGACGATTGTTGGATTTTCGAGGAGAGGAAGTTACTGTAAGATTGCACGTACGGCGTCGACAAAATTAGCGTGTGATGCTCGTGCTAAATGATACGGAGCACGTGAGAGATAATAATTTTACGAGGGACATTACGAGGGACAATACTTTTGCGAGAGCAACTGCGGCAGTGAGCGACAATAATCAGAGATCTCGTTACACTAAAAAGAAACTCAGCGCATTGAATCGCGAATTTTTAAAATCATTGGGATTCATCGTACGAAAAGATGATTGATATTTTGAATATTGGTGGTGAACCAGTCTTTGATGATCGTATCGTCAAGGTTGAGACACATACATACAATCCATATGCTAACACATCGCTTGGACATAGCGACGAGATACGGATACCTATACACCACCAGGATTTGTACACGTTGCCGTGCGAAAGCTTTTTGTATGTCGAGGGAAAGTTGATAACATCTAAAATAGATGCAAATGAAACGATGATATTAACAAATAATTGTTTTGCGTTCATGTTTGATGAAATTCGATATGAACTCAATGGTGTGGAGATTGATCGCAACAGAAACGTTGGAATAACTTCAACGATGAAAAATTATGTTTCTTTAACAACCGAGAGAAGTAAAATCTTGAAGAATGCTGGATGGGATATGACACATAATGGGTCATGTAATGAAATTTGTATGTTCAACTTTTGCGTGCCGCTCAACATGCTATTGGGATTTTGCGAAGATTATAAACGTGTTGTGATTAATGCTCGCCATGAATTAATTTTGATACGTTCGCGCAACGACAACAATTGTCTGTATGGACCTGCTGAAGCTGCTATTGAATTACTCAAGATACAATGGCGTATGCCTCATGTACTATTGAATGAGGTTAATAAACTGTCCTTGCTACGAGCATTGGAAAGCGGGCAATTCTTAAACATGAGTTTTCGCGCTTGGGATCTATACGAATTTCCTCTGCTACATAGTACAACCAAGCATTCATGGACTGTGAAAACTGCTTCTCAGCTGGAAAAGCCGCGATATGTGATCTTTGCACTGCAGACTGGTAGAAAAAATATTATGACAAAAGATGTTACTGTATTCGACCATTGTAAATTAGCCAACGTAAAGCTGTATCTAAACTCTGAATCTTATCCCTATGATGATTTAAATTTAGATTTTGAAAAAAATAGATTCGCACTCTTGTTTGATATGTACTCTCGTTTTCGCAAATCTTATTACGGGTGTGATATTGAGAATGTACTAACTATCGCGAAATTTCTACATTGCGGTCCTCTCGCAGTTATTGATTGTTCGCGACAAAATGATTCTGTCAAAAATTCTACCGTGGACGTGAGAATAGAGTTTGAATGTAAGGAAGATGTACCGGCAAATACTACAGCATATTGTCTCATCTTGCATGATCGTGTTGTCGAATATTGTCCTTTGTCCAACGTAGTTCGTAAAATTACATAATCAGCAATTATCCCCTCCTCCGATGTAATATAAATGATTGAGATTTTTAACAATCTGCATCAGTCGTCCAACATTCTTGCAACAAAATGGTTGTACCGACGTTTGTGGATCTGCAAGGATTTATTCTCAATAAACGATCTATCGTGAAGGAAGCGGCGATTCTGAGAAGAGGATTCGTTGTTTCACATTATTTTTTCGCATGCCCCGTACCATGGGGTGTGCTCATAAAATCGGAGAGGCGTCAAGCTTCATGGTTGACTCGAAATCATCATGGATTGCAATGGGAAGATGGAAGCGTTCCATACTGCATGGCTCAGCGTTTGATTACAACAGCTATCGCTGGTATGATACAAGAAGAAGAAGAGACATCCTCTCTTGTGTACGTAAAAGGCCATGAAAAGCGAGAATGGTTGACCAATATAATGGACGATGCGAGAAACGGTTTCATTATTAAGACCTTGGATGCAAACTATGAAGATATTCCTGCATTAAACAACTTAGATACTACCTATAGCCTACGTTGCGATAAACATGTAAAAAATTGTGCTTTAGAAAATGTATTTAAAATATTTAATTGGTGGTCAAATCATCACAATGATTCGCCACACCCTTTTTTTGAATAAATTAATATTGAAATAATATTATCTTTGTTCGCTCATTTTCCTCATACGCATACAAGTATTATATGTCCACACGTGCTCGTATTAATTTCAGCATGTGACAGCATTCTTATGTTATAATTTTTTAAATAATGTCGATTGAGGTTCGAAAGTGGTTGATTGACGTTCGATCGATGTTCGAACGTGGTTGATCGAGGTTCGAAGGTGGTTCGATCGATGTTCGAACGTGGTTGATTGACGTTCAATCGATGTTCGAACGTGGTTGATCGAGGTACGAACGTGGTTCGAAAGTGGTTGATTGACGTTCGATCGATGTTCGAACGTGGTTGATCGAGGTACGAACGTGGTTCGAAAGTGGTTGATTGACGTTCGATCGATGTTTGAACGTGGTTGATCGAGGTACGAACGTGGTTCGAAAGTGGTTGATTGACGTTCGATCGATGTTTGAACGTGGTTGATCGAGGTACGAACGTGGTTCGAAAGTGGTTGATTGACGTTCGATCGATGTTTGAACGTGTTTGATCGAGGTACGAACGTGGTTGATTGACGTTCGATCGATGTTTGAACATGGTTCGAAAGTGGTTCGAAGGTGGTTCGAACATGGTTCTATTGACGTTCGAAGGTGGTTTCAATTTTAAATATTATTCATATGCTTATTCTCATCATGGAATCTTTGTCTCGGACCATCTGTTTTCTTATCTCATGTGCCGAGTAAGCGTTCAAGCTATTATGTCATACATACCCTACTTTTCCTACCGAGAGCGGGTCTGTCTCCGCGATGTTCGTCATAAAGTTTTTAGCGTTTGACACGTTAGTATCTTAAAAAAGAGTGAAAAAAACAAAAAAAATGACTGGAGGTTTTCTGCGCCGTACGCTCCCCGAAATAGTAAGTTGTACAATTTATTTAAAACTATTGTACAGAATGTTGCAATATGTTTAGATATATATTAAATATTCATATTTTTCAGATGATCTATAACATTGTGCAAAATTTACGGCCGCAACACATGGTTGAGCAATGCATGTCTGAACGAGAGTGGGTGAGAATGCTGAGGTGGGAACATCGACAAATGTTTGCAGAAATGTGGTGCGAAACTGCAGAGGCGCGGGAAATGGATGCCAATAACAGTTGGCTATGGGAGAACATGTATGCTCTTCGGGAACTGTTTGGCCTAGAGCCATATCCACCAGAACCTGTGGTGGAAAATTGGAACTAGTAAGTATTTCTTTTTAATTATAAATTATTAAATTAATTAATTAATAACAAATTTCTGTTATGCAGGAGTCCCCGCCCAGCCGTCGCCTCCACTGCGCGCAGCATCAAACATTTGGCCGCCTCAACATATCCAGACACTCTCGTTCAGACAGGCATTGCTCAACCATGTGTTGCTGTCGTAAGTATTATATTTTATATTATTATATTATATTTTAGATTTTAGATTTTATGATTATATTATATTTTATATTATATTTTATATTTTATATTATATTTTATATTATATTTTATATTTTATATTTTATATTATATTTTAAATTTTAAATTTTAAATTCACACACACACACAAACATTTTGTAAAATACACACACACACACACACACACACAAACATTTTGTAAAATATACACACACACACAGTTATAAATAAAAATTACTTTAAATATTTTAAAAAAATGTATTTATTTTAGAATAAGTCCTCTCCCCTTCCTCATCCTAAAAATATTAATTTAAAAAAATATTTAAAAAATTCTCTCTCGCGTGCACCTCGCGCTCTCCTTCGCTGCATCAGCTCTCGCGCTCTCCTTCGCGTCATCTCGCGCTATCTCTCTCGCTCTTGCATATACGCCTCGCTGCAACACCTCGCGCTCTCCATCGCCGCATCATCTCGCTACCGCTATCTCTCTTTCGCGAACGTCTCTCTCGCGACATCTCTCTCTCACGTTCGCCTCGCGCTCTCCTTCGCGTTCCTCTCTCCCCGCGGACCCCTTACCCAAAAAGTTTCATGCGGTCTTTCGCGGACGCTCCCCTTTCCGCGGACCCCTCGCGGACCCTAACCTCGCGGACGCTCCCCTCTCCGCGGACCCCTCGCGGACCCTAACCTCGCGGACGCCTCCCCCTCCCCGCGGACCCCTCGCGGACCCTAACCTCGCGGACGCCTCCCCCTCCCCGCGGACCCCTCGCGGACCCGGTACCAAAATCGCGGACGCCTCCCCCTCCCCGCGTGACGTCATTCCCCTCCCCGCGTGACGTCATTCCCCCTCCCCACGTGACGTCATTCCCCCTCCCCGCGTGACGTCATTCCCCCTCCCCGCGTGACGTCATTCCCCCTCCCCGCGTGACGTCATTCCCCCGCGCCCTGGGTTCCCCTCGCCCCTCACCCCCCCTCATTGCCCCTGAGTTAGAACCGGCCTAGTATATCTACTATTAATGAACAATTAAATTGCATTGATTTGGATAATAATTTTGATAATATTGAATTTGATAATAATATATTAGAAAGTTTAAAGAGTTCAGATAGTGATACATCCAATAATGATTTTATTAAAGATTTTAATGAAAACACCTTGAATAATGAATTATTTAACGAATCAATTAATAATTATCATGAAAATTCCAATAATACAGCCAATATATGTTCTCTACGATCACAACTTGCTACTTGGGCTTTGAAAAATAAAATTACTCATGTTGCACTTAACGAATTATTAGCTATTTTAAAATCAAAACATGATGAATTACCTTCGGATGCTCGCGTATTAATGAAAACTCCTAGAAAAACTACATTGAAAATTGTTGAACCAGGACATTATTATCATTTTGGTTTAAATAATTGTATTCAAAAACTATGTTCATTTATATCTTTAAATAATTTGCAACAAATAGAAGTTTACATAAATATTGATGGTTTACCACTTTTTAAAAGTTCGAATCAACAGTTATGGCCGATATTATGTAGTTTAGTTGAAAATCGTAATAAAGTAGGTATTGTAGGTATATATCACGGGGAAAGAAAGACGATGCAAATGAATTTTTAAAAGATTTTATCGCCGAAGTTATCGATTTATCATCGCACGGTATTATAATAGATAAAGAGAACGAAAAATTTAATTATTCTTTTAAAATTAAAGGATTTATTTGCGATACACCTCCTAAGGCGTTTATTAAATTTACGAAGGGTCATACCGGTTATTATTCATGTACAAAATGTGTTATAGAAGGGGATTATATTAACAATAGAGTTTGTTTTTCGAATTTAAATAAATTCCTTGATAGAACCGATTTCGATTTTAGATCAAAATCTCAAGAAGAACATCACATAAATTCCAAAACTTCTGATCTTGAATTAATCGAACATTTAGATATGATTAGTGATTTTCCTGTCGAGCCGATGCACTTAATTGATCTAGGCGTTACAAAAACTTTAGTGAGTATGTGGTGTTTTGGTAAACCACCAATAAAATTATCTCATGCACAAATTACACAAATTTCTGATTTATTAATAAATCAAATTAAAAATATTCCGTTAGAATTTAATCGTAAACCGAGATCATTAGAAGAAAGTAGAAGGTGGAAGGCTACAGAATTTAGACAATTTTTATTGTACACAGGTCCTGTTGTATTAAAATCTGTACTTAATCGTGATAATTATCTCAATTTTGTCTTTAAATGTAGCTGTCACTATTTTATCATCTCATCCTCATCATGTTAGATATTTAGATTACGCCAATTCTCTTTTTAATTATTTTATAAAAATTTATATAATTTTGTATGGCAAAGATAATTGTTCAATTAATATTCATAATTTATTACATTTATGCAATGATGTAAAAAAATTCGGAATTTTACAAAAATATGGTGCCTATCCCTTTGAAAATTATATGCAAAAGATAAAAGGATACATTCGTAAAAAAGATAAAGTATTACAACAAATAGTAAATCATATATATGAAGAAAATCTTGCGGAATTAGATGAAGAAAATAAATTAACTTCGAAACCCAAATTATTAAATAAGCATAATAACGGACCTTTAGATCAATTTTTATATACTAGTCAGTGAGAAAAAATAGTGTTTCCTAATTTTACTTTAAAAATAAAAGAACCTGATAATTGTTGTAGTTTAAATGATGGTGATATTATTTTAGTTAAAAATATTGCTAGTAATAATGAAAACACGGTAATAATTGGAAATAAATATAAATTAACAGAGATTTTTATAATGAGCCATGCAAATTTTCTGATTTAGGTATATATTTAGTAGAAAATATTGTTAACGATCTTCAAAGTTGGAACATAAATGAAATATCGCATAAATGTATAAGATTACATTTTAAAGATAAATTTGTTGTTTTTCCCTTGCTTCATTCGCTCTAATTAAATTTTATAGATTTAATAATTTTATTTTTATATATTAAAAATTTTTAATTTAGAATTTTTTAAATATTGTATTGTATTGTATTCTTTATTTGTCCCCTTAGGGATTAAAGGCGCTTTTATACGGAGCGTACCCAAACCTTCACACCTCCAATCTTTCCTTCCTCTCCTGACCATATGCGACCTCACATTCTACTAACAACATTCTTTTCCCCCTTTCCCCCAACTTCTTCCTCTCCCTTTTCTCCTCCTCTCCTTTTCCTCCTCTGTTCTTTTCCTTTCTCCTCTCCTATACCTCCTTTCTCCTTTCCTATCGAGCCTTCCTTCTCTTCTTTGTTTATCTGTCGCTTCCTTACTCTAACTTACATCTACTTACAACTATTTACATTATCTCCTTATAACTATCTTACACACTATCTTACACTTCTACCCTATTCCAACCTATCGAGAGAGAGAGATCTGTCCCTAATCTCAACCGCCTCGACTTCCGATTCCTTCATCCACTCTCCATCCATCCATCCTTTCACCCTCCCACCTTCCTTCTCCCCCTCCTCCTCCCTCTCCCCCTTTCCCTCTCTTTTCTCCTCTAACTCCCTCAACCACCATTCTCCTCCCCCTTCCTTCTCCAGTATCCTATTCATCTTCACCCACCAGTCCCCTTCCACTTCCTCCCCCATGCACTCTCCCAACACATGTTCCCATGTCTCTTCCCCTCATCCACATCTCCTGCACATCCTCCTTTCCTCTTTCTCCCAATACTTTGCTCCTCTCATCTCATTGTTCATTCTGTGCCTAATCACCCTCTTCCATCTACTCTCCCCCCATCCCTTCTTTAGATATGCCGGTACTCCTTCCTCCTTTATCTCCCCATACCATCTGTTATACCTGGACTCTCTGATCTTTTCCCATTTTTCTTCTCTTTGCAATTCTCTATCCCGCTGCTCCCATCCTTCATACACTTCTTCCCCTCTCCCCCTCCTTTCCTCCATTTCTTTTAAACTCATTCCCCTTCCCTCAAAGAATTTTTTCCTTTCCTCCTCCCATCCCGATAACTCTCTACCTTCCCTAATCCTCTTTTTCATCTCTTCCAGGCACTTCTTTGCCAGCTTTCCCCCTCTCCCCTCCTCCAACTTCTTTTCGAATCCCACCGCCCTTTTCCCTGCTTCCAACCTAAATTTTTCTTTTCCAATCTCTTCCCTCACCATGTATCCCGGCGTGCACCAGTCCACTAATGTCCATCTGATCCATCTATCCTGCATCGATTCTACTTCCTTTCTCTCTTTCCAGCCCCATATTTCCGCTCCATACCCCATCACCGTTCCTACTAGCCTCTCACATAACCAAATCCTTCTCTCCCAGTCCCCCGCAAACCTCCTTTTAGCTATCCCCCATACCTGTCTAATAACCGCCGCCGCCTTTCTAACTATCTCCCTCACTTGTGCCTCCTGATCCCCGTTTCTCTGCAACCTATACCCCAAGTACGTGAACTCCTTCACCTCTTCTACCTCTTTCCCTTTCCATCACCACTTCACTTTCCTCATTCTACCACTCCCTCTTTTAAACCTCATCATCTTCGTTTTACCCACATTAATCTCCAGCTTTTTTTCATCCAAGTATCCCTCCAGCTTCCCCATCATATGTATCATCCCTTCCTCATCCTCTGCGAGCAAAACCATATCGTCCGCATACGCCAGACGGTAAACATTCTCGTCTCCCAATTTTACTCCCCCCCCTTCCTCCCTTCCTTAGTACCGCCTCTACATCTGCCACAACCAGGTTGAACAGATATGGACTTATCGGACACCCCTGCCTTACCCCTCTTGCCGTCCAGAAACTCTCCTCTAGCCTTTCCCCCACTCTCACTCTACTTTTCGTTTCTTTAGACTCTCCTCAATCCTCACCCTTAGCCCTTCTCTAACCCCTCTCTCCCTCATTGCTTCCCCCAACAGGTCCACAAATGCCGCAACCATCCTTCCCCCCTTTCTGCCTACCTGCTTGTTCGCCAGATAATTCAGTACATAAATATTGTCCATAACCCCCATCCCCTTTCTAAAACCTGTTTGACTCGGTGGAATCATTCCTTCTCTCTTTATCTCTTCCTTTAGCCTCTCCGTCAAAATTCCGATGTAAATCTTATATAGCGTCGGCATTAACGTCACCCCTCTATAGTCCTCCACCCTGTCTCCTGCCCCCTTTTTCAATAGCGGTACTATTATCCCTTCCTTCCACTGTTCCGGCCATCCCTCCCCCCTCCATACTCTATTACAAAATTTTCTCACCCACTCTTCTGCCCTATCCCCCCCAGCTTTCCATACTTCATTCGGCACTCCATCCCCCCCGCCGCTTTTCCCTTCTTTAATCTCCCCAAAATTTTCCTTATTTTATTCCCCTCTATCCCCTGCTCCTCATCCTCTAACCTCCTCTCTCTTCCTCCCTTCATCACTTTACTTTCCACCCCTCCCAGTAGTGACATAAAATACTTCTTCCATTCCTTTAACTCTATCCCTTCATCTACTCCCTTCCGTTTTTTCCTCTCCCTGTTCACTACCCTCCAAACTTCCCCTTCCGTCCTTGCTTCTTGCGCTTCCTTAATCCATCTCTCATTTTCCTCCTCTCTCTTTCTCCTACATATTAATTTATACTCCGCCCTCATTTTCCTGTACCCTCCTCCTCCCCCACCTTTTCTTCTCCATTCTCTTAGAACCTTCCTCACTTCCTTCCTTTTCTCCTCACACTCTTCGTCCCCCCAACCTTTCCTTACCCTATCCCCACTTTCCCTTGCCCCCTCTCTCAACTCCTCTCCGATCTGTCTCACCTTCCTTTCCAATTCTCCCTCTAAGCCCCCATCCTCTCCCTCCTCCCAATCTATCCTTTCTCTAATCCTTTCTCCTCCTCTTGCTGTCCATTTCCCCCTTCTCCCTTCCTCTCCTCCTCTCTTTCTCCCTCTTTTCCCTCCGCTCCTTCTTTCTATTGACACTATGATCGGGTGATGATCTGACTCTATACAGTCTCCTATTTCTAATCTTCTCACCCTATCTCTCACTTTCTACTCACAAATCACATAGTCTATCACCGACTCTCCTCTGCCCCCCGTATACGTGAACTCCCCTTCTTCGTCCCCTTCCACATTCCCGTTTAAAATTCCCCATCCTACTTTCTCCATCCCCTCTATTAATCTCCTCCCTTCCCCATTTATCTTTCTATCTTTCGACCTTCTTTCCACCTCCTCTTCCTCTCCTTCTCCTCCTATCCCTCCCCCCGAGCCTGTCCTTGCATTGAAGTCCCCCCTATCAGTGTCCACCTATCATCCATCTGCTCCTCCATCCAAACCTTCAACACATTTAACTTTCTTTCCATATCCCCATTCACATATACCCCCACTATTCTCCATTTCTCCTCTCCTAGCCCTACCTCCATCATCATTAGTCCTTCCTCCTCCCCTACCTCTCCCCCCATTGTCATCCCTAGTTCCTCCCTGACACCGATAATAATCCCCCCCATCGGCCTCCCCTTCTTACTCTTCCTCCTCGCCAACTGTTTCTCCCATCTATATCCCTTCGGCAGACTTCTCTTTACCTTATCCCAACTTTTTCCGTCCACCCATGTCTCCAGCATCATTACCACGTCCCATTTTTTAATTTCCTTCCAAAATTTTTCCCCCTTATTCTTAACTCCTGCCACATTCCAGAAACTCACCTTCCACCTTTTCTCTTCTTCTCTCCTTTCCCTCCTCCTCCCTTTTTTAGTTTCCCCTTCTCCCCCTTTCCATGTCTTTTCTCCTTTGCTCCTTCCTCTCCTCTTATTCCTTTCCTCTCCTCCCTACCTTTCCTTATTCCTTTTCTCTCTTCCGGTCCTCTTCTTCCCCCTTCTCTTCACTCCCCTCTCTTACCTCTCCTTTCCAATTCCTAAGCCTACCTTCCCCTTCATCCCATCTCCACCAACATTCATTTATTCTAATTTTCCCATATCCTGTCCACACTCTATTCCCCTTCTTCCTTTCCTCGTCTGCAATCTCCCCCAGCTTCCATTTTATTTTCCTCTCCTCCCATGTTAAATCGTCCTCAATCCTTATCGCCTTCCCTCTTAACCCTTTCTTCCTCTCCATTACCTGTCTCTTCTGCTCCCTACTTCCTAACCTTACCACTACCGTTTCCGTCTCCCCCCTTTTTTTTCCTCCCACCTTTCTAATCCACTCTATCTCAGCTTTTACTTCGATCTCCTCTAACACTTTTTTCACCCTTTCCCTTGTCTCCCCCGTTCCCCCTTCTAATCTACGGATAACAATATTATTCCTCCTTTCCCCTCCTCTCCTTCATTTCCATCTTCCTATCCCATCCTATTATTTTAGCTATCATTGTCTCCTCCAATCCCCTGCCCCCTTCCATTCCCTTTCCTTTTTCACTTTCCATTTCTGTTACCCTCTTTTCTAAGTTTTTAATCCTTTGTCCCATCTCCTCTTTTTCCTTTTTCCACTCTTTTTCCCTTTGCCATATTTCCAGTTTCAAGTTCCCTATCTCCTCACTGATCTTATTCGTTATTCTTTCCTCCATTCCTCTAATTAAGTAGCCTAAATCTTCTTTCCCCTCCTCCTGTAATTTCTCCGTTTTTTTGAATCTCCTCAATTCCCCCTCATCTCTATCCATTCCTTCCTCTCCTAACACATCCCTTTTCCGTTTGAAGAAATCCTCCATACACCCCGTGCTCCCCGTACTCCCTCTCCTTTCCTTCCCTAACTCCTCTATCCTCCTTGGCCTCCCCACCTTTTTCTTTCCCGCCTCCACCGCCTCTCCCCCGTCTCCTACCTTCGCTAACTCCACTACTTCCATTGCCACCTATACTTACTTCTCGTCACCCTTCTTTTCTCCGCGTCCTACTCTCTCTTACCCCGGGCTATCTTCTCTACTCTTTATCTGTGCTCTACCGTTCCGTCCCACCCACTCGACTCTTCCTTCTCCACTGCCTATACTCTATGCCTTCTCACCTTCTGCACCACCCGTCTACACTCGCTACTCTCTCTGCATCTTCCACGCCTCGTGTCTTTCCCTCACCTAACCTCCTTTACTTTCTTCCTTCTATCCTGCCCCAATTCTCACTATTCACCGCCCTCCCTTTTTCTCTTTCACTCCACTTCTTCTCTCTTATCACCCATACACACCTCTCTTCACTCCTCTCCTTCCAACCGCCTTTTTTCCGTATAACTCTAACCACAGACTCTCACACCTGTCACACACTCTCACTCCGGAACCGGAAGCCTAGAATTTTTTAAATAATGTTGATTATATTTTGCAATTAAAATTAATAAAAATATAGATTAATCATTCTTTTTTTAAATCTTAAATTTATTGACTTAGTATTTAAGAAAATGATGAATAATGTTTCAAAGAATATTATTATAATATAAAAGTATTCTGAGAATATATCTAAAAATTAAATATGAATTCTATATATATCTTAAAAGTAAATAAATTAAATAAATTTTATAAGACAAAAAATCGAGTCCCCTTATGTTCGTTAGCGGTTTGATTCCGAATACTAATAATATTTTAAATTATTTTTTTGAACTTGCATACACAAATGATTAATAATTTGTAGGAATGGCGAAGACATGGACAATCGTAATCTTCATAGAAGAAGATACTGTGGAGGTAGTACCATCTAATTGGATATTAGATAACAAGTGTTACTGGCCGTCACTTATTACATCTGAGAAGTTGACGACCGCAATAAAAAATCATAATTCACCAGACGTTTCATGGCCCTTATATCCCATCAGGATCGTACGAAATGGAACTTTCGGTAAATATACTACTTATATAATATATTACTTTGCGTTTTGATGTATCCAATTGACGAAAAATCTATTTATTGCATTGTCGTAATGTTATACTTATTTTGTTCTAGCCAATTATTCCGTAGCACAAGATAAATGCCGCAAGGCGGAATATTCCTCAGACATAAATTCTGACAGGTCACTTAGAAGTAAAAGAAAAGTGACGAAAAAAAATTTCGGTTCTTTATTTGAAGAGAACAATTCGTCATCAGATGATAATAACAATTTGCCGACTAAATTGCTGACTCCACGTTTAACGAATGGTTCGTATGCATTTATTTATTTGTGTGTGCTACATTATAAAAATTTTGTAACCATCTTATAAATCAAGAGACAGTAGTATCTGGCGCTATGCTTTTTTACTTTTTAAAATCTTTTTATATTAAACTAATTTTTTAAAATTAAGTCTATTTTTTAAAGTGTTTTTTAAAATTAGGTAATTATTTAATATTTTTATTACATTTTTAAAAAAGCAAGTTATAGATAAATGCTTGTATTATCATATTATATATGCGAATTATCTTGCATATGTATCAATTATTTGAGAGCATGTACTAATACCGATAGGGTTCATTATTATTAATCTAATTTAATAAATTATTAGTATAAAATAACTCGTATAATACAATAACACATTCATTTATCTATAACTTAGTTTGTTGGACAATTGTTTTGAAAAAATATGAAATTACCTGAGAAATAAAAGTGAGCTATATTATTTATTTAAAGTTTAAATAATAATATACTATGAAAAAGAATGTTATATACAATCCCCCTAAAAATTTATCTTTAAAAAAAAATAAGTTGTTAGGAATAAAATAGAATAGAGTAGCGAACAATTTATAAATTCAAAAAACACATTCAATCGTTTAGTCCTTAATCGTCTTTCTTCAGACACCAATACTTTTATAAAAACAAAATTTAAAAAAAAGAGTGATGAAGCTACTAATGACTTTGATATATTACAAAATGAGAAATTTCGAAGGAACTTATCACCTAAAAGTAAATTGTTTTTCGTAATATAGAATTATTAATCACAACTTTTTACAAAATATAAAAGCTTATAACGTATTTTTTGGAAAATTTTGTAGATAATAACGAATCTTTGAATGGCAACGATCAACCATTCATGACAGAATGTAAATGTTGCCCAGTACATTTGAAACACAATTGTGGTATGTATATGTTACTGGCAATCGTCGAATTTGTCCATTGCCCAAATTTTTTAACCAACACGATGTGGGTAAGCTTAAATGTCCACAACGCATTCTGAATATTTATTTTAGCCACTGGGTGTTGAAAAATACTCACAACGCATTGTGACCGAAATAAATACCCAGAACGCGTTGTGGACATTTAAACTTACATCGCGTCGTGGTTAAAAAATTCAGGCAATGGGCAAATTCGGCGATTGCGAGTAACATATTTAATGTACAGTTCTTTTCGATAAACTTATTATCAATCTTATTATATAAAATTATGAATTTATTATCGTAATTACATGTTCGATAATTGATTAGATATATAGGTATATATACACTTTTTTCAGAAAATTATTTTAAAGAAATCATTCGACAACAAAATATGCTGAAAGCAAGTATGTGGCAGTATAATGATACTTTGCACGAATTAACCACATCTATAAATCGTCTGTTTACAAATGATAAGGTGACTCAGCAAGGAGTGCAAGAAGCAACTTTATTCTTTACCATTTTTAACTTTCCATTACAAAACGAAGAAGATCTAATACGTGTCGAAGAACATTTGAATGATGAGAAAAATTTTAACGCTGCGGTAATTTTTTAATTTTTAAAATGTCTGTTATTCGCGAATATATGTTACATTTTTACATTGCAGTGTTATAATATGTACTTTATTAATTAATGAAATTTTAGTTAATATATTATTTTTGTTTTGAATTTTACAGATGGATGAACTTTCAAAAATTGGTGGAAGTTCTGTATATAATTTTACACAACGAACTTTGCAAATGTTAATTACAAATGACCTTGCAGCAACCTACAGTTGGTTGGGAAGGCGGTCCAAGAAAACATTTAACAAATTAAAATTGGCGCATTTAATAATTGGTAAATAATTTTTTAGATTATCTTTTGCTTAACGTGCTTTTATTAAAATCATTCTCTCTTCGTAGATTATCAAATCACTTGTAATTGACTTATTTTAATCGGTCTTTGGTTTTTAATATAATAAATGGTCCCTCTTAGAGAGTTAATATTATAAATATATATATATATATATATATATATATATATTAAATGAATTATACTTTGTATATATATATTTTTAATTATATTTTTAAAAATGTGCATTTTTCAATCTTTATATTTAACTTAAAAATATCAGGCATTTTATTAGTAACTTGTTTAATAATTTTTATTTAATCTATTTAATAATTAAATTTAAATTAATTACAATTAATTATAAAAAAAATTATGTTGAGGGATGAAAACGTTGGTATAATTATATATAACATAAAGAATCGCGAGGAATATATGTATAATATAAAATAAAATATAGAATAAAATATAATATATAATATAAAATAAAAAATATAACAAAAAGTATAAAATAATAAATAAATAATAAATAAATATATAAATAATATAATAAATAAATATAAAAACATTAATGTCTTTAACATTGTGTATTTTATTTAAATGAATATACAATCTATTTACAATTTCTAAATATTTTTTATCTTGTTTTTTTGTTATAGATTCTGTCAAAAAAAGCATCCCGAATTTAACTAATAAAGAATGCGAAGAAGCAATCCAAAAATGGCTAAGAAGAGCTAAAGAACGTAGCAATAACAAAAAACATACAGAGAATAACATTATTGATAATGAGTAATATAATAATCCTTTAATTGTACTGTTACTGTGGGAGAAATGGAGCGTGAGATGGAAACTAATCAGAATTCGCTAACGGAATTTATATGAACAAAAAACGTAGAACGATAAATAATAATTTAATTTTTTTTTAATTTTAGTTTATATTTTTAAAATTTTAGTTTTTATTTCTATAGTTTATACAGATGAGTTTATATGGATTATTAGAATATAGATTATAGATTTAGATGGTTATATATGTATATTTGGACAGTTACATAGATATTATATAATTATATAGTTACATTATATGTTTTTGACGAATCATCATAACGATAGGATCGTTTTCTCTTTTTCTCTCTTTCAAATGTTTTGACAAAATTGAATTTATGTTATGTTTATTTAAATATGTTGTAACTATATTATGGAAAAGTTGACGTTATCGTTAATTTGGCTGCACCTCTACCAATGAATATTACACTTGATAAGGACCACATCCACATGGTCGAAACGTTGTGTGTTTTTTAAATAAATATAATTTTGGCTAGTTGGGTCGACTTTACTTCGTTCCTATTTTAAAATTTTACTAGCGACTTTTTAAGTATCTAATTATTATTTTTATAATTATATAGATTATAATATAGTTTAGTTTATATATTATTAGTGTATACATATTAGTTATATAGAGAGAGATTATATATGTATATATAGTTATTATATTATTATATAATTTAGTTTACATATCGATTTATCGTAGTAATAAAATAAGTATTGCAGTATTATAATAAAAGTGCAGTATAATAATACTGCAGTGATAATGAGTATGTATACTGTGATAATGAGTATGTACTGTGATAATATATATAGAGCGTTATATATGTACTTTTCATAAATATAAGTACTTTTTATAAATAAAAATAAAAATATTTTAATTTTCCACAAAATTATTATTATTACCTGATAAATTATGAATAATTATATATGTATAATAAGGAGCCAAAATATGTCCAATGAAGGTTTGAATTTTGTCCATAAAAGGTCCAAAATTCGTCCATAAAAGGTCCAAAACTCGTCTATTAAATTCCATAATTTATCCATTTAAGATCCATAATTCGTCCACAAATGTCTAATAATGGACGTCTTATGGATGTCCACTTCAGTTGCAAACAGACGTACAATGGATGTCCCTTGTACGTCCGCTGCACCAAATATGGATGTCCGATGGATGTACACAATGTCCAGCATGGACGTCCGTTGTACGTACATAGGACGTACCTGTGTTTATTGGGATGATGGTTGTCCATCTCATTTTGCAGCTGCAGCTCCAGAAATATTAGACAGAAATTATCCTGGTTGATGAATAGGACGCAGAGGACCTGTTAATTGGCCTGCCCGTTCTCCGGATCTCATTTCTCTAGACTTTTTCTTATGGGGATTCATAAAAGATAAGGTTTATCAAGAAGTACCGACTACACCTGAGAATATGCGTTAACGGATTATCAATGCCTATGTGAGTATCGATGAAGACACTTTAATAAAAGTTCAGCATTCTTTTGAAAAACGTTTTCAAAAATGTATCGAAGTTAATGGCCATCATTTCGAACATTTACTGCAATAAAATTGTTTGAATTTTGAATAATCGAATATCTGTTTTGTCTTATTTTTAAAATACCTCATCACCTATCAATTTTAGGTCATAAGTAAACTAGTACTTTTAGACTCAAAATTGAACGCTCTTTTCATTCCTGGAAGAAAAATACACCTTCCCATTTAAAAAAACCAAATTGACCTCGAAATGACCTTCAAAATCGCATTCCAAGAATAATCTTAGGTCACGGTATTATACCCCCTTGGAACCCTACAACTTTTGTCTGAAATATTTTTTGATATCTCGCTTCGTTTCCGAAAAATATGCCCACGTCACTATAAATGCCCCACCCTGTATATATATTTGAAAAAACTATTTTTATCTTGAAAAACCATGCCAAAAATGCCTATTTTCCATTTTCTATTTTAAATGCATTTCTCTAAAAAGCATTTTGCATTTAGCATTTTGCATTTTGCATTTTTAATTGGAAAACTTCCAACTATTTTGCATTTTCTATTTTAAATAGATTTGGACACCCATTTTGCACATCTCTGGTAACAAGCAATACGATTATTCCAAATAATCAGTTATAATGTCATTCTGATTAATGAATCATCTCGGGCAATCTGGAGAAAGTCTTAAAACTATCGATTATTTTTATAACGTATTTTATCATCCTTAAAAACTCATCTTTTTTCAAAAAAAAAAAAAAAGATAAAAAGAGGGCGCCAAGTCATTGCGCAATGTGAGAAAGTGTTATACAAAAAACAGTGTGTTTATATATATATATATATTACTGTAAAAAAACTGCTCTAAAATATAATGTCATTTTAACTTTATTCTAATTTTATTCTGTCAATTCACAAAATCTTATGTTGTAAAATTAATATTTCTAAAAAAAATATCAAAAAATTGAGCCAAACAAATAAAAATCTATACTAAACAAATGGAAATTTGCACATTGCTTCCTCATCATTTTATTTTGCTAATTAAGATGGTTTTTTAATTATGGCTTCCTCATAGAGGAAGCTTAACTTGCACATGATCCTCGTCAAATTAAATAGCAAACATCCTTTAATGATATTCTATTTACGTAAAAAAGTTTATGTAAAAATATTTGTCTGACATCTCAAAATTCACAGAAGATAAAATAACCACATAAATTTTTTAAATAAATTTTATAAAAACTTTATAAAAAATGAACCCATTCCCCGATTCTTGTTAAATTTAATACCAAATATTCTATTGGTACTTTATTCATGTAAAAAAAATTAGTTCGATATCTCAAAATTAGCAAAAAATAAAAATGCACATTTGTTAAAAATTTACAATTTTATAAAAAATGAATTCTTTCACCGATCATCGCCAAATTCGATACCAAACATCCTTAAATGATAGTCTATTTATGTAAAAAAATTTATCCAGATATCTTTAAATTTACGAAAGTTAGAGCAACCACAAACATATTTCAAAAAATTCAAAATTTTATAAAAAATGAACCCTTTTACCGATTCTCGGCAAATTCAATACCAACCATCCTTTAATGATAGTCTATTTATATAAAAAAATTTATCCCGATATCTTAAAATTTACAAAAGTTAAAGCAACCACAGACATTTCTCACAAAATTCAAAATTTTATAAAAAATGAACCCTTTTACCGATTCTCGTCAAATTCAATACCAACCATTCTTTAATGATAGTCTATATAAAAAAATTTATCCCAATATCTTAAAATTTACAGAAGTTAGAGCAACCACCCAATAAGCACAAGTACGTCCTATGTATGTACGACGAACGTACATGCTGGACATTGTGTACTTCCATCGGATGTCCATATCGAACACAGTGGATGTCTATAGGACGTCCACTGTATGTCCGTTTGCAACTCCAGTGTACATCCATAAGATGTCTTTTACTGGACGTTAATGGACCAACTATGGATCTGAAATGAACGAATTATGGATCTAATGAACAAATTTTGGATCTTAAATGAACGAATTATGGACCAAATGGATGAATTTTGGATCTTTTATGGACGAAATTTGAATCTTTATTGGACATACTTCGGACAATTATTACGCGTGTATAATTCATAAATAATTAATAACAATTATATAGAAAATTGAAAGAATATTTATTTTTGATTTATATTGCTGTATATACACTGGCAAACACTGGTCCGTTTTCTGCGATAAAAGAGGGAAAATATTAATTTGTTCCCCCCTTTTACCTCAGTAAACGATCAGTATATCCACCAGTAAACAAATATAATTACACTTTATGTTTTACAATCGCATTAATTCATATATGTTTTGTATATCAAAACATTTTTTATCACAATAGTACTTATATATATATATATATACTATCACATTGTTTTACATATATTATCACAAAAAAATCTATAAACTAAAAATTATAAACTCAAAGTGTTATAAACTAAATGCATATAAACTATAAACTAAAATATATAAATAATATATATACATATATATAGTTATATAAAGATAGCATCAATAAATTAAATAATATTAAAAACTTCCAATTTTTTATAGGAGCATTTCTTGAATCATTTACGATCGATTAACATCCAGTAAACCAAATTTCAAAACGTTAAGTTAATAATAAAGCATATGGGTTCTCTCATATATAGATGAATATTTTATAAACACAAAACTTTTATACATAAATATATAGATGAATATTTTATAAACACAAAACTTTTATACATATATGTTAGTATATAATTTAAATTAAAATAATACTTTTTTCATAACAAATATGATATAAGAAATTTTGTACATATAAATAAAAGTATATATAATTTTGAAACGGATACAATATAATCACTAATAACTAAAAGCTTTGCAAAATACAAGCAGTAAAGGGAATAAACTCCATAATTTAATTTTGTCTGCACTGTTTTGATACCATTCGGCAAACAATGCTGAAACAAAATGAAAAATTCCTATTTTTACAAAATACACTTTGCACTCTTATTGAATAGTACATCAATAAGTTATTAGATGGAATATTAATTATGATCGAACCTCTGTCGTCACGATTCGTAATCTAGCCGATCAGGTTGCATCTTATTTTGTCGTTTTAACCACGCATTTAAAGGCTCAAAATATTTGAGCACGGCACCAGTGTCTATTCTATTCACTCTGCCTCTTGTCATTTGCCTGATAACATCTTGCCAAGGTCTAGAAACTCTCATCGACAGAACATCTCTGTATAAATACGGAAACAATTTTAGTAATAATAGAGTATTTATTTCCAATAAAATCGCTTTTTTATTGAAGTGATTTCGTAAACTTTTTGTACGTACGATAATAATCGACCTGCTTCCCGTGATCTATAAATATCGCAAGTGTGCAATTCGCCTGTATGACCAGAAATCTCACACAATGATTGGAACAATTGAAATTGTAAGACAATGCTTACAAAATATCTAAAAAGTAAAATATAAAAATGATAGATTCCTCCTTATAAATGCTACACTGCAGTAACACACAATAAACATATTTATATATTATGCACCTACTTGACATAAAGATTGTCCGCTGGAATATGATATTTTGCTGCCGGATCAAAATTCCTTTCGGATCTAGGCATAGGTGGAACAATACCTTGATATTGCAATCTTAATTCCCACCAATGTGCTGTCATATCTTTCACACCATCGCTAAAGATGTGCCATCTCCACTTGAAAAAATTAAATGCATGCAATCTATGATTAATAAATTATTTTGTTATATATAAGAAAAAATAATTACTCAAAAATCATATCATGAAAACCTTCCGTAAACATATAAAAAGTAACTGCTGTGTATATATATATATATATATATATACATATATATATATAATATTCTCACACATTTCGTTTAATCTAACAGAATATAATTACGCGTGCGAAGCGATTGTTATGCATTACTATGCAGATTTTGTGTATCATGTAATAGCTGCGCAATGATACATAACATCATTAAAGATTACAGAATAAACCCCTAAGTGTACAGTATTTATTTATTTATTTGCTTATCGTAATTATAATGTCTTTTAAAAATGTAATAAATATGTTATGGAGTATATTAGTTATGTTTTGATATTGAATCTGTTAAAAAATCATCGTTGGCTGAGATATATTCATAAAAGCTAAACACTACTACATCTTTGAAATTAATTTATATTTTTAGACATTTTTATTGACATTTTTTGTTAATAGTAATAATTATAATAAGCTAACAAAATTAATAATATCTTATACTAATTAATAATATCTTATATAATAGGTATACATAATGCATAGTTCATGATCAGATTTCTACATATCGTATCAAAATCATATATTCCCAGTAAAATCACAATCTAACAGCAACATAACATTAATGTTATAATTTCCTACTCAATAATGTAACTGCAAAATGTAATGTTTATAAGTTACATTTGTTGAATAAGAAATTATAACATTAATATATGTTATGTTGCTGTTAGATATTGTGATTTTGCTGGGACTATATATGATTTTGATACGATATGTAGAAATCTGATCATGAAATATTATATATACCTAAGGATATTATTAACTTTGTTAGCTTATCATAATTATTACTATTAATAAAACATGTTAATAAAAATGTCTAAAAATTAAATTAATTTCAAAGATGTGGTAGTGTTTAGCTTTTGTGAATATATCTCAGCCAACGATGATTTTTTAACAGAATCAATATCGAAGCAGAATTACATATCCTTCATCATAAATATATTTTTAATAGAAATTATAATCATGATAAGCAAATCCGAATAAATTCTTGCTTGATAACAAAAAATATGTATTGTAATAATACTAAATTTTTAGGTTATAAAATTGTCCAAATAGTTTACTACAAAATAAATGCGTGTAAAACATGTACATATACACAAATTATACATATACTTACAGATTTAATTCTCGTATCTGCGTAGTCGTATCGATCTCTATGTAGTCGTTAAAACGGCTGATTGATTTTTTCACTGAATCTCACGATTGGAATCCAAACGTTCACTTTCAGGAAATGGCGGTAATCGAGCATCGATCAACGTGTCGCGCGGGGCGCGGGTCGCGCGCTGTGACGATTGACGATCGCGATGATTATTTTGGTTCTGCCATTTATAATATTCTTTTCTTTTTTATATGCAAATTAGCGAACTAAATATATGAATCGTGTATTTATTACACACAATTGTTAATATAAACTTTTGACCACAAATGCAAACTGTGAATTTTATGCCCATGTAATACACCCATCATTATATATATATTATATATACAGATGATGAATTACGATATAGAATTTGAAAATTTCCATCCTTTTTGGAACAAAAAATGGATAATCCAAAACAGGTCCGTGTACGAACATCCATTGGACGTATATGTATATCCATAAATTAGTTATATAAAATGGATGTCAAATGGATGTCCCCTGGACGTCCATTTATTATTAATCAATGTATGTCCTCATATGGACGTACATTGGACAACTATTATATGTCCATGGATATATGATCGTAAAATGGACGTAAAATGAACGTCCATAAGACGTACTGTGCTTATTGGGCACAGACATTTCTTAAAAAATTCAAAATTTTATAAAAAGTGAAACGTATAAATTTTTATAAAAATGACAGTAAATAAAAGTGTTGTTCTACTTTACTTGTATGCCAAATGAGAGCACTGTAAGTCAAACCCTATAAAAACTTACCTTTAAAAAAAGGTAAAAAAAAGGCGCCTACCCAAGTAGCAGAGCTGATTTTATAAACGTTTTTTAAACGTTTATGAAACGTATCTAACGTTTTATAAACGTTTATGAAACGTATCTAATGTTTTATAAACGTTTAAAAAATGTTTATAAAATTAGTTGTTACTTAGGTAGTATGGGCACGCCAGTAGTGAAAAATTACCCATTGTAAACCCATGTGTAAAATCGTATGAAAAATTACTCATTGCAAACCCATGTAGAATTGTAGTATAAAAAATTACCTATTGCAAACTTATGTAGAATCATATGAAAAATTATCCATTGTAAACCCATGTAGAATCGTAATACAAAAGTAATGATATAAAAAAAAATTGCGCGCCAAGTAAAAGTAGAAACTTTTGTACCAGTGGAAAATTTAAGTTGCAAACCCATGTAGAATAGTATAAAAATTAAAAAATTATTAAAATTAATACAAATAAAAAAAAATAAAAAAATTTTAATTAAAAAAACTAGGCACTGCTAAATTAAACAATATGCTAAAGTTAATTTTGAAATTTAGCAGTGCCTAGTTTTTTTAATTAAAAATTTTATTTTTTTTTATTTGTATTAATTTTAATAACTTTTTAATTTTTATACTATTCTACATGGGTTTGCAACTTAAATTTTTCACTGGTTCATTATACGACTCTATAGGTTTGCAACTTAAATTTTCCACTGGTACAAAAGTTTCTACTTTTACTTGGCGCGCAATTTTTTTTTATATCATTACTTTTGTATTACGATTCTACATGGGTTTGCAATGGATAATTTTTCATATGATTCTACATAAGTTTGCAATAGGTAATTTTTTATACTACAATTCTACATGGGTTTGCAATGAGTAATTTTTCATACGATTTTACACATGGGTTTACAATGGGTAATTTTTCACTACTGGCGTGCCCATACTAGGCGCCTTTTTTTACCTTTTTTTAAAGGTAAGTTTTTATAGGGATATCATTCATTTTTGTATATGATTTAGATTTACTAGGGTTGCTCAAATAATGCCATTTTTTCAGAAACTATTTATTAAACAGGTTTAAAATGTTTTTAAACATACATAGATATTTCTTCTTTTTAAATATATATTATTTTTTAATATAATCTCAATCAACTTCTATAACCTTATACCAGCATGATACAAGTATATGTATGCCTTTACTGTATCAACTCTTGTTTTTTCTACGTAACCATGTCATCATAGCTTCAATCATCCCCTCATCATCTTCCCAATCTTGTTTCGCAGAGATCTTTAAATTATATGTTTAACACAGTTTAGCGATAGCTTCCAATATTTAACTTTTTGAACCACTTAATTAAATGCACTTCGCGAAATACGATTTGGAAGATGAAGAGGGCGTGATTCAAATGTGAAAACATGGTTACGTGGAAAGGACAAAAGTTGGTACAGTAAAGGCAAGTAAATACATATAATGTATCGTACTGGCATAAAAAAATAGAAGTTGATTGAGATTACCATGTATATTGTGTATAAATTGTTGAATAAATATTCTGAAAAAATAATGTAGGGCATTACTTTTTGAGCAACTCTAGTACTATTTCAAAAAATTACAATGTTCTCATTTTGTACCTGTAATGTAAAACATACTTAAATCATTAGAGTACGTACATATATACAAAATATACTGTTTCTTTATTTTATATTAACAATTATATACTTATGAAAGAAATAGTAGGATGACAGCGTAACAAGAAAGTAATTATTATAAAAGAAATTTAGTACATCTCACATATAAGTAGTATTGCATATCACATGTATGTAGTATATTGCATATCACATGTATCGTTACCATTTTACTATTTCTTTCATAATAATAACTACTTTCATGCTACGCTACCATTTTATTATTTCTTTCATAAGTATATAATTATTGATGTAAAATAAGGAAGCAAATAAAAGCTAATAATAATAAATAATGTAAAGATAATAATGTTATGAATGCTATGAGCTATAAAAATGTATATAAATTCTTTATTATAGCTCATATCATTTATAGCATTATTATCTTTACATTATTTATTATTATTAGCTTTTATTCGCTTCCTTATTTTACATCAATAATTATGTACTTATAAAAGAAATAGTAGGATGGTAGCGTACCATGAAAGTAGTTATTATTATGAAAGAAATAGTAAAATAAAATGGTAACGATACATGTGATATGCAATATACTACATACATGTGATATGCAATACTACTTATATGTGATATATTATACTATATTTTTTTCATAATAATATAATAATGTAAGGCCAGGCCTTGGTCAGCGAATGTAGATGGCGCCCGGGTAGGGGGCGCGACGCCGTTGTAAGGCGGCCATGTGGCGCGAGGGCACAGTCAGTCGTTGCCGAGACAAGAGGCAATAAACATCTACCGAGCTAACCTCGAGTTTTTATTCCTACCCTACACGTTTTCCACGCCTTCCCTCCCATCCTGGAACTGGGATTTCTATATCGGTTAACCTATTCCCGAAAGATCATCCCTTACAGCTCAGAAGTGGGATATTACGTGATTGTTACGTCGGATATTCGACGCGCAACAAGTGTACGGTTTTTTTTTCCGAGATTGCGTCAGCCATTTGTCGAATGCAAGTACGTTCTGGTTTTCCGCGTCATCGTGTCTGCGATCGTTCTTTCGGCATTATAGCCGACAGTGGCTTGCTTCTCGCTTTGGTAGCCGGTTTGCAGAACTCGTGGCAGTCGTCATCGCCCGCGTCAGTCATCGTTCCTCGCGTTTTCGGGTCAGTGACTGTTTCTCCGCGCGGTTATGACATTGACCATTCCTCATAACATGAGAGTGTCTGTTTCAAGGGGTCATTCTCATTGACGTCGACTCCGTCGATTTGATCCTTCGTATCGCATAAAATGCGTCGTTCATCGTCTTATATGCTGTTGCGTCAGCCTCAGTTTTAAACGCTTCAAGTCAGTGCGCGACTCATTACAGCACATAGTGACCAGGGTCGAGCCTGTCATCTTTTCGCATCGGTCGAATACGGTGTCTATACGCCCAGTGCGGTTTCTGCTTTGTCGCGTTGCGGAACGTTAGCCGGTTTAACGGTCAGCCATATTGGACATGTGCGTTTCGAGTGGCCAAGAAGGCGGCCATATTGTCTTGTTGCTACCCGATTGAGCGGGAAAGAGAACGGTTGCGCGCGGGAAGACAGATTTGCGCGGGATATAGATTTGCGCGCGAGTCCGCCATTGTTACGCACCGCCCGTACGCCAGGAGCGAGACATTTCGAGTTGTGTGACCTTCGCCAATACGAACAATTTGACTTTTACTTCGGGAGTGTCCTTTAATCACACCGCCGAAGATATGTTACCACAAGAGCGTTACGACAAACTTTCCCTGCCGGAGCTTCAAGAGGAAGCTCGCAGCTACAGACTAAGTAACGTTCCGGCCAACCGAGGAGCGTGCATCGATTTATTACTGGATCATTTGGAGAGGAATGGCCCTCTATGCGAAGCGCAAGCGACTCTTACCCAAGAGGTCATCGAAAATCCAGCACGTCCAGAGTCGGCAACCTTAGGTAACACTGATCTAACTACGTCCGATCAAGATTTTATTTCTACAGCGGACGCCCGTCCGTCCTCTGTGGATAATCTTTTACCGCAGCTTTGCTCGTTAATGGCAAAACAAATAGAATTACAAAGAGAGCAAATGCTGCACCAGCAGCAAATGATGCAGCAGATGTTGGCATCTCACAGCACCAGCTTCGGTCCACCTCAGGAGAGGAGTCGGTTCAAAGAGGAAGCTGCTTTTCCTCTTAAGCATGAACAACGACCTTATAATGGATCTCGCTTTGCAGAAGCTGTGCCAGCGTTCACAGGTAATTCAGTGAAATTTTTAACATCCCAGATCCCTACTTTTGGTGGTCTCGAAGACGAAGACATCGAACTATGGATCGAGAAGATTGAATGCGTAACAGAGATACACAACCTGTCGCATGCTGTCATGTTATCTGCAGCTACGTCCAAACTAAACAAGACTGCTCGCCGATGGCTCGACATAAGTACAGGTGACGTCAATAGGTCATGATTTTGTTTTAAAAACGCCATTATTGATCGTTTCAGAAGAAAAATTCTTTTCAACGTCACTATGCAAAAAATCGAAGCCAGAAGATGGAGCTCTTCAACGGAATCCTTTCAGGATTATTCAATGGATAAATTGGCTTTGATGCAGTGCCTCAAACTACAGGATTCAGATTCCATCCAACTGCTAATTAATGGGATCAATAACTTGTCCATTAAAAGTGTGGCAGCCAGTCTACGTGTGGACTCTCTGAACCAGTTCCTCAGAGAGATGCAACATATCACGGCCTCATGTAGCGACTCGCTCAAGAGGTTTCAATACGCTAACAAATTCGAGAAAGCTAAAGACTCGAATACCAGGGTTGACAAAGCCAAAATGTCAACCGCGGCTTCCGAGAAGACTTACCCACAACAGAAGAATTCAAAGGTGGATTCATATTGCGTGTATTGTCACGGCAAGGATCACATTCGGGATAATTGCGCGAAATTGAAGAAAAAGGACCCCGGGCAGAAAGCGTCGCAACCGCCTCACCCTACCTCCGTTGCAGCGGTGGAGGAATCCTCGGAAGATTCGTCCGATACTGCCGAAGACTCGTCAGAATTAGTTGCGTGCGTCTGCGCTGAGGACAGTAGGAAAATCGTTACCAACAATTCAACTATAAATATTGTAAATATCAACGGTTCGCCAGGTATTTTATTAGCCCTAATCGACACAGGAAGTCCAATTTCATTTATTACTAGTTGCGCTTTTAATAAGTTTTTCGACTCGCTTTCTATTTCATTAGCAAAGACAAATCACTTATATAAGGCTTTAAATAATCAACCTATTGAAATCACCGGCGTATTTTCCACTAGTATCATTCTAGAACCTTTACCTGATGTAGCTTTGTCAGTCAATTTACATGTTTTAAAAAAGAACTCAGTGGCAGCAGACATTATTTTAGGGCGCGATTTTCTTTCTAAACACGGAATTTCTGTCTCGGTAAAACTAAACAAAGACGAAATAAGAAGCAGAATCGAATTATTTTCTGAAATTGCGTTGGCCGAAGTAGTGAATGATTCTACTGATAACTTTAAAAATTTTCTTTCGAATATTGAAACAGATTTTGATGTGTCAATCAAACAAAAGCTGGTCGCAGTATTTGAGGAAGTGGAAAATACCTCGGTAACCCCTGCGCAAGATGATTATCTGGTCAAAGTTAGCCTAAAGGATGACTCGGTTTATGCATACGCTCTTAGACGTTTTGCATGGGTTGAACGCATTAAGCTGAGAGAGATTACAGATGACCTCCTCAGCCGCGATATCATTAAACATAGTTCTTCCCCTTATTGCGCTAGAGTAGTTCCCGTCCGAAAAAAGAACGACTCAATGCGTCTATGCGTAGATTTACACCCGTTAAATAACAAAGTTATTAAACAAAAGTATCCATTCCCTTTAATTGAAGATTGTCTCTCGAGATTAAACAATAAAGGGATTTTTACACTCTTAGATCTCAAGGATGGGTTCTATAATATTAAACTTCACCCAGAATTTACTAAGTATTTCTCCTTTGCAACGCCTGATGGGCAATTCGAATATAATAGGTTGCCATTCGGCTTTTGCGAGGCTCCAGCCGAATTCCAACGAAGACTAGTTCACATATTGCAACCGTTAATTAGAGAGGATAAAGTATTAGTATACATTGACGATATTCTCATACCGTCATCCTCAGTCGATGATAATCTCGATACTCTCAAACAAGTATTGTTTCAACTCAAAAGATATAATCTTCAATTAAACCTTAACAAATGTACTTTTCTTAAAACAAAAATAGAATACTTAGGATATATCATATCCGCCAATGGAATTACTCTTAGTGCGCGTCATGTCGAGGCGGTGAAAAATTTCCCGCAACCCAAGAAAGTGATCGAGGTCCAGAGATTCCTCGGATTAACGAACTATTTTAGAAAATTTATTAAGAATTACGCGTCAATTGTTAAACCTCTGCATTGCTTGTTGCGCAAGACCGCTCAATTCGAATTTGATAATAGTTGTCAAACGGCATTTCAGACTCTTAAAGAAAAGTTGATATCATATCCGGTTTTAGCTATCTACGATCCATTTCTCGATACAGAAATACATACCGACGCCAGCGCAATAGCAATTGCTGGAATCTTATTACAAAGACAGAAATCAGGACAATGGATGCCAGTCGCATATTTTAGCCAGGCTACAAATTCAGCGGAGTCCAAATTCCATAGTTTCGAGCTCGAAATGCTCGCAATAATAAAAACTATTGATAGATTTCATATCTATTTATATGGCCTGAATTTCACAATTATTACTGATTGTCACGCATTAGTCCACGCAATTAACAAGGCTAACATTAATCCTAGAATCGCTAGGTGGATTCTAAGACTTCAGAACTATACTTTTCGAATTGTTCATCGCGACGGTAAAAAAATGGCGCACGTTGACGCACTCAGTCGCGCGGTTAACTACATTGAAACGCTTCCGTTGGAAAAAGAACTACAATTTAGGCAACTGCAAGATGCAAGAATTAAATCAATAGCTAGAGACCTCGAGTTCAATGATCACGAAAAGTTCGAGCTCATCGAAGGACTCGTCTTCAGAAAAGCATTAGACAAACCGCGTTTTATAGTTCCCGAGTCTATGATTAACAACATTATACACATATATCACGATGAGATGGCCCATTGCGGCGTAGAGAAGACTGTCCAAGGTATCGGAAGTAATTACTGGTTCCCTACTCTACGTAAAAAGGTTAAAAGTTACATAGACAATTGTGTAACATGCCTGATGGCCAACTCAGCAGTGAACTCTCGCGAGGGCGAAATGCAGATCACCGATACGCCACACACACCTCTGGAGATTTTACATCTAGATCATTTTGGACCTCTTCCAGAATCTTCTAATGGCTTCAAACATATCTTAATAGTCATTGACGCTTTTTCGCGATATTCATGGCTTTTTCCGGTGAAATCCACCACCTCGAAAGAAGTAGTCAAACATTTGTCTACTCTTTTTCAAAACCTAACGTGTCCAATAAAATTAATTTCAGACAGAGGAACAGCGTTTACCTCCCAGAAGTTCAATAGCTTTGTAAAAGATTATAAAATTACGCATCACCAAGTGGCGGTAGCAGCTCCTTGGGCCAATGGGCTCGTCGAGCGCGTCAATAGATTTGTTAAATCTTCTCTTAAGAAAGTACTCGAAGATCAATCCAGTTGGGACAAACATTTACTTACCTTACAGTACGTTATAAATAATACGTATCACGTTTCTTTAAAAGCTTCGCCAGCTAAAATCTTATTTGGTTTGGATCAACGTACTCATTCTGACTCCGATTTGGTTAAAGCACTAAATAATATGACTAAAACTGAACTCGATTTTAAAGACAATCGAAATACTTGCCGCGACTTGGCTATCGAGTCTATTCACAAAATAAAAAATTATAATAAATTGTACTACGACGAGAAGCACAAAAAACCCTCCCAATACAAAGAAGGAGATTATATTTTAATAAGGGACTCGTTAGTTAAACCAGGGGAAAATAAAAAACTCAAGCCTAATTATAAAGGCCCGTATATAGTGTCTAAAGTTTTAAACAAAAACAGATACGTGGTGCAAGATATACCGGGGTTTAATATTACGGCCAAACCATACAACTCGGTATTATCTCCAGACCGCATGAAACCCTGGGTTAAGCCCATTAACACTGTATTACAATGTACATAGTTTTGTATTATATTATTAATAAGTTTTCATTTGTACCTCGTTAATTTTAAGAACCTTAGTATTAAGTCTGGATATATATATACACATATATATTGTACCTGGAAATGGCTGTAATTAACTCTATTTTAATTTTAGGAATTCTGCGCCAATTAGATAGTCGATCAGTTAAGATGATTCCTTGATTTAGCACTCCTAACTCTGCGCTTTCAAGTTATAGTTCCTCTCGAAAAGTTTAGCAGCTATTTTTATTATGATACTTAAGTACTGTTTTTCTTTTATTAACATTATATTTTGTACTCTTACATTTTATTTTTAGTTTGATCTCAAACGAACAGCTCATTTTACGTTAACAGGAAATGCTCTGCGTTAATCACTCTTGTTTTATATTCATTTCGCATTCAATATAGTCTATTAAGAGAAATTATATTGCGTTAAATATTGGTTGTACTCGGAAAACATTCGAGACGAATGTGTATGCCAGGCTGGCCGAGGCTGTAAGGCCAGGCCTTGGTCAGCGAATGTAGATGGCGCCCGGGTAGGGGGCGCGACGTCGTTGTAAGGCGGCCATGTGGCGCGAGGGCACAGTCAGTCGTTGCCGAGACAAGAGGCAATAAACATCTACCGAGCTAACCTCGAGTTTTTATTCCTACGCTACACGTTTTCCACGCCTTCCCTCCCATCCTGGAACTGGGATTTCTATATCGGTTAACCTATTCCCGAAAGACCATCCCTTACAATAATAACTATTTTCTTGTTACGTAACCATCCTATTATTTTTTCATAAGAATATAATTGTTAATATTGTTATAAGAAATATAAAATAAAATAATTACTTGATTCTTATAAATCTCATCTTCTTCTTCTATCGATTATGACCCTCTGGCTGGATTTTCTTATAATAAATAAAAACGAGCTAACCGCACTTAACCTATGTCACATGTCACATATCACATACATATATATATATTATATATATATATATATATTATACATAACCCCGCACGCTGCTAATATCGCAGAGCGCCACTAACGCCGTCTGTTGTGAAACGTGAGAACTGGACAAGATTACTACTACATGCATCTATTGGATGTGTTGTTTACGTGTGATATACGTGTATGCATGTGTTGTATACGTGTGATTAATAATACGTGTAGCACGATAAATACTACTATGTATGCGTGAACGATGATGATGATGATGATGACGTGGACGTTTCTTAAAAGAAATTTTTCATATTTAGACTTTGCATTATGATATTTCCGCTTACAAAGCACGTAGAGCAAAATTAAATACACTTTCATTATATAAATCGAACTCAATCTATCGATTAAGCCTAGTAAAAACTCGATCGCTTCAGTCGTTATTGAGTATCCGAATCTATGACTATCTCGAACTGTCCAATTCGCATAAAGATACACGGTGCCTCGCTTCTAAGAGTCGGCTTCGCCCTAACTAGGCGCGAGACACTACCGTGTCTCTTGATAGTATTTGAGATATTTAAATTTAAAAAAACATAGGTGGGCACATACATACACGCACACATATGGACATTTTTTACAAATGTTATTTTTCGATGTTTTGGAACATTCTGAACACATTGGCATAAAAATCTGAAAAATAAATTTTTTACGAAAACAAAGCTTTCTCTATGAGGAAGCAAAATTAAAAATTAAGAACTTATGCAAAAATTGAAAATTATAACAAAATTTAAGAAATTGATATTTATAATAAGAAATTATTATTGTTATAGCAATACACGAGCGTTGTCATATTCATTTCCTTTTTTATATTATTTAATATACGCTGGTTTTATAATGCGTCACATTAATACTCAATATAAACATCAATTTTAATTATATACCGGGTGAGGAAATAATTATTAGCACCTTAAATATCTTTATAATATTAATTTTAGACAAAAATGTTTGAAACAAAAGTTGTTGGGTTTCAAGGGGGACATAACATCGTAATCAAGAATTGCCCTTGAGTGGCGTTTTTCAATTTTAAATAAATGAGGAGGATCCTATCATGTAAGGCAAGATGGAGGTAAGTTTTTCACATTGTTCTCTCGGCTACATAAAATCAGTTATTCTCGCGGCTACTCAAAATCAGTTGTTCTCACGGGTACTCAAAATCAGTTGTTCTCACGGGTACTCAAAATCAGTTGTTCTCACGGTTACTCAAAATCAGTTGTTCTCACGGCTACTCAAAATCAGTTGTTCTCACGGCTACTCAAAATCAGTTGTTCTCACGGCTACTCAAAATCAGTTGTTCTCACGGCTACTCAAAATCAGTTGTTCTCACGGCTACTCAAAATCAGTTGTTCTCACGGCTACTCAAAATCAGTTGTTTTCACAGATTTTAGGCAGATTAAAAATTAAACGTTTTAAAAATGGCTGGCGAATTGTCGGAACGTGAAAGAATCACTATCCTCATGATGCGTGGATGGGGTGACAACGAGCGATCGTACGCTGCTGTCGCTCGATTATTTAATGAGACGTATCCGAATCGTCGAATTAATAAGTCCACTGTCTTAAAAACAATAGAACGTTTTAGAGAAACTGGTAGCGTAAAAAATCGCCTTAAATCAGGGAGACCATCGTCTGCCACTAACGAAGAAAAACAACTTGATGTTATGCAGACATTTATTGAAGATCCCAATTCTACTATTAACAGAGCCGCTCAAATTCACGATATTGCTCCCAAGTCCGTTTGGAGAATTTTAAAGAAAAACAAGTTCTATCCATACAAATTACAATATGTTCAAAAATTGCAAGACGGAGATCTGGAGCGTCGTATAGGTTTTTGTGAAAGAATGATGGCACCATTTTCTTTGTAAACGCTCGGTTTTTTACGCTTACGGTTGTAAACTATTTGATTTTCTTGCTGAATCTTTTCTATAGCCTCGCTGGCTTGTTCACGTAATTGATTACGGTCTTCTTGTAATATTTTAATATTTTCTAATTCAAGTAATTCTTTTAACGCTAGGTTATCTTTTAAAAGCATGTTTTTGTCAACTAGTAATTCAAATCCGGTGCTTTGATTCGGTGAAGAGTTTAGATACTGTTGTACATGATCGACATGTTTATACCAACTATCGGTTTTGGGTGTAGCAAGCTTAGAAAGAATCGGAATTACAATACGGTTTACTCTTTCAACTTGACCGTTATCTCGTGGTACATCGCAGTACTGTCGAAAGGCATGCGACGTGAAAGCTGTGCCTCTGTCAGTTATAATCTGACGTGGATTTCCAAATATGGCTGCTTGTTTTGTTAATCTTGAAATTGTTTTTTCAGATGTAGTTGATTTAGTGGGATAAAGCCACGTAAATTTAGAGAAAGCGTCTACTACTATAAATAGATAAGTGTAGCCCTTTTTTGTATTCGTGATTGGGCCTAAATGGTCTGCATGATAGGTATCCAGGGGAGAGTTTCCTTTGGGAATATTGTGTAACTATCCTTCTTGTTTACCGTGTTTGCGTTCAATTAAGATGCACGATATGCAGTTGCGGATAACTTTCTCGATTTTTTCTTTCATGAGTGAACCAAAATTCTTTTTTTAATATTTGCTCTACTTTTTTCACTGAGAAGTGGCCTTTATCATGTGTTTGTTTAATGATTTCACGTTGCATGGCTTTCGGCAGTACAAGTAATAGGTCGTCTTTGTATTTTTTACATAATACATTGTTCTGTAATACAAAATCATTGTAAGTACCATATTTCAGAGTTTCGAAGATAGGTTTTAAACAAAATTTTATAAATATAGATAGGTTTTAAGTTTTCATCATCTCGCTGAGTTTTTGACAAACGTGTTATATTACTTTCATTATTTTCACAAATAGACATTACATGCGGGAGGTTTCGACTAAGAGCATCGACGTGGCGCATAGACTTTCCAGGTCTGTGTTCTATTTTATAGTCGAATTCTTCCAATAGAAGTGCCCATCTGGTAATACGAACACATAAATCTTTCTTGTTCATCGTTAAAGTGAATGCTTGGCAATCAGTCACTATTTTAAAACTGATTCCAAGTAAATAAACTCTAAACTTGGTTAATGACTTAATAATTGCTAAAACTTCTAGTTCATAGCTTGTATAACGTGACTCTATTTCAGTGGTTTTCCAGCTTGCATAATATATTGGATAAAATAATGGCCTTCAGCATTTCTCTGGAGTGATATAGCGCCATATCCTTGGCTACTGGCGTCTGTATGGAGTTCTGTTTCTGCGCCGACACGATAAAGTTTTAATACAGGGTCTTGACTTAATATAGTTTTCAGATGCTGGAAAGCCTGTCTTTGCTCTTCGTCGAATTTAAATTTAACTTTTTCTTTAAGTAAGTCTGACAGCGGTCGAGCGATCAAGGAATACTGTGGAATGAATTTTCTAAAGTAGCTCGTAAGGCCTAAAAAACTTTGGACTTGTTTTACATTTGTAGGCGTAGGAAAATTCATTACAGTTAGCGTTTTCTGTTTAGACGGTTGTATGGATCCATTTTTAATAACATGGCCTAGGTATTCTATTTGACGTTGTAGGAAATGGCATTTATTCCACCTTATATTTAGACCGTGATCGCTCGCCGTTGACAGTACTTTTTGCAGTTTACATAATCCCTCTTTCTCTGTACCTGAAGGAATAATAAGATCATCAAAATAAGTTAGTACAACTTTTTGCGCAGTTAGTTCTCTGAAAATAGCATTAATATATTTTTGAAAAATGGCTGATGAATTACACAAGCCGAATGGTGTTTGAGAAATTCATAGTGTCCATTAGGCATTACGAAGGCAGTGTACTTACGACTATTTTCCTCCATAGGAACGTGGAAAAATCTGTCTTTGAGATCAATGGTACTAAAAAATATCGACCCTTGTAAGCGGTTCAACTGATCCTCTATTAGTGGCAATGGGTAACGGTCCTTAAGAATCTTACGATTTAATTTTCGGTAGTCAACGCATAAACGGAGCGTTCCATTTTTTTTGGCTAACACCACTGGACTTGCGTATTCTGATGTGGTTGGTCTTATTATTCCTTCTTGCAGCCAGATCTGGATTATAGCGTCAACTTGTTCTTTTTCGGCCGGGGCTAATCGTCGTGCACGTTCGTAAACTGGTGTCTCATCTTTTAGTACTAGGTTTAGAGAAATAGCAACTTGTTTAGTTCTTTGTGGTTGATAGTTAGTTATCATTTTCTGTAACTCATACTTTATTGCTGGGTCTTCTATATTTCCAATATTTACATCACGACGCGAGCATTCCTGATTGACATTTTTCAAATCAGATGTATCAATGCAAAATATTTCTGGGATATCAGACGACTCATATAATGTATTAGACTCTTTAGACTCAATCTCGCGTTTTGATATTATGGCATTTGTTCCGTTCCAAGTAATATTTGCAAACTGTAATAAATCCAAACCCAGCAATAAATTGTAACTCATGTGTACATCGGAAATAACGTGTATAACAAGGTGAAACATATTCTTATCTATTCGTACGTTAGCTACAAAGCTTCCGAGGGTGCTTATATTTTCAACGCAATTTTTATACGTAACGAACAGTTTAGCTGATCCACGTAGTAACTTTTTTGCGTAGATAATTTTCTGTGCTTCTGACCACAGACATATCTCATTAGTCTCGTTCTTAGCATTTTTGTACATTTTGCTTGCTGTCACCACTGAATGTATGCAGCGAATCCTCAACGTCTTTAAAACGGTTGGTTTATTACAGTTGGCTTTATGTCAGGATTCTCTTGTTGGGCTCCACGATACTGGGACTCTTCTTCGTCTTTTTCATTGTCTTCTAAATCGTCAGAAGTTCCTTCTTTGGATTTACCAGATCGTTCCCTTGCTACTTTCACACGCTGTTGTAGAACGATCTTGTTACCAGAGACCTTCAGATTTAATTTTCTACATTCTTCTTTAAGTTCATCTAATGACATTTTAGTTACGTCTGCTTCGGATGCCTTGGCCATTTCTGCAAATTTTTACAAGACAAGATAAAATCGTTAGCTCTCTTCTTTTCTTGACGGACACTCAGTTCATACGCAAGGACAAAGCCGTCGATTGTCTCTCTCTCTTTCTCTACACGGACACTCAGTCCGATCAAAGACGAATCCGTAGACTGTCTTTTTTCTTCTCGATGTGTGGACACTCGTTCCTCACGTCAGCTACTCAATCTCAAAACGCGTTATGCGTACTTTATTCGTCTCCTCGTTACACGAAATGCGTCGTACCTCACTCGTGTTCCGTCTAGGTTATGGCGTCACACGGATATCCCGCTCGTTTCTTGGTCGATCCGATCCCGGACGAGCCCCCAGAATTTGTAGGATCTGATCGAAACAAAGATGAACTCGGGAAACAATGCACACCAACTTTAAATGAATATCATATATTTTATCAAGTACTTCAAAGCTTTCTTCAGATCTGTCTCGTTGTTCCGTCTCGGAAGTGATAAGTCTCTCGTCCGTCCCGTCCGTCTGTCTCCGTCAACACTCGTTCGTTTCCGTCAATACTCGTTAACGCTCTCGCGCAGTGCCGCAGAGCGCAAACGCGTGAGGTTAGGGCTTCGGGGCCCTACATATTGTATGCTGTTAATGAATCTATCACTTGCTCAAGAGAGAACTTACATCTACATTAAAAATCGATAATCATGCGTAAAAAGCGCATAAATATATCAAGCATATAAAATATAAAGAAGGGTGTTTTTGAGTTAATTTCTGTCCATCAGAAGTAACTTTAGTAGACCATAAATTTACATTATATAAGTTATCTAATATACAAAAATCATAATTATATCACTGCTAACCCGTGGAAACATTTTAAAAACCGCCCTGTTATATAGTCCAATAATTCGCTGATTTGCGTTCTCTGACTTATTTCTCATTCGATATTACAAAAACTGTTACAAATACAATTCATATTCTTCTTTTAGAGGTTTTTATACGAATTTAGAGGATAATATGAATGCTAATTGCATACATAAGTCAGGAAAGTAAAAGTGAAGACTTCGCGTTGTTACCTCGTGTATTTATAAATTGCAAATACTTTATTCTCGATTATGTCTGGGAATAGGAATAAATTACAATTGAATATGTCATTAAATATGTCATTAAATATGTTTTAGGAACATTATTGAATCAATAAAATAATATTATAATTGAGATCGTAATGATTGAATCTGAGAAATAGAGATAAGAACCCCACAGCGTCACAGAAACATTAAAATTTATCATAAAATAAAATTCTGAAATTCAGAAACTGAAATATTTACAGATTTATTCAATGATGATTAATTATTTCTCCAATTATAATCGAGAGCAGAGAGGTCTTTAAATCCACGAGTGACGCCGTGGGATTCTTATCTCTATTTCTCAGATTCAATCATTACGATCTCAATTATAATATTATTTCATTGATTTAATAGTCTTCCTAAAACATATTTACTGACATACTCAATTGTAATTTATTCCTATTCCCAGACATAATCAAGAATAGAGTATTTGCAGTTAATAAATATACGAGGTCACAACGCGGAGTTTTCACTTTTACCTTCCTGATTTATATATGCAATTAGTATTCATATTATCTTCTAAATTCATATAAAAACCTCTAAAAGAAGAATATTGAATTGTATTTGTAACAGTTTTTGTAATATCGAATGAGAAATAAGTCATAGAGAACGCATATCAGCAAATTATTGGACTATATAACAGGGCAATTTTCAAAATGTTCCGGGCTAGCAGTGATATAATTATGATTTTTGTATATTACACTCGGCCAAAAAAAAATGGTACACTTAAAAAGTAGTAAAAAATTGTGAAAATTTAAGAATTGATAACTCAGCTAATAATTATATTGAGGTGTTTAAAAAACAAAAATAAAACTTGAAGTCTGTAGTTTGAGAAAATTTTAGTGCCGATTACATGAAATGATCAGTTTTGCAATGACAAATGACAGAGTAAGAATCTGCAAAACTGATAAATAGAAGGTCCACTTTCCTGAATTGCACAGCGTAAATCAGTTGGCGTAGCTTAATGAGATAAAAAGCATGCGAAAATTCAAACTTTTCTTTTTAAAATGCGTTTTGGCGGAACTCGATACGATAATTTTTCGCTGAGTTATCTCAATTTGAAAAAAATCGGTTTTTTAACGACAAATGATTTAAAATATGTATCTACTATCTTTATCGATTCGAACCGTTGCAATTCTATTCAAGAATGTTGCATTAAATGCAAGATGTTCGGAAGCGATGCAACTCGTGCCAGACATCTCGTGCAAACAAGGTCCGAATACCATATTCGCGGGGTTTTCGCCGGTACGAATTCGGTACTACTTCCTCGGAGATCGGAGGGTATCCATGAGATTTCCTCATGTAAAAAAAAAGAAAAAAGACAAAAAGAAAAAAAAAGGTACACACAAGTGTGATTTTAAACAATGTGATTTTTTTCTTTTTTTCTTTTTCCTATTCTTATTTTTTTCTTTTTTTTTCTTTTTTTACGCTGGGAAATCCTCATGGATACCCTCCGATCTCCGAGAAAGTAGTACCGAATTCGTACCGGCGAAAACTCCGCGAATATGGTATTCGCACTTTATTTGTGCGAGATGTCTGGCACGAGTTGCATCGCTTCCGAAAATCTTGCATTTAATGCAACATTCTTGAATAGAATTGCAACGGTTCGAATCGATAAAGATAGCAGATACACATTTAAAATCATAATTTGTCGTTAAAAAACCGATTTTTTTCAAATTGAGATAATTCAGCGAAAAATTATCGTATTGAGTTCCGCCAAAGCGCATTTTAAAGAGAAAAGTTTGAGTTTTTACGTGCTTTTTATCCCATTAAGCTACGTCAATTGATTTACGCCGTATAATTTAGGAAAGTGGACCTTCTATTTATCAGTTTTGCAGGTTCTCACTCTGTCATTTGTCATTGCAAAACTGATCATTTCACGTAATTGGCACTAAATTTTTCTCAAACTACAGACTTCAAGCTTCATTTTCGTTTTTTAAACACCTCGATATCATAATTATTAGCTAAGTTATTGTTACGTCCAGACTCGTGGAAGGAAGAGTCAGCGGGAGGGCGTAACTAAACTTACCTCGAACGACGACAGACTATCCGTCTGTTCGACCCGAACGAACGTGCTTAGGCCCAAATAGGTCAACGACCGGGAAGGTCGCTTTTACTCTATTTAAAGGGCAGTTCAGTCAGTGACCTCTTTTCGGTAAAAGAACTTAATCTTTATTACGCGGGACGAGGCTTAGTGCGATCTCGGTTTACGGGAATGAGGGGGAACGGGTTATAGATTAACAGAAAACATTTATGTTATAATTATAAATTTATTTTTAATAATTCAGCAAACGGGAAAAAAAAACATTTTTATATATAATGAAAACAAGCCGACTTATTCATTAATGGAAGTGAGTGTGAGTGTGGATCGCGGGTGTTACAATTGGTACGGAAGTCATCAACCGAGACAGAGAGGGGGAGAAGTTATTGTTTAAAAAAAAACTAGTGTCCCGGTTGGTTAGTACAATAACTTTAGTATATACTTAATCTATATATAAATATGTATGCGTGTGTGTGTGAGTGAATGCGAGTGCGGATCATATTAGTTCGGTAATTTCGGCGGTGAAGGGGGGATATGATCTTAAAAGGAGGTGTGCAGGGACGGCTAAAGGATATCTGCGCCCGGGAACATACCAGGAAACGATGTTATTTCTATTTGTGGTTTCTAGAAATTGTCGCAAGGCCTCATGGTCTACGGGGCCTGGATCAATGGTAAAAGCTCCCTCAGGGAATTCTCGTATCCCAGGGAGCTGAATTATTAGCCAAGCTCTAAATTGCTCATATGTGAGCTTGGTAAGCGATTCTGATTCATCAGAATCGTCGTCGCTGATATCTATAGTCTCAAATTCCTCTGGATGTTCCCGATTTTCAGAGGGCGTTGGGGAGGAGGGAGGAGAATCTTCAAGGTCGATTGTTGAGGGAGCCGGAGACCTTGGTGGATCGGCGTTCGAGAGAAGCAAGGGGAGGAAGGGATGAAGGGCTCCGCGGAGAATCGGCGTTCCATGAGGAAACAGAGGGGTGAGGGGAAGAGGCCCGCTGAAGTATAGCGGGTTCGGAAGGAAGAAGAAAAGGAGTTCGCGGGGAGTTGAACGGTTCTGCAGAAGCAGGAGACGGGATGCACGATGGCTCCGGCGAGGAAATTGGAGAGTAATGGAAAGTGTCAGGGTTTCTATTTCTGTTGTGCTTATTAATTATGTCAATATGTTCGGTGATTAAGCGCGCTAACAGTTCCTGCGTTGGGCTATCGTCCGGTAATGAGTTGGCCGTAGCCCGAGCCACTTCTCGCCTTAGGCGTCGATTCCGACGATTTCGCGCACGCTTTGCTGGCGCTCTCGAAGTCCGCTTTCTTAAATCGTCCACTAAGAAAGAACGGACGATAAGAAAAATCGATGGAGGCGATGGAGTACAATTTCAAAATAATTCTGGGGATATTTATCTTTTTCTATTCTGTCATTATTAGTTCTATTTTTTTTTCTTTGCGCTTGTATGATTGGAGAGAGAGAGAGAGAGAGAGAGAGAGAGAGAGAGAGAGAGTAAAAAGTACTTTATAAAAAAAAATGTAATTTTAGTGTTTTGAAAAGGTCTTGACGCCATCTACAAGAATATGATATGAAAAATTGGCGGTTCCATTTAAGAAAATCAAGTTGACCTTAAAATGACCTCTAAATTTGACTTCAAGGTTAGGGTCAAGGTCACCATCAGGTGTCCCCCTCTGAACCCTACAACTTTTGTATAAAACATTTTTTTCTATCTTGCTTACTTTACGAGATATTTGCGTGTATTGATTAAAATGGTCTACCGTGTATATATGTATATAAATTATATTTTTCTATAAATATTTTGATTTATTATGTAAAAACGCGCACGTCAGATCTTTTATATTTGCGCGGTATCAGTAGTATGTATGTACCGCAGCACAGACGAGTCGGAGACCGCAGTAATCCGTGTGTGTAATGCGTTGATATGATCTACTGCGCGACTCCTCACTCACGCCGCGCGTAACAACGAAAGTAGTGATACAAGGAGAGTTCTAACCCGGGTCCTCTGAGGGGGGCGCGGGGCGCGGGGGTTCTCCAAGACGAGGGGTATGACGTCACGCGGGGCGGGGGTATCTCCGTGGCGCGGGTGCTGACGTCACGCGGGGTGGAGGAGATGTTTCGGCAAAGCAGGGGGAGTTTCTGAGTGCAAAATTTGTAGATGGTATCTTTACGACTTTTTTATGAGGGATCTTAGACATTTTCCCAAAAAGGTATAGAACAAGCGCCGATGTCCGGCTGCTCAAACTTGTCAACGGAGCGTTCTAGAGTCCATTAAAACTATGTTTTTTTTTCAATTTATGTCCATAAAATTATTAGGATATTATGGAAAGGAATGATGATTTTAGGGCCGACGCTGCGACGAACATGTCGAAACGTGAGTAGTAATACTATGAGAGTTCTAACCCAGGGGCAATGAGGGGGGGTGAGGGGCGAGGGGAACCCAGGGCGCGAGGAATGACGTCACGCGGGGAGGGTGAGGCGTCCGCGGGGAGGGGGAAGCGTCCGCGATTTTGGTACCGGGTCCGCGAGGGGTCCGCGGGGAGGGGGAGGCGTCCGCGGGGAGGGGGAAGCGTCCGCGATTTTGGTACCGGGTCCGCGAGGGGTCCGCGGGGAGGGGGAGGCGTCCGCGGGGAGGGGGAAGCGTCCGCGATTTTGGTACCGGGTCCGCGAGGGGTCCGCGGGGAGGGGGAGGCGTCCGCGAGGTTAGGGTCCGCGAGGGATCCGCGGGGGGGGGGGAGGCGTCCGCGAGGGGTCCGCGGGGGAGGGGGAGGCGTCCGCGAGGTTAGGGTCCGCGAGGGGTCCGCGGGGAGGGGGAGGCGTCCGCGAGGTTAGGGTCTGCGAGGGGTCCGCGGGGAGAGAGGAATCCGTGAAAGACCGCATGAAGCTTTATTGGTGAGGGGTCTGCGGGGAGAGAGGAACGCGAAGGAGAGCGCGAGGCGCACGCGAGAGAGATGACGCAAGCGAGGCGTATATGCAAGAGCGAGAGAGATAGTGCGAGATGGTTAGGTAGCGAGATGATGCGGCGATGGAGAGTGCGAGGTGTTGCAGCGAGGCGTATATGCAAGAGCGAGAGAGATAGCGCGAGATGACGAGAGGTAGCGAGATGACGCGAAGGAGAGCGCGAGAGCTGATGCAGCGAAGGAGAGCGCGAGGTGCACGCGAGAGAGATATTACAAGAGCGAGAGAGAGATGTTGCGAGACGATGCGGCGATACATATCAAACAAGAGTGCGAATCTATTTTTTTCAAAATCTAAATTTAAATCATCATAGGGATAAGATTCAGAGTTTAGATACAGCTTTACGTTGGCTAATTTACAATGATCGAATACAGTAACATCTTTTGTCATAATATTTTTTCTACCAGTCTGCAGTGCAAAGATCACATATCGCGGCTTTTCCAGCTGAGAAGCAGTTTTCACAGTCCATGAATGCTTGGTTGTACTATGTAGCAGAGGAAATTCGTAGAGATCCCAAGCGCGAAAACTCATGTTTAAGAATTGCCCGCTTTCCAATGCTCGTAGCAAGGACAGTTTATTAACCTCATTCAATAGTACATGAGGCATACGCCATTGTATCTTGAGTAATTCAATAGCAGCTTCAGCAGGTCCATACAGACAATTGTTGTCGTTGCGCGAACGTATCAAAATTAATTCATGGCGAGCATTAATCACAACACGTTTGTAATCTTCGCAAAATCCCAATAGCATGTTGAGCGGCACGCAAAAGTTGAACATACAAATTTCATTACATGATCCATTATGTGTCATATCCCATCCAGCATTCTTCAAGATTTTACTTCTCTCGGTTGTTAAAGAAACATAATTTTTCATCGTTGAAGTTATTCCAACGTTTCTGTTGCGATCAATCTCCACACCATTGAGTTCATAGCGAATTTCATCAAACATGAACGCAACACAATTATTTGTTAATATCATCGTTTCATTTGCATCTATTTTAGATATTATCAACTTTCCCTCGACATACAAAAAGCTTTCGCACGGCAACGTGTACAAATCCTGGTGGTGTATAGGTATCCGTATCTCGTCGCTATGTCCAAGCGATGTGTTAGCATATGGATTGTATGTATGTGTCTCAACCTTGACGATACGATCATCAAAGACTGGTTCACCACCAATATTCAAAATATCAATCATCTTTTCGTACGATGAATCCCAATGATTTTAAAAATTCGCGATTCAATGCGCTGAGTTTCTTTTTAGTGTAACGAGATCTCTGATTATTGTCGCTCACTGCCGCAGTTGCTCTCGCAAAAGTATTGTCCCTCGTAATGTCCCTCGTAAAATTATTATCTCTCACGTGCTCCGTATCATTTAGCACGAGCATCACACGCTAATTTTGTCGACGCCGTACGTGCAATCTTACAGTAACTTCCTCTCCTCGAAAATCCAACAATCGTCCTTCTTGATCAACAATGCGTATCGTTAGATCAGTAATGCTCCGTACGACGATCGGGAGATAAATGATCTGTGCAGGCGTTTCCGATATCTTATATCCTGGCGGCACGCTCGGTGAAAATTCATGTATCGTGTGTACGCGCTTGTCATTACTGTACGCACCAGTGGTGACGCTACATTCTATACGGATAATATTCACGCTAATAATATTTATAGGTAAATCCGAATCATGCCATTTGTGAGGTTGCAATATACGATTCGATGAGAATCCCAACAACGATCCTATATTGTGTGGTTTATTAAAGTTTATTCTATAGATGCATTTGATTTCGCTCTTTAGAGTATTATGATTGGCGCGAAGCGCTATTGCATCTTCATTCTGCTCTTTATTGGAAGGATATTGTGAAATTGCACGTCTCAGATATTCATCTATAGCATGTATTTCGTATGATCCTTCAGGTATTGTAATTTCCTTGTCATCGTTATCAAAGTAAAATTTATTATTCTTAGAATTTACATTCGGAATCGTATGATAAGTTTCAAAATCTGTTAAACCGAGCTCATAATCACCATTCGATAAATCTATAGCTGGAAAGTAGCTTACAGCGAGAACGCTACTTTTGCCAGTCAACGTTAGTGTTAGCGACATGTTGTTAAACTGAATCGTGATGATGGATTGACAGGTTTTATATCAACCGTTTGAAGAAATCGTAAACACAATTGTCCACAATTATTCTGATTATAATTTTGATAGGATGTGTGATTGTATTCTATTTTCGTAACATTTAAATATTGTACCAACTCTTTGGGTGGTCGTAGATTACCAAAACTATCGAAATATATTGATCGATTTCCCCTCTTTACATATGCTACCCAATGGGTACCGGAACCATCAACGTCATCCAAATTTACAATACCGCTCTCATTTTGTCGCACACCGTTTATTGGTAAATTATTGCGCATGAAAACACCTCTAAAGAATGGTATACGCATACGTCTTGCCAGTTGTTCTAATTGTACATTAGTTGTTACACCCACAGGCATTTTTAGCGTTTTTTTTTTTGACGTTTTTTTTTTTTCTTAGTTGAGAATCCCTGTCCACGCTTGTATGGAGCGAGATAAACTCCACGACCTTCCATAGCGCGATTATGACGTTGCATTTCTTCAAGCTGACGTTGCGCAGCCTTGCTATCATTCACAGCCTTTGCGACTCCCGCTGTTCCACCGGCCAACGAACCGAGAACACCCAACAATGGTAAAATTGGCAAGATACCACCACGCTTCGCCACAGACAGTATTCGTTTCTTCTTTTTCAAAGATTTTTTCGTCTTCATCCCCATACCGAATTTTGTCTTTGCTTTCATAGCTGCCCAAACAGTCGTAGCGGCTGCTCTTTCACCAAGAGTCGAATCTCTCGCAGTAATACGTTTTCGCGCTTTCGCAGCGAGTATATTGTCAGCAACGTGTCGGTCTCTGAGGGCGTTGCTTTGAGAATATGCAATATCGTGCTCGCGACACGCAGCATCCAATGGATTAATGCCTCGATCACCTCTAGCCAATCGCTTTTCCAAATGAGTCCCCGGACCGCAAAACTGATAGCCGGGGATATGTAATTCGATCGGAAGTGCGTTTATCGCGCGATTAAAGAGACCACTACCTATTTTCGTTGACATTCGCTGCAATCCTTTATCATCGGCGCTGGACCGTCGATGTGCGTTTGCTGCCACGGTCGATTGTAATGTTTGAAACATCGACGACAGGTCTGAATCTCTGGATCCGCCTTTATGTGTTCCGGAAGCTTGTCCCACACGTAGTGGATGTGATTTTCATATCGCAATAAAAATGCTTTTGGTACAAATTGCAGCTGTTCGGCGCTTAAACCGTGAATATCGGAAGCACTTGTTAGCAGAACAAACATTTTTTCAATACTGAGTGATTCATGGTTCCGCACAGCTATAAATAGGCTCTCCATGACTCATTCATTCATTCGAGAGAAAACATGCGGTTCGTTCAGCAATCGACGATAATCAAAGTTACAAATTTCGACGATAAAACACGGTTGATGTCGGATAAAGAAATACGCAGACATGGAAACATACTACCGAATACTATACGCGGAATCATTTGCGGTCCTTCGAATTGTGGTAAAACTAACGCGTTGATTAGTTTGATTGAAAGCCCGCACGGCGTTTGCTTCGAGAACGTGTACGTATACTCGAAATCGCTTCAACAACCGAAATATCGATATTTGGAAAATTTGCTATCACCGATAGAAGAAATTGGTTATTTTACATTCTCTAATAATAGTGATGTCATTCCACCGAGTGAGGCGCTTCCGAATTCCATTTTTATCTTTGATGACGTGGCATGTGACAAGCAAGATACGATAAGAGAGTACTTTGCAATGGGGCGACACTCGAGCGTCGACTGTTTCTATCTTTGTCAAACGTATGCCAAGATACCCAAGCATCTTGTACGTGACAATGCAAACTTATTAATTTTATTTAAACAAGATTGGACAAACTTGAAACATGTGTACAACGATCACGTAAATACAGATATGTCATACAATAATTTTCACACATTTTGTCAGAAATGTTGGCAACATAAATATGGATTTGCAGCGATTGACAAGGACAGTCCGCTGACTAATGGACGATACAGAAAAGGATTTAATGAATTTGCAATACCACAAAGCACTTAGTCGCTTTCGATACATTGATTGAGCAACGTCTAAATTGTAACATTATGAATAACGATCGTGAAAAGATTGTGTTAGAGATTGCGAAAACGAGCGATTCAATCCGTAAAAAATATCGTTTCTTGAAAACTGGTAAAATGGAGGAGGACGATGCATTGGAGAGGCATTTTAAACCAATCTCTGAACCTCTGAAACAGCTTGTTAAAAATACAGTTGGTGTTGAGTCTGGTGAAGAAAAGATTGAACCATTGAGTATGCTCGGAGAGAAAAAAGAGCTTAAAACAAAGCGATCAAATATATCATTGAGCGGTATAACTTCTACTCCAAAGCGAATCAAAAGCAGGCGAATGCAACAATTATTGGATGCAACTACTTCTACTCCGATACTAGATGTACAGCCAAGGCAATTATTGCATGATAAGACATCTATCGAGGAAATTTTCGAGACTTCACCTCAATCGCTTGTGACATCAATTCAACATTCATTACAAACATCCGATGGTCAAAATTCATTGCGAAATCACCTTGGTCCACTTGCTCAAATATATGTGGCAGCTATATTGAGTCAAGATAAAAATTCCAAGATGGATTACGTATACGGTGTTAAATTTATCGACAAAGGAATGACGCTCGGTAATAAAAATTTCGATGTGGATAAAAATGATAATATAATTATCGATGGGTCAAAATACGTTAGAACAGCAGGTCTTTACGAGTTGGTTTTCAAGAGAATTCCCGACGATGAAATATATACTGCGAATGACTTGCAAAACTATAAAAGTATATTAATAAGAACAAATGCTCACAGACGAAATGGTAATGTGAATCAGCCTGTATTAGGTAACAAGGGATACAAATATAAATATATAATCGCACCATTATTCTCTGATAAAAAATCTGGAAAAGGTATACCACATGCTATGATCTTAAACAATAATAAGATTGATTACGTTCATTGGAATGATCCCAACGAGTTGGTAGATCGTTTGCGATTGCTCGAAGCTTCACGTCAAGCCGGCAACAACGCCCACAGCAATGAAATATTATCGATTATCGAGGAACTTTACGAAGCTCGTATTATTATAAAATAAGTTATACATCCACGATACGAGTCAGTCTGTCAATATTAGTGGTATCGAAATGTCGATTAATAAATTTGGAACGTCGAATAATAATTCATATTATCAATGGGATGGATTACTAAGAAATTACGTGCGCGATAATACTCTGTGTCTAACAACCTCCGGCTATGACGCAAGGTCGCGCAAGATACGGCGTGTAGCGCAACCAGAAGATGATAATGATGCAGCCAACAAACGATATGTCGAAGCGAGTGTCAAGCTTTTGAGAGATCAACAGAAAGAAATTGAGAAAAAAATAATCAGGCTTGAAAGGAATATGCAGGCGTTATTATTAACGCTGGATAAAATGGCTGTAACGCAGACTACATCAAAAGATACATAAAGAACTGTACGTGAAAATTATATCACATTATTATAAATATGCCTCGATCAAACACCTCTGAAAAGCAGCTACTCGTGGAGGAATTGCACGCTCCAGCGAGAAGAAATTTTCCGCGTAGACGTGTCATAGTACATGGATACGACGACCTGTGGCAAGCTGACGTGGTCGAGATGCGTCCTTATGCAAGAGTCAACAAAGGATACAATTACATACTCACCGTCATCGATGTGTTGAGCAAGTATGCATGGGCCCTGCCGCTCAAGAATAAGAGCGGACGCGAAACAGCTTACGCTATCGCTGAGATAATTCGAGATAGCAAGAGATGTCCGAGAAACATGCAAACCGATAGAGGAAAAGAATTTTACAATGCAAATGTGCAGAAACTCGTAAAAAAACACAACATCAATCATTACTCGACGTATTCTGTTATGAAAGCCTCAGTAGTGGAACGATTTAATCGTACTTTAAAGAACAATATGTGGAAAATGTTTACACTTAATGGTAATTACAAGTGGATCGACGCGCTATCCCGACTCGTTGCAGAGTACAATGCGCGAAAACATCGCACTATCGGTATGAAACCTATCGATGTTACTCCGGAGATTGCCGAAAAACTTTTAAATACGGTATACAGTAACATAAAAATTGCTGCTCCAGCAAGATTCAAAGTAGGCTGTCAGGTACGCGTGAGTAAATTCAAGACCGTTTTCGAAAAAGGTTTTACACCAAATTGGACTACTGAAATATTTAAAATTATCAAAGTGCAGAAAACTAATCCTGCGACATTTATACTTGAAGATTTGCGCGGAAATTCCGTCGCCGGAGGATTCTACGAGTATGAGCTACATCATGTTGCAAATCCCGATGTATATCTCGTGGAAAAGGTTTTGCGGAAAAAAGGCGATGATGTTTATGTGAAATGGTTGGGACTGGATAAATCTCACAACTCATGGATTCATAAAAATAATTTATTATAAACATTTATTTAAAATATTTGCACACTATTTTACAATATATTTATCTAATAATTTTATAAATACAAATATACATATAATATACATATTTATATAAAATATACATATACAAAATATACAAAATACACATATTTTACAACAAATATTATTTACAAAGGTATTTTATAATGTCCCCATGGTAATGTATCAGTGGTTTCAGGTATGATATACCGCTTGTCATCGTGAGGACTTAGAGCAATTTTCGTCTCGCGAATGGTGTATACTTCATGCAATTTCGATCTTATACATGACTGACTACGTGCCATTTCAATCTCTTCATTCAAACACCGCGTGTAATCATCAAACGTTATCGTTCTCGCGACAACGTTACTCTTGACACCTTTTACTTTTTTGGTATCTTTCTTACCATCCACTCGTAATGCATACATTTTTGCTCTAAGCCCTACAAATTCGGTCATTATCGTACCGTTATTTTCATCTTTCATTAAACCTGGCACTTTTTTATTCACGAGCGGTATACCATACACATTGTCAGCAGCGTAATCGCTCGTATCAAATTTGCTTACGTCGCGCTTTATATTCTTATACACATCTTCACATTCGATGTGGTATATTAGGCTGTCTGTGTCTGTGTACATTACCCTGCATCTGTCGCGATATAGCGGTGACATGTACTCATGATGAAATTCGTATAAACATGTTTTGGAGATGTCGAGTATGCACATGCCAACATAGATTGGTTTGTAAAATTTTACTTCGAGTTTACGTAATTCTACAGCGATTAGATTTTCTGAAAAGATGCTTCTACTGTGGAAATTTGGTTTCGCAATCATTGCCTCTGCACCGTATCTTCCTTCCCAATGTGTAATAAGTTTTACATCAACCCGATTACGCACATTTTCCATCGTTTTGCCGAATACTGCGTTATTCATCAATTTATATAAATTTTTTTCAAAATCATTTTTCGCGTGTGTTCTAAATTGCGTATTAAGTTCGATATAATTTCGAAGCCATGGAGATTGCGCGAATTGTAATATGCGATGTATTTTTGCAACGCGAAGGCCGTGACGCGTACATTGCTGCAGGTTGCGGTAGTGTATCACATATCGCTTCTTGTTGTATAGCGTTGCGAGAAGCTTATCTTCCCGCTTGCCTGGTGGTTTGTCGCGTGTCGGGCAAAACGGTAGGTCAGTGTGCGCATCGTGAAGACATTGTGGATATTCTAAATCTACTTCAAGGATGTAACCTGTATGCGAATCGAGCGCGATAGATGATAAATTGAAACTAGACATGTCATCGACCCATTGAAAATCAGCATAAGGCAATGGTTGACACATTGCCCATCCATACAAATTATTTACATCGAAATACATTAGATATGAAGATGGTTTCAATGGATCGTACGACTGCATATACTTGTTATTAGCGTGTGCATATCTGTTTGAACATTGACTCAGACCACCGCGTATACCCCGTTCTATAAACATTACCATGTCGATATCGGTAAGCAATTCAAACGTAATATTTGTATGTTTTAGCATCGCATCCCACGTATACCCGGGGAGAGTATAATAATACGCAGGGTCGAGCCCATAACTCTCGATGCAAGTGTCGCGGAAATTTTCAAAAATGTCGGCTAATAACAAGACATCAGTTTTTAAATATAAGTCGCTATATTCGCCCAGCGTTCGAATGGAGAACCGCTCCCATACGTTTTCAGCGTGCGCGTAATCGTTCTCGGATACAGTGTCGCCGGTCAAAGAACTGTAAAATGATTCGCGCGGCGGTAAACACGTATCTTGCAACTTGTCGAGACAGTCAATGTATTCATATGGAAAGACACCTTTCCGTGTTAATAATTCGAAATTTTCGGTGGATAAATTTTGAAATTTCAATTGTAAATTTTTGAGTTTATCTTTACTTAGAAATGATGCCAATTTATCGAGACTAGTATTGAGAAATTTATATGAATCGATAAAACGTAATTTAATATTTCTGGATTTGTCTTCGGCAATTTGAACATTTTTTGTAAATGATATATATTTTTCTTTAGTTATTGGAAGTAATTCGATTCCTCCTTCGAACGCTGTAGCTATTTCCTTAATTATGAAATGTGAGTCGTAACCGGATAAATTATGAAATACTATTGGAATGCAAAAAGAGTTTTTATAATTTAAGTTGCAATTTGAGTGTGCTGGACCTCGGTACCGCCCGGTCAGATGGCAATGATCGCGTACGCGTGTATCGTCATCTTGCGTGAATGGTTTCTCACATATATGACAATGTGTCGCGCTATGAAATTTTTCCCACTCGTCTGATGTTAAATTTACCATGGGGACGTTAGTTGCTAAAATATTCTTTACGCGTATCGCTAAATTTTGTAGTTGTTTGGAAAACCACGAAACGCAATCTACACTACGACGAAAATAATACTCGGATAATGAATCGTTATATGAGCAATGTACATAATATGCTATACTAAATACTTGGTGATGTTGAAAGTTTTTTTCTTCTTCCGTCTTTGCTAGCACACATTCGAGATCTGCGTATACGATAAAAGGAAGTCGCTCTTTGCGATTAAAGTTGTTGAACGCGAGCCACTTGTCCTTATCGCTCGGTAACCGGATAGCGCAGTCATTCATCTTTCCGCAGTCTACCATATGAGACTGCAACTTGTCTTCCGAATGGAAGTAGTGTAAGCATCTGTAAAACAAATAATTAGTTTTTTTTTTCCACATATATAATTTATATATATATATATATATATATATATTACATTTTTATATATTTTATATATTGCGTTTTTAATTAAATATACGTACCGATCGCAGATATATTTTTGACCATTATGTTTGCCCAATTGCGAGCTCACGAGACGGGAGAGATTCTTGATCCATGTGAAATGTCCAATGTTGTTGCTGTCTTCCACGTACAGCAAGTTGACGTGTCTGTCTTTCTTCTGCTCACTGAGACGTATCGAGACAATATTCTTTTCTTCGATGCTGTACACATTTATCGAAATGTTGTTTGATAGTTCAAACTTTTTGATTTGATTCACAGTCACTGGAAACTCAATGTCTTGGAGATTCAGCATTGTCGAATAATGGGGATATGAAGATTCTCGTTCCACTTTTCTAACGGCGGGGTACAGAGCAGCGACCACCGCCCACGCGAAACATGCATTGTCTTTTGATTGCACATTAACCACTGCTCTTTTCATCATTATTTCTCGCGGTAATTTAACATGGCATCCCGCACGCATTGGATTATACTTGTTTATATTTACAGTTAAATTGTTTATTCGCGATAATGCCCAACCACTATCGCGTTCTTGAAACTCTTCTAGCGATGCTAGTGTGGGATCGATAACGCGGCGTTTGTACCAATCATGTAAATCGGAGGTGCGAAAGATTTCAAAGTTTTTCATATTGATACTTTTATTAGCACGCTTATCACCCGACACGAACTCGCCATTAAATATAGTGTTCACTTTCACACTAGTGTGTTTTTGCAACACTTTTTGCACGTGTCTGATCACAATGTCTTTGGCCTCCTCTAGAAATTGACGAGGTTCAATGTGATTATAGTTTATTACCGCACCAGTCAAGATGCGGCTCTCGAACGCCGTATCAATCTCTCGCCATATGAGTCCGATGTCTCGCGAACTGCTTCCGGCACCTGCATGTACAAAATGTCTGCGTACCGAATTCTTCAACCCTTCGAGACGCGCGATTTGGGAGACAAGCGATTGTCGAACTCCGATCGGTAATCGTGGTCGTTTTATTCTACTTTGTTCTTCCAGTGATTCGATGTATTCGTCACATTGCTGCTCCCACACAATATATTCTTCCACCGAATTCACCCTTGCGGCTTGCTCCAACAAAATTGCTTCCAATTGTGCCATTTTTGAGATGCTCTTGCTGAACCTCTGACAATGATACTAACATGGTATGCCTCTTTACCATCCTTTTTATTTAATCGTAGAGATCATTGGCACTCGAGTATGTTGCACTTTGTGATTTTGTTACGTACGAATGATGCATCGACCTTGAAATTGATACATTTTTTGCACATTTCGCGAGATTCATCTCAAGATGAGAGCGGTCGTACATTGGCGCTCGAAAATTTTAATTATGTTGCATTTTCTTGTGATTTTGTTACATACGTTTTGAACACCTGGGGATGATATCATAGCAGCCGTACATTGGCGCTTGAAATTGATACATTTTGCACATTTTGACCTTGACAATAATTCTAACATTTCATTTGAGGATGATGTCATAGCAGCCATACATTGGCGCTCGAAAATTTTAATTATGTTGCATTTTCTTGTGATTTTGTTACGTACGTTTTGAACACCTGGGGGATGACAGCAGCCGGTGCATTGACATTTGAATATGTTACATTTTGCACATTTTGACCTTGACAATAATTCTAACATTTCATTTGAGGATGATGTCATAGCAGCCGCGCATCGGCGCTTGAAATTTTGAATATGTTGCATTATTTTACATTTAATATTTCATTGAGGATGATGTCATAGCATTCGTACATTGACGCTTGAAATTTTGGATATGCTGCATTTTGCACATTTTGACCTTGACAATAATTCTAATATTTCGTTGAGGATGATGTCATAGCAGTCGTACATTGACGCTTGAAATTTTGGATATGTTGCATTATTTTACATTTAATATTTCGTTGAGGATGATGTCATAGCAGTCGTACATTGACGCTTTGATTGGTTGAAAATAATTTTGTGTCAGCAATAATCCCCACCCTATTGCTTTGTATCAATAAAAACTTGTAATAATGATTTAGTATTGTATCAATCACTTATGTGAAAGGTTCTTTTAAAAATGTACTCCGCCAGCATGAATTATTACGTTCCAGTACAAGAGAGCAATGTTTTGTACAAGAAGAAATGTGACAAGTAAGTTTCAATATTATCTGTTAAATGAATTTTTCAATAAACAACTTTTTTTTTGTTGTTAAATAATTTTTGAAATATTGTTCTAATTATTTTTATAGCATTCAGCGTGCGACTCGTATACTTGGGCGAAGATATGCTCTAACTGCAACATCCTATAAATATTTGGAAATAGGAATCAGCGTTGGAGCTGTATCATATGTGGAATTAGCTCTTGGTGATAATCGAGGCAACCACATAATATTGCCTATTGAAACATGGATATCACTAATGCGGAAACGTGCGGACATTGAACGATTTTTACAATCATCTCAAACTCCATTACGGATTCGAGATCTAACAATAGAAATTGTTAAAATATCGGATTCAAAAATTGTAAAATTAACATTATCCAATAATTTTTTATATATGAAGCCATCGACTCTATTACATTTATTTGAGTTTGAAAAATGTATAGATCATGTGTATTTCTGGCTATGTGAAAATACTCATCTTGTGAATGAAAAATTTAAACAATTTGCAACTATTTTACAACGCAATAATATTACTAATGTATGTGATGCTGTAAAAGCGATACGCGAAAGTGATGCATACGATAGTGAATCACTCATAGATTGTGAAATATTAACATGTGCTGTAAATGATATTCTTCACGATGTTTGTAACAAATAAAATATTTTTTATTGTTAATCTATGTTTAATTATTTCTTTCCCAATAAGATATAGCTAACAAAACTATTTCTTCGTTCTCTGGAGATTTAAAAAGTGATGAGCTAGCTGAGACATGATACTCCAGTTAGAACAAGAGAGATGTAGAATTAAAATCAAGAGGGGAGCAACATTATAATATGTGTCCCATCATAAAGTTTCAGATAGTCTTGAATGTAAAATGGGTAGAGAAGTTGTGATCGTGTCATAGAGTAGCAGACTTATACTCACATGCTCGTGCTGTGCGGTTGCATGAAACTGTAAGATATACTCTAATTGAAGGGAAAACGTGTTGTAAAGATGTTAACTCTGGAGGAATACATTGCATCGCAGGAAAAATATGTGTTAGAATTTGCTGCTCGGTTTGAAGAAAAAAATTTTGTAGGGCGTCCGACTGAAAGTGATAAAGTGAGTTATAGTAAATGGGAGTTGGAGTGCGATGGATGTATCGACTTGTTAGAAGGAAAATGCCCACAAGAACTAATGAGAATTTTCGTAATGAAAATCAACCCAAAGAAATTATTAATTGGAAATTTGCAGTCACGGACCGCTCGAATCGCGCGACTTGAAGAAATAAGAAGATCGCTACGCAGACGTTACTTAAGCGTAGATACCAATGTTCCAGCACTATCGACAAACACTCCAGTAAATTCAATCGTGCAGGCAATACACGGGCGTGAAATAGGTTTTAAAAAACGTCACACGAAAAACCTGTATGATTGCATCTTTACGCATAATTTGTATCATTCTCCACTCGACTATTTTGAATGGCGAGTTCAAAATTTCTGTGTAACAGAACTCAATCCTGGTTGTATGGCAAACAAGTTTTGTTTTTGGTAAGTCTCATTAATTTTATAATAAATAAATAAATTAAAATATTTAAAAATTATTAAATTAATAAAAAAACTTTTTTTTTTGTTATGCAGAAACCGCATCCACCTCGCCTCGCAGCCACCGCCCCACCGCCACCTCGCAGCCACCATCGCGCTGCTTTATATATTTTATATTTTTATATATTATAATTATATTTTACATTTTATATTTTACATTTTATATTGTTTATCTTATTAAAATAGGAACGAAGTAAAGTCGACCCAACTAGCCAAAATTATATTTATTTAAAAAACACACAACGTTTCGACCATATGGATGTGGTCCTTATCAAGTGTAATATTCATTAGTAGAGGTGCAGCCAAATTAACGATAAATTCAATTTTGTCAAAACATTTGAAAGAGAGAAAAAGAGAAAACGATCCTATCGTTATGATGATTCGTCAAAAACTATATTATGGAAAAGTTGACGTTATCGTTAATTTGGCTGCACCTCTACTAATGAATATTACACTTGATAAGGACCACATCCATATGGTCGAAACGTTGTGTGTTTTTTAAATAAATATAATTTTGGCTAGTTGGGTCGACTTTACTTCGTTCCTATTTTAAAATTTTACTAGCGACTTTTTAAGTATCTAATTATTGTTTATCTTATTATTTGTATTTTTTCTTATATATTCATATTATATTATTATATTTTTATATTATATTATTATATTTTAAATTTTAAATTCACACATACACACACACACACAAACATTTTGTAAAATACACACACACACACACACACACACACACATACACATACACACAAACATTTTGTAAAATACATACACACATAGTTATATAATAAAAATTACTTTAAATATTTAAAAAAATGTATTTATTTTAGAATAGGTCCTCACCCCTTCCTCATCCTAAAAATATTAATTTAAAAAAATATTTAAAAAATTCTCTCTCGCGTCCGCCTCTCGCGCTCTCCTTCGCTGCATCAGCTCTCGCGCTCTCCATCGCCGCATCGTCTCGCAACATCTCTCTCTCGCTCTTGTAATATCTCTCTCGCGTGCACCTCGCGCTCTCCTTCGCTGCATCAGCTCTCGCGCTCTCCTTCGCGTCATCTCGCTACCTCTCGTCATCTCGCGCTATCTCTCTCGCTCTTGCATATACGCCTCGCTGCAACACCTCGCACTCTCCATCGCCGCATCATCTCGCTACCTAACCATCTCGCACTATCTCTCTCGCTCTTGCATATACGCCTCGCTTGCGTCATCTCTCTCGCGTGCGCCTCGCGCTCTCCTTCGCGTTCCTCTCTCCCCGCAGACCCCTCACCAATAAAGCTTCATGCGGTCTTTCACGGATTCCTCTCTCCGCGGACCCCTCGCGGACCCTAACCTCGCGGACGCCTCCCCCGCCCCGCGGACCCCTCGCGGACCCTACCCTCGCGGACGCCTCCCCCCCCCCGCGGACCCCTCGCGGACCCGGTACCAAAATCGCGGACGCTTCCCACTCCCCGCGGACGCCTCCCCCTCCCCGCGGACCCGGTACCAAAATCGCGGACGCTTCCCCCTCCCCGCGGACGCCTCCCCCTCCCCGCGTGACGTCATTCCACGCGCCCTGGGTTCCCCTCGCCCCTCACCCCCCCTCATTGCCCCTGGGTTAGAACTCTCATAGTATTACTACTAACGTGATTTAATAGGCCTCTACCTATTTGCGTTGACGTTCGGCAGCTTTGTACCTTCGCGGAAAATCTCCCATAAAACGGCAGCGAAACATCTTCCTTAATATTTTTTAAGGAAGAATGCAACGTATAACGTATCGGCGCCAACGTTCGGCTGCTTGTAACCGGAGCACTCTAGAATCCATAAAACTATGTTTCTCATTTTATGGACATTTTATCATTAAGATATTCTTTTGTGGAAATTTAGGAAATTTTGAGGGGGATGAGGCTGCGACGAACATGTCGAAACGTTATTTATATAGGTGCAAATGTAAAAGCGCTGACGTTTGGCAGCTTTGTACCCTCGCAGAAAATCTCCCATAAACGAGAGCGAAACATCTTCCTTAATATTTTTTTTCTAAGAATTGCGATAATTTTGAGGAGATGAGCCTGAAACTTATGGAGAGTGGGTCTCCGAGTCAAAAAGTCTTCAGCATTCGACGAGTTAAAGTGTCCTATGCGAAGTGTCAGTGGCATAGTGTGGTGAGTTAAAAAGAAATAGAAAATAATAATTTCGAGAGAATATTAGACGAGTCATCTGATGAAGATGTGATTATAGTTGAAAACAGTGATGAAGAGATGGGTATAAATGTTGAAGTTAATAATGAAGAGGAAGAATTATCCGATGACGATGAAATACGTGTTTTACGACTCAGATTATGATAGTGAGTGTAGTGAGGGCAATATTGAGAAAAAGCTGCAGAATTTAAAACTGGCTGACGTTAGAGACATCGATGAATTGCAAAAAATGTGTGGTATTATTTTTATTATGAAACTGATTATGGTATCAAATTTTGCACAGCGTGTTTCCTGCAAGTAAACGACTTGTTCACACGTGCTCGTGCTGTGCGTAAACACGAGAGTAAAAGATACGTTTATCTTTTGGGGGAAACTTGCAGTGAGTGTAGAAGTTCAGTGTACCAAATAGTATCGTGCAATCTGTGCCCTATTTGCAAACAATAAACTGTTTAAAAATAAAAACACTTAAAGTGAGAACTCTGAAAGTGAAGATAGTGTCTCAGGAAAGATTGAAGAACATTCCAGTGACTTCGATGGTGCATTATTTAAGAAATCGCGAACTTGGTGTGCAAAAACCTCAAGCAAGAGATGTGGCCCATTTTCTGCAATCTTATGAAAAGAAATTAATAAGAACTGACGTACGTAACTGCGTCGTATCATCTAAACACAACCGAATCGCGTGTTTTCAGCGTCGATATCAAGAGGTATTGCATTTTTTAAGTGGACAAATGAAAGTTTGTATTGGTCGAATGGATATGACATTGCCACCATTGCTACCATTGCTATTGCCATTCAAATCAGATGTGTTGCCAGAACATAATATTCCCGATTCGGACCTAGAAAACGATGAGTCGGATGTGAGGGGACCGAGATTATATTGTAAGTACTCATTTTAAATAAATTAAAAATACAAATAAAAATATATAATTATTAATTAAAAATATAAAAAAATTATTTGTTATCCAGAAACCGCATCCACCTCGCAATGCCGCCGCCGTCGCACCTCCGCTTGCTGGCCCACCGACCGGCCACCCCACCGCCGTTATTACATCCACTGCCGGGGGGTCTATTTCTTATTATTAATTTTATCATTTATAATATTAATTCATTTTATTATCTATTATCTTTTTATATTATATTTTATATCATATTATTAATAATCATTTTTTTTTATTATATTTGAAATTCTATATTCTATACTCTTTTTTTAATTTTATATTCTTATATTATTCCCCTTTTATATTATATTTACATATTATTCATTTTAATATCAATTATTTTTATATATTCAATTTTTTTTTCTTATATTATCTTATATTCAGACACACATGTATTACACGCATATATGATTAAAAATTATTATTAATATTAAAAGAAAAAAATATATTTATTCTAGAATAAGTGTCCTTCTGCTCTCCTCCATCGCGACATTATTTCACCTCACGCTCTCCTAAGCGCTACCTCTCTCGCAGTCCCTAACGTCGCGCTATCTCTCTTTCATATACCTCGCCGCAACATTTCTCTCCTTCACGTTCGCCTCGCGCTATCCCTATCTTCTCTCGCGCAACTTCTCTCGCGGTCCCTAGCATCACGTTCCCCTTCCGCGCATGACGTTATCCCCCGCAAGGACCGCTACAAGCTTCGTATGAGAGCTGGGACTGCTTACGGGTGGGAGAAAAATGGAGAATGGAAATCCGTGTGAAGAAATTATGTCATGATTTAAACTTAAAATCTCTTTATTCTTCTCTCTTTTACATTTTTTTTCATGCATATTATGGAGTAAAAACTAAAGTTACCAGCTCGCAATCGATGAGCTGATGCTTAGTGAAGGCGTCGCTAGCGCGTATTATATTTGGTACTTTTTTATTATCCGTTACATTAGACGCGATATTTGAAAATTGTGTAAATTTAACATCGACTGTCTCGGTAATTTTAACCAATCGATCAAAAGATACATCAATGCATGCATCGAGATCGAACATACGGTGTAACGTCGATTCGATCATCATCAATCATACATTTGAAGATTCGAGACTTATGAGTTTGATATTGTTAATCGTATGAACTCGCATTGTTAGCGGTCCAACGCTTATAAAACTGTGGACATCATTAGAGTCATTCCGAAGAAAATTTTAAAATATCATGGAATATGAAATTCTTATGCTTTTATTCCATATATTCCTACAATTTTTGAAGATCTTACATTGAAAATTATTGTACGGAATTCACAAATTTGACATAATAACTTTATAAAAGCGTATTTATTTCGTTCTTAAATCGAATTTTTTTTAATGCAAAGAATAATATTATAAAATCGTAAATCCCCTTATTAATCTTGATCATTGAATAAATCTCACCATTTATCTACATTTCCCTTCAATTAGAAATTTATATAAATTTAAAATCATACTATATTATCATATGCAATTAATTACAACTGCGATTTAGTGCGATTATATATATTTATAATAGAAATGGAAAAATGTGTATATTTGTTTTATTTAAATATAAATGCATAACGAGAAGACTAGATGAGACCGGGGCTAGTAGGCTCAGTTCAAAGATATTATAAAATACCTCTTTTGTTATAAAATATAAATTTTTTTGTTTTGAACACGCGTTTTAGATTGGTCACACACATCACTCTAAAATTAAATAAAAATATATTATATAACTAATTTTTATCAGATCTATATTAATGTTTTATTTCTTCTGATATAACTTCTAATAAAATTGATATGTGTGCAATTGAAAACTATTAAAATCATCAAAAAACCCCGATCTCTAAAAGTTAATAAATTATATAATTTTTTCCGTGATTCGCATATATGGCACCACTGTGCGACATCTCTCTCGCGCTATCTCTCTCACGGTCTCTAGCCTCGCGTTATCTCTCTCTTTCGTATACCTCACGCTCTCTTATGAACGCCTCGCGCTATCTCTCGTAAACGCCTCACGCTCTCTCTTTTCTAAGCGTTCTCATGGTCCTTTCCGCAGGTATAAACAAAACAACGTATGGCGTATAGCATTACGGTGAGCGCTGATGTCCAACCGCTCGAATTTATAAACAGATATTTATTACTACGATTTATCTGAGGGGATGGGGCTGAAGCTTATGGAGAGAGGGTCTGTCTCTGCGATGTTCATCACAAAGTTTAAAGCAGTCGCCGAGCTAAGTATCGCTAAGTGTCGTCGAGCTAAGTTATTAAGTGCAGTGCAAAATGCCTTTTGGATCGGGAGACATTTTGGGCCCAAATTTTTTTTAACAAGAATGTCCTTTAGGACTTCATGAAATAATATACATAATATCTTGGAAGACCCACCTGCTAAAAAATTCATTGAGGACTCTGTTCCTTATATTCACAATGCCGGTAAGTTTTTATTATTATATAATAAATTTGTTTATTAATATTATTTACTAAATATTATATATATTTGTCGATTTTCAGAAGATAACCGAGGAATCCTTCCAAATCGGTGGATACCTTAATCTTCGGCATATAGAACAAGTACGAAATTATCGGTGGTGCGATCGGCGGGAATTGGCCGAGCTATGGGACGACGCGGAGGGGATCGTGGAATGGGCATAGGATTACTGGTGAGATGACGTCTTCTGCCTCAGAAAATTGTTCGGCGAGGAATCATATCCTCCCGAACCTGTCAGGGAGGAATTATGGGTCTAGTGAGTATCTCTTTTTAATTTTAAAAATTATTAAAATAATAAAATAATTAATAAAAATTTTAAATTTTTTAAGTTGTTTTTATATCGCTAGTACAATAATCAAAGGGGTAGTTGTAAATTAATCGACCAAACTAGTCAAAATTTGTTTATTTAATAGAAGTTACGACGCTTCGACCATATGATTGTGGTCCTTTTTAAGCATAAACTGAAATAATAATTGATATAAAAAAAAACTGTTTGAGTACAAAAACAGTAATATACATAAATGGATTTGCTATAAAATTTTGAGTACATACGTTCTTATAGAAACACTTCACAAATTTGAGTTAAAACAAATCATTAACATCTTGTTGAATTTTATGGAGAGAGAAACATTGTATCAGTATGAAACTTTGTCAGTGACTGAAATATAAAAATAGGAAACCAAGCTAAACGACCTTTATTATTTTGTCATAGATTTTATTTAAGCTATCTGTGTCCTTTTGTAGGTTGATTGTATTATTGAATTTTTTAATATACAACATATCCGCGATTTCTCTCTTTTTCACATATTTCTTATTATGTAATATATTAGGTTTTGTCCAAATCTCTCTCAAATTCATATCCGAATTCCAACTTATGTTTACTTATAACGGAATGATTGGTTTCATGCAATTTTATATTGTTAAAATGCTCTTTCATTCACTAAAATTACCGAGATAGTCGATGTTAAATTTACACAATTTTCAAATATCGCGTCTAATGTAACGCATAAAAAAGTACCAAATATAATACGCGCTAGCGACGCCTTCACTAAGCATCAGCTCATCGATTGCGAGCTGGTAGCTTTAGTTTTTTACTCCATAATATGCATGAAAAAAAATGTAAAAGAGAGAAGAATAAAGAGATTTTAAGTTTAAATCATGACATAATTTCTTCACACGCATTTCCATTCTCCATTTTTCTCCCACCCGTAAGCAGTCCCAGCTCTCATACGAAGCTTGTAGCGGTCCTTGCGGGGGATAACATCATGCGGGGAAGGGGAACGTGATGCTAGGGACCGCGAGAGAAGTTGCGCGAGAGAATATAGAGATAGCGCGAGGCGAACGTGAAGGAGAGAGATGTTGCGGCGAGGTATATTAAAGAGAGATAGCGCGAGGTTAGGGACTGCGAGAGAGGTAGCGCTTAGGAGAGCGTGAGGTGTTCGCAAGAGAGAATTTTTTCTATTAATAATATTTAATAATAATTTTTAATACTTTAAATAATGTCGCGATGGAGGAGAGCAGAAGGACATCTTATTCTAGAATAAATATATTTTTTTTCTTTTAATATTAATAATAATTTTTAATCATATATGCGTGTAATATATGTGTGTCTGAATATAAGATAATATAAGAAAAAAAAATTGAATATATAAAAATAATATATATAAAAATAATTGATATTAAAATGAATAATATGTAAATATAATATAAAAGGGGAGTAATATAAGAATATAAAATTTAAAAAAAAGAGTATAGAATATAGAATTTCAAATATAATAAAAAAAAAATGATTATTAATAATATGATATAAAATATAATATAAAAAGATAATAGATAATAAAATGAATTAATATTATAAATGATAAAATTAATAATAAGAAATAGACCCCCCGGCAGTGGATGTAATAACGGCGGTGGGGTGGCCGGTTGGTGGGCCAGCAAGCGGAGGTGCGACGGCGGCGGCATTGCGAGGTGGATGCGGTTTCTGGATAACAAATAATTTTTTTATATTTTTAATTAATAATTATATATTTTATTTGTATTTTTAATTTATTTAAAATGAGTACTTACAATATAATCTCGGTCCCCTCACATCCGACTCATCGTTTTCTAGGTCCGAATCCGGAATATTATGTTCTGGCAACACATCTGATTTGGATGGCAATAGCAATGGTGGCAATGGTGGCAATGTCATATCCATTCGACCAATACAAACTTTCATTTGTCCACTTAAAAAATGCAATACCTTTTGATATCGACGCTGAAAACACGCGATTCGGTTGTGTTTAGATGATATGACGCAGTTACGTACGCCAGTTCTTATTAATTTCTTTTCATAAGATTGCAGAAAATGGGCCACATCTCTTGCTTGAGGTTTTTGCACACCAAGTTCGCGATTTCTTAAATAATGCACCATCGAAGTCACTGGAATGTTCTTCAATCTTTCCTGAGACGCTATCTTCACTTTCAGAGTTCTCACTTTAAGTGTTTTTATTTTTAAACAGTTTATTGTTTGCAAATAGGGCACAGATTGCACGATACTATTTGGTACACTGAACTTCTACACTCACTGCAAGTTTCCCCCAAAAGATGAATGTATCTTTTACTCTCGTGTTTACGCACAGCACGAGCACGTGTGAACAAGTCGTTTACTCGCAGGAAACACGCTGTGCAAAATTTGGTACCATAATCAGTTTCATAATAAAAATAAATACCACACATTTTTTGCAATTCATCGATGTCTCTAACGTCAGCCAGTTTTAAATTCTGCAGCTTTTTCTCAATATTGCCCTCACTACACTCACTATCATAATCTGAGTCTTGTAAAACACGTATTTCATCGTCATCGGATAATTCTTCCTCTTCATTATTAACTTCAACCTTTATATCCATCTCTTCATCACTGTCTTCAACTATAATCACATCTTCATCAGATGACTCGTCTAATATTCTCTCGAAATTATTATTTTCTATTTCTTTTTAATTCACCACACTATGCCACTGACACTTCGCATAGGACACTTTAACTCGTCGAATGCTGAAGACTTTTTGACCCGGAGACCTACTCTCCATAAGTTTCAGCCTCATCTCCTCAAAATTATCGCAATTCTTCTTAGAAAAAAAATATTAAGGAAGATGTTTCGCTCTCGTTTATGGGAGATTTTCTGCGAGGGTACAAAGCTGCCAAACGTCAACGCTTTTACATTTGCACCTATATAAATAACGTTTCGACATGTTCGTCGCAGCCTCATCCCCCTTAAAATTTCCTAAATTTCCACAAAAGAATATCTTAATGATAAAATGTCCATAAAATGAGAAACATAGTTTTATGGATTCTAGAACGCTCCGGTTATAAGCAGCCGAACGTTGGCGTTGATATGTTGCAATTCTTCCTTAAAAAATATTAAGGAAGATGTTTCGCTCTCGTTTACGACTGATTTTCCGCGAGGGTACAAAGCTGCTGAATGTCAACGCTTTTGCATTTGCACCTATATAAATAACGTTTCGACATGTTCGTCGCAGCGTCGGCCCTAAAATCTTCATTCCTTTCCATAATATCCTAATAATTTTATGGACATTTAATGGACATTTTGTCCATAAAATGAGAAAAATAATTTTATGGATTCTAGAGTGCTCCGGTTACAAGCAGCCGAACGTTGGCGCCGATACGTTATACGTTGCATTCTTCCTTAAAAAATATTAAGGAAGATGTTTCGCTGCCGTTTTATGGGAGATTTTCCGCGAAGGTACAAAGCTGCCGAACGTCAACGCAAATAGGTAGAGGCCTATTAAATCACGTTTCGACATGTTCGTCGCAGCGTCGGCCCTCAAATCATCATTCCTTTCCATAATATCCTAATAATTTTATGGACATAAATTGAAAAAAAAACATAGTTTTAATGGACTCTAGAACGCTCCGTTGACAAGTTTGAGCAGCCGGACATTGGCGCTTGTTCTATACCTTTTTGGGAAAATGTCTAAGATCCCTCATAAAAAAGTCGTAAAGATACTGTAAGGTTATACCTTACTCAGTAGCGCGGACTACGGAAGTAGAGGGCGCGCATAGCGTTTTGTGACGTCACGCTCAGAGTGACGTACCGGCGTCTGATTGGTCGAGGTGGCGCTGGCGTGACCGACCACCTCGACAAGAACGCGGGATCTTAGTCTTTCGTTTCCGGGACTGCGAACCGGGCGGACGTGTATCCGACGCGGGTCCGCGATCTCGTGGAATACCTTTTGTACCGTTGCCAAAGTTAATTATATAGTTTGATTACACTACGGCTGTCTTGTTTGTCGCGTACCCTGCCTGAAAGCGTATACCACCCCTTCCGCCTTCCTGACACCAGGACTCGTTGAGTTCCCACGAGGTAACCTCGTGAAATATCTCTGAGCCTTACAGCTTCAGAAGTGGGATATATAGATACGCAGAAGGGTACGGTACTCGGCGTTGTGAGATTAAAGACTCGTGCATGGTTTTCGGGCATTGTCATTTGGCGTCCGTTTCCGTCGCGTCGGCTTTGCTCGCGAAGTGTTTTTCGGTCGCGTTGTGGTTGAGTCGCCATTTTGACCACGCGCTTTGTCGAGGCACGTTGCCCGTTAACGAGCCGCCATTTTGTTTCGGTGCTACCTCGTGGTGCGTCGTCGGAAGTGAGCAGCCATACTGGTCACGTGATCAGCACACATAGCATCCGTTTTGGCGGGCTCGTGGTTGGCGCGGTTAGCCGTCGTGTCTGTTTTTGCCGAACTTATTTCATCGTCAGTGTTTTTCGTGGTTCACCATGGTGCCGCCGGACCGTTATTCAACGATGTCGTTGGAGGAGCTCCATGGAGAAGCCCGCATGTTCAAGCTTACGAACATTCCAGAGGATAGGACAAGCTGCATCGAAATGTTGACAGCGCATTTGGAAAAGAACGGTCCCCTGCGCGAGGTGCAACATTCGGCCCAGGTTGCTGAAGAAACAGTGCAGCCAGCACTGTCATCACCAGGTAGCCCGCGGTCAGTTCATTCCGATCAGCCTTTCTATACGGTCAGAAGAGGACCGCCTCAGTCGGAGGACTCTTTTAACAACCTCTGTACTGTGTTAACGAATCAACTTAAACTTCAGAATGAATCAATGCAACATCAACAGCAGCTGATGCAACAGCAACAGCAGTGGATGCAACAGATGATGGCCTCACTAGCCATTAGCCAAGGATCGGTGGCTCAACAAGCCCGACTCAATTCAGCTCCTACGGCTGTTGATTACCAGAACCAACATCACGCAAGAGATTTCACAGGAGCTGAGAGTTCCGTTGCTCCAGCAGGCAACGCAGTAAAATTTCTCTCATCGCAGATCCCCACCTTCGGTGCTACAGAAGAGGAGGATATAGAATTATGGATCGAGAAGATCGAAAGCGTTGCTGAGTTATTCAATCTTTCATCGGTGGTGATGCTGGCCGCTGCAGCTACCAAATTATCAAAGTCAGCACGTCGTTGGTTTGACCTGAGCTCGGGTGAAGTAAACCGGTCGTGGTTATGCTTCAGGCCTATATTTCTCTGCCATCGTAGACCGTTTTAAGAAAAAAGTCTTGTACGATGTTGTCAGGAGGAGAGCAGAAGCACGAAAATGGGGCTCCTCCACCGAATCGTTCCAAGATTATTCTATGGATAAGCTGGCTCTTATGAGAAATTTGAAATTAGAAGATGTCGATGCCATCCAGTTATTGATCGGTGGTATCAACGATGTCTATGTCAAGTGTATTGCATCCTCACTACGGGTGGACTCGCTAAATCAGTTCCTTAGAGAGATGCAACATATTACCTCAAATTGTGGTGATGCTTTTAAGAAGTTTGGTCCAGCGAATACCAAATTTGACAAGTTCAAGGACAGCGGTTCCAAGTTTGCCAAGGCTGGCGAAACTAGCGGCGCTCCTGCAAAAGGTGCTCACCAGCAGAAGCCCGGGAATGCTGCTCTCCATTGTGTCTACTGCCGTGGTAACGACCACGTACGGAACGACTGCCCTAAGCTCAAGAAGAAGGAGTCGGGAGGCAAGGCGTCTCTTCTCAAGGGTCAACCCGCTGCCGTCGCGGTTGTCGAGACTGCGGCTGATGATTCGGCATCGACGATTGCGTGCGTTCAGGGTAATACTATTCAAAAAAAGTTTTTCGCGGACCACGTGGTCAAAGTTGTTAAATTAAATTCAACCGTTTGCGATAAATCTGCGTTAGTGGATACTGGAAGTCCAATCTCCTTTATCAATGCTTCTGTATACAATGAGTTTTGTAAATTTAGTAACGTTTCTTTGAAAACGTCGGACAAATGTTATAAACTGCTTAATGGTCAGGTCGTAAATATTCTGGGTATCTGGTCTACTAGTATCGTTTTTGATGACTTGTCTAGTCTTTCAGCTTGTATCGATTTGCACGTCTTTAAATATGATTCCGTCTCCGCGGATATTATTATCGGTCGAGATTTCCTCTCTAAATATGAGATCGATGTCTCAGTAAGATCAAAGGAGGAAAAAATTAAAATCAAGCTGTTTTCAGAAATGGTTTTTGTTATTGACGCGGAGGAAGCTCCTAGTAACGACATTTTTTCAAAAGTGCAGGCAGATTTGGACCAGGTCACCCATAAAAGTTTAATGACTGTGCTTCAAGAAGTTGAGGACACGGAAGTGCAGCCTCCGCAGCAGGATTATTTAGTTAATATTTCTTTAAAAGATAACTCTGTTTTCGCATACGCTCCAAGGCGGTTCGCTTGGGCGGAACGCATTAAGATAAGGGAGATTACGGACGACCTGCTCGAGCGTGGTATTATTAGACTTAGCACGTCACCGTATTGTGCCAGGGTGGTGCCCGTAGGAAAAAAAAACGGAAATATTCGGTTATGCGTAGATTTACGTCCACTCAATTGTAGAGTGGCCAAACAAAAATATCCGTTTCCAGTGATCGAAGACTGTTTGTCGCGTTTGAGTGATAGGTCGGTTTTCACCCTACTGGATTTGAAAGATGGTTTTTATAATATTAAGCTTCATCCAGAAGCCACGAAGTACTTTGCGTTTGCCACTCCGGATGGGCAATTTGAGTTTACGAGATTACCTTTTGGATATTGTGAAGCGCCAGCAAAATTCCAAAAGCGCTTAATTCAAATTTTACATCCGTTAATTAGAAATGATAAAGTCATCATATACATTGATGATATCCTAATACCATCTTCATCCGTTGCAGAAAACCTGGCTACTCTCAAACTAGTTCTTATTGAACTAAAAAGGCATAATTTTCAAGTAAATTATAATAAATGCCTGTTTTTAAAGTCAAAGATTGAGTATTTAGGATACATTATATCGCCGGATGGCATTACTTTAAGCTCGCGGCACGTAGAAGCGGTTAAAAATTTTCCGATACCTAAGAAAGTCGTTCAGATTCAAAGATTTCTTGGACTCACGAATTATTTTAGAAAGTTTATCAAGAATTATGCCTCTAAGGCCAGACCGCTTCATAACCTCCTTAGAAAATCTATGAATTTTTATTTTGACAATAAGTGTTTAGAAGCTTTTAATACGTTGAAAAATGAGTTAATTTCTTTTCCTGTTCTTAGTATTTATAATCCGTTCTTAGATACAGAAATTCATACTGATGCAAGTGCGGTTGCAGTCGCAGGCATTCTGCTCCAAAAACAGAAATCGGGTTCATGGTCACCAACTGCCTATTTTAGCCAAGCTACCAATCAGGCTGAAAGCAAATTTCATAGCTTCGAGCTAGAGATGCTGGCTATCGTGAAGACCGTTGAAAGGTTTCACATTTATTTGTATGGACTACAATTTACCGTAATTACGGACTGTCATGCGTTAGTACATGCAGTCAATAAAGCAAATATTAATCCGCGAATAGCTCGCTGGATTCTCAAGCTTCAGAATTACAGATTCAACATCATTCATAGAGATGGCAAAAAAATGGCTCATGTGGATGCACTTAGTCGCATCGTCAATTTGGTTGAAGCTTTACCACTCGAAAAAGAATTAGAGTACAGGCAGTTGCAGGATCCCCGATTGAAGTTCTTGGCTAGAGATTTAGAATATGAAGATCACGAAAAGTTTGATTTGATCGAAGACCTCGTTTTTAGAAAGGGCATTGATAAATCCCGTTTCGTGATTCCTGAGTCTATAATCATGAACATCATACGTGTATACCATGATGAGATGGCCCATTGCGGGGTCGAAAAAACCGTTCAAGGCATAGGTAATAATTATTGGTTCCCGTCGATGAGGAAAAGGGTCCAAAATTATATTGATAATTGTCTGGTTTGTCTAATGGCAAATGCAGCTACAAATTCTCGCGAGGGTGAAATGCAGTACACTGATTCGCCAACGTCTCCGTTCGCGATTATGCATGCGGATCATTTTGGCCCAATTTTGGAATCTGCAGATGGTTTTAAGCATTTATTCCTAATTATTGATGCTTTTTCACGTTTTACCTGGTTTTTCCCCGTTAAATCAACAACTTCAAAAGAAACCATCAAATGTCTAACAGTTTTGTTGCAAACGGTTGCAGCTCCAAGAATTTTAATCACAGATCGTGGAACTGCTTTCACGTCGCAAGAATTTACTAATTTCACAAAGCACCACAACATTGAACACCGTCTCGTTGCTGTAGCATGGGCCAACGGCCTTATCGAAAGAGTCAATAGATTTGTCAAAGCGTCTCTTAAAAAGGTGGTGAAATATCAAGAAGCTTGGAGCACACATATTCCTTCTATTCAGTATGTGTTGAATAACACATACCACTCATCAGTCAAGGCCTCGCCGGCCAAAATACTCTTTGGCACTGAGCAAATTAATCAATCAGATTCTCAGCTGATAGAATTTTTAAGAGACCTAGCAAAAATCGAGTTTAATCACGAAAAAGAGAGAGTCAATAGTCAAGAATTAACGCTTGAATCCTCTCAAAAAATCAAAGAGTATAATAGGACTTACTATAATGAAAGGCACAAAAAGCCTTCGCAATATAAGGAGGGAGATTACGTTCTGATTAGGGATGCTACCCTTAAACCAGGAGAAGATAAAAAATTAAAGTCTAGATACAAAGGTCCTTATGTAGTAGCCAAGGTCTTAAACAAAAATAGATACGTTGTTAGAGACATCCCTGGTTTCAATATCTCGTCGAAACCATACGACTCTGTATTGTCTCCAGACCGCATGAAGCTGTGGGTTAAACCGATTGCTCCCGCAGTATAAGTTAATTTTACTATTATATTAATATTTATTCTGTTTGTAAGCGTTTTTCTAATTTACTCTATTGTTATGGTATTTATAAGATGTACTGTGCAATTTTCTTTTAAGTTCATTCAAAGTTATATTCATTTCATTATAAGTTTTTCTGTTCCTTTAATTAAGTTCCGTTGCGAAAAAAAAGCGCTAGTCTGATAAGCTACTGTGATACTTTTATACATTTGTTCATTGGTTTGTTTTCAAAGTTTATGTTCTTAGTAGTCTAAGTCAAAATAGAAAAAATGTATTATTTTATAAAACATTCGGGTCGAATGTCATTGTCAGAATGGTCGAGCTGTAAGGTTATACCTTACTCAGTAGCGCGGACTACGGAAGTAGAGGGCGCGCATAGCGTTTTGTGACGTCACGTTCAGAGTGACGTACCGGCGTCTGATTGGTCGAGGTGGCGCTGGCGTGACCGACCACCTCGACAAGAACGCGGGATCTTAGTCTTTCGTTTCCGGGACTGCGAACCGGGCGGACGTGTATCCGACGCGGGTCCGTGATCTCGTGGAATACCTTTTGTACCGTTGCCAAAGTTAATTATATAGTTTGATTACACTACGGCTGTCTTGTTTGTCGCGTACCCTGCCTGAAAGCGTATACCACCCCTTCCGCCTTCCTGACACCAGGACTCGTTGAGTTCCCACGAGGTAACCTCGTGAAATATCTCTGAGCCTTACAATACCATCTACAAATATTGCACTCAGAAAACTCCCCCTCCTTTGCCGAAACATCCCCTCCACCCCGCGGACGTCAGCACCCGTGCCACGGAGATACCCCCGCCCCGCGTGACGTCATACTCCTCGCCATTGGAACCCTCGCGCCCCCGCCCCCCTCAGAGGACCCGGGTTAGAACTCTCCTTGTATCACTACTAACGAAGCAGTGTGTACAAGAAGTCACGTTAAATCGTGTCGTAACTGTGTAAAGTGAAAACGTGACAAGTTTCCACATAATATATATTTAGTTTTTTTTTTAGTTTTAGTGTGTTAGTTTTAGTTTGTTGTCCACACAATGGGACAGAAATATAACGCAAAACGTTTCTCACTAAACGTAGAGTTTCCTTCAAGAAAGGCTGGATGCTAAAGTTAGTATATTTCTTTGGAATAACATGAGATAATACAAATAAACATTTTCTACACATGCATACACACATATACATACACACACATACATACATACATATCTATCTATCTATCTATCTATCTGTCTGTCTATCTGTCTGTCTGTCTGACTCTGTCTCTCTGTCTCTGTGTTCCTGTCTCTCTGTCTCTCTTCTCTTACTTCTATATCCATACATTCTCTTATACATGCATACGTATATATAAGTTAATAATTTTTAAATTTTATAATCTACCTTACATTAAATTAATAAATTTTTAAAAATTATATTTATAATCTAAAAATATAAAAATTTTTTATGATTATAAATGATTATAAAGTTTCAAGTAGATAATTATTTGTTATAAATAAATGATTTATATGAAAGTATAAATTTTAGAGATTGAAAAACAGATAATAATACAATTATTATTTTGACGGAGCAGTAGTTAGATGAGATTATTGAAAGGGATAGATTTTATTTTAGATTATATAGATATTGCGTATATACAGGATGTTTCGATAAAAGTGGGCAATCTTTCATGGACAAGTAGAATAGATAATAACAATCCTATAACTTCCTATAAATTTTTTTCTCTAACACATCTTTATCAAATTATTCTGTAGATTTTAATAATTTGTAATAATTATTTATTATTTTTATTTTTCCGACTTTATAAGTCGGAACACTTTGAGAAGAGTTTTTTTCTATTCTCCACATCTTTTTCTAAAAAAATATACTCTTGTTTTATTTTGTAAAACTGTTTTTGAGAAAAACACATACGGTCCAAAATAAACTTTTATTCAAATAATAAAACAATGATTTTGAATGAAATGATACGAAATTACATTGATTATTGAAACAAAATTTACTTGAGTTCTACTTTTTTAATTAAAAAGTTTTAATTTGTTTGTAATTTTGGCTTTTCATTTGAATACACAATCAATGCAATTTCGTATCATTTTGTTCAAAATTATTCTATTATTTAAATAAAAGTTTAAATAGTTTGTTTTTTTTAAAAAACAGTTTTACGAAATATAACAAGAGTATCTTATTTCACAAAAGATATAGAGAATATAATAAATAATAAAAATATTTTTAAAAAATGATATCAAGGAATTTATCACGCTATTACTTTTACTTTGTAAAAATAATTACAAATTAAAATCAACCGAGTGATATGAGTTCTTTAAAAAAAGTACTTTTCAAATTTTAACTTTAGACAAGTATCTCGATGCGTTATAGAAAAAAAATTTTATAGGAACTTATAGGATTAGTTTTACCTGTTCTCTCTACGCGTCCACTCGAGATGGTCCGCTTTTACCGAAATACCCTTTTTTTTGTTGCGCTGTGGAAACCTCATGGTACCACTCACCCCCCGGATAGGGGATGAGGGTTATGTGGGACTCCTTGTCCCCCATCATCGATTCACATGTGGATCGACGATGGGGTCCAAGACCTACCTCACTAAAACCACAGCGGGTGCCTTCGCTGGCGTTTATGAAGATGGCAAGGAACTGCCGAGCATGACTTTTTGCCATCCCCTGGCCTTACCTATCTCAGAAGAGTATCCTCCCTGAGAGGAGGATACTCTCCCCCGCGAATTGGTCGTGCGGTCCTTTCTCGGTTGTGACGCAGGGGGGGCACCGCCCCCACGCCACGACCTCCCAAAGAGTTTGGGGGGCGGGATCACGGCTCGAGTGTTCCCGCTCGAGCCGCCACCCCCCGCCCCCGGAGCGGGGCTCCCTCTCCCTCCCAAAAGGGACGGGAGATTCGGCCAACGCTCCGGGGGCTCTTCTCCTGAGGGCTCCCCCCAGAAGGGGGGAGTCCTCACCGCAGGCAGTGGTGCCCTCCCACCGGCGCTCTATGGCACCGGTGAGAGGGCCGCCGCTGCCGCGTCCCTTCCCGGGTTACCGAAATACCCTGTATATTGTGCGCATATATTAGATAGATATATAGATATATCAATTATATATATGGGTGTCCCAGAACTGGCGGAAAAGTTTTTAATGACAGATTCTTCATGAAATTCTAAGTCGAAAAGTTCTCTACAAAGAAGTGATCCGATGAATAGAATTTGAATGGTGAGACATTAAAGTTGACGTATGGGAACGCATGAAATTCGCGCGGTCAGGATCGGCACGACCAAGTTCGGCACGGGTATTACTTATGACTCGTGTATCGCGATGATGCTTGTCTGTCATTACTCTACAGTATCCTGTTATTTATAATATGAATTAATTAGTCTGATATAAATGATATTTATCTTTATTAATTAATAACTACTTTGTACTTTGACATAACTGGTTGTAATTCTTAAATTTACTATGGGATATGCGGGATATTGATTAGATTAACAAATGACAAATTTCAAATAAATTAATAAATAACAAATTGATCATAATTTTATCAATTAATTTATTAATTACTCAAATAAACTGAAATTAATAAATAATGAGTAATAAATAGTGAAAAAATAAAAAAATAATAAATGTATAAATAAATAATTAATTAATAAATAATTAAATAATAGTGTAAGTAATACTGAAATACGGTTTCAGAAGAAAATAACAGGATACTGTAATGACGGACACGCATCGACGTGATACACGAGTCATAAGTAGTACCCGTGCCGAACTTGGTCGTGCCGATCCTGATCGCGCGAATTTCATGCGCTCCCATACGTCAACTTTAATGTCTCACCATTCAAATTCTATTTATCGGATCACTTTTTTGTAGAGAACTTTTCGACTTAGAATTTCATGAAGAATTTGTCATTAAAAACTTTTCCGCCAGTTCTGGGACACCCTGTATACATATATATAGATATATCAATTTTATATATATATATGTATATGGGACATTCCACGCCAAATCAACATCTTTTTTCCCCGACCATTTTTGATTTGCTTCATTTTTTTTTGTTTTTATATCTATTGAAAGTAGCTTCCATGAATTTTTTTAGATTTTTATCTTCATCGATTTTCGAGTTACATATTAAAAAAAAAGTTGATTTAAACAATTTTCAAAAATTTCAAATATTTATAACTTGAAGAAAAATTAAGATATTGTTATTGATAAGGTGATCATTTTTTTGTCTTTGAATGTATTTTTCGAAAAAAAATATTGAAAAAATTAAAAAAAAAAATTTAATAATGTTTTAATCAATTTTAACCGAAATTATTATTTTTTCCATAATGAGACTCCTTCGATTTTTTTCAAGAAAATGTATATCATTCTAGACTTAAAAACAAATTTTTTGAGCTATTGGCAAAGAGGGGATTCAAATATTTTCGATTTTTTAAAACTATTTTTCGACTTTTTTTTCAAAAATCGTACTTTTTGGTGTGTTACACAACTCTGATTTAAAAAATAAGTCTTTACAAAATTAACAGGCAATTATTTTTAAGTTTTAAGGGTTTTAAGGGCCAGGAAAAAAGAAAATTCCAATATTTTTAATTTCTTTAATATATTGGAATTTTCGTTTGTTTGGCCCTTTAATACTTTGAAATAAATGCCTATTAATTTTGTAAATACTTATTTTTTAAATTAGAGTGGTGTAAAGCACCAAAAAGTGCGATTTTTGAAAAAAAATTTTTTAAAAAGTCAAAAAATAGTCTTAAAAAATCGAAAATATTTAAATCCCCTCTTCGCCAATAACTCAAAAATTTTGTTTTTAAGTCTAGAATGATATACATTTTCTTGAAAAAAATCGAAGGGGTCTCATTGAGGAAAAAATAATTTCGGTTAAAATTGATTAAAACATTAAATTTTTTTAAAAATATTTTAATATTTTTTTTCGAAAAAAACATTCAAAGACAAAAAAATGACCACCCTATCAATGACAATATTTTTATTTTTCTTTAAGTTATAAATATTTGAAATTTTCGAAAATTGTTAAAATCAATTTTTTTTAAATGTGTAACTCAGAAATCAATAAAGATAAAAATTTAAAAAGATTCATAAACAATCTCTTATTATACTAAAAAACAATTATTAATAACAATAACAACTACTAATAACAATTTACTAATATGCAATGTGGTTTTTTATTTTTTCATATTTTTAACATATATAGTATATATATGTATAGACATTGTACATAGTATTATACATTTTAAGAAATTGACGAAAAATTAAAAGTAAAAGTAAATTTTTATATAATCTTTCATTTTACTTATAGAAATTAATAGATTAATTTCGTGATTATGGTGTCCAATCGTAGCACGTTGGAAAGTCACGTGGTACAGGTGGCAGATCAGATGGATCACCAACATGTAAGACGACGTTCATTCCGCTTGCGGTGTGCCATGCAAAATGACAATGAAAAAACCACCAGCCTGTAAGATAAATATTATTTCTGATCGATTATTTATTTAAAGTGCAAAAATCTTTAATTTAGAATAAAAAATGGTTTAATATAATTATATATTGTATTAAAAAATGTTTATACTTATATTTTTATATACTATTTATTCGTTTATTTCTTAAAAAATTATACTTTAAAATTGTAATTTTTTATAATATAATTATTTATAATATTATCATACTATTATATATCATATTATAATATTTACATACAATATTTATATATAGTATTATTATATACAGAGTGTCCGATTAAAGTGACCAACGCTTAAGGGTAGATTCCTGGGACCATTTGGAGACGATTTTTTCTCAGCGAAAATGTCGAGGGAGACCATCATTTTATGCATATTTCCAATTTTTGCTATCATGTATCTTTGTAACTAAATCTTAAATAAAAATTCTATTAAAGTAAACTCTATTTGAAATTAATTGAAGAATGTGATTTTGTTAATATTTTATTTCCACAAGCTTAGTTTACGAAAAACTCTTTATTTTCAATCGCTTATAACTCAAAAATTATTGATGCTTCAATATTTTCGCTGAGGAAAAATCGTCTCCAAATGATCCCAGGAATCTACCCTTAAGCGTTGGTCACTCAGTAATCGGACACCCTGTATAATAATACATTTTTGTAGAATTATAAAATGACAATAGAATTATAGAAAAATTATAACCTGGATTATCTGCCTTGAAGCGTAAGATAACAAAACCAGTATTTGGTACAATTACAGTATCTTTAGGAGCACAATGTTTATAATAACAATTTTTTAAACGTGACACATGAGCTTCAAACTCTTTACTGACATCCTTATTTGTTATACTGTTCTTATTAGGTGCATTAACAAATTGGCCAGCATACATTACACAGAAGCTATAACCATGTAAATGAAATGGATGATTCATTTCCGATAAAGGATCTGTAACACATTAAAATTGATTTTTGTAATTAATTAATAATAACATTAATAACATTAAAAACAATAATAACAAGGGGTCGAAACATTCGCGAGAAACCACTGTATCAGTAGTTTATTTAAAATAAATAATTATTGCGTTTTAAAGACTGCGCCAGGCTCTTATTGCCATTTCCTTTTTTATTTTAATTATATATTTTATGAGCTTATTTTGAATATATATTTTTACGCCGGCTGAAACATGCGTTTTTTCTCGTTTTTTAATTATATTAGATTTTACTTTGACGATAGATATGTACGCGCGCGATCGTTTAAATCATGTATTGAATTTCAGAAGATTGTTATTAGAAATAGACTAAAAATAGATTTTTTGCGGAAATATATCAGGTTTAACATCATACCAAAACATTAATTTAAATTATTTAGAGGCATAAAAAGGAACTTGACTCAATGTAAACTCATCAGTTCATTGTCAAGATGAAAAATTGGGTGAACATTGCGTCTCATAGCCAACTGAAGAGCCTTTTTCCCTACAAAAAACTGTAAAATAAGATCAAAACCCGCGTATTAATCTGATTTTTATAACAATGTGAGAACAAAAAAAAATTTTTTAAGATTGACCATGTATATGTAACTTTAACGTTTCAATTTCCTTGAAGATAGCCCGAAGGAGGAGCCGAAACGTTGGCGAGAAACCACTGTATCAGAAGATCGTTTAAAAGAAATAATTATTACGTCCTAAAAATTGCACCAGGCTCTTATTGCCATTTCCTTTTTTATTTTAATAACAATTTATCTCGTGTATATATATATATATATATATACTACGCAAAACAATTAGGGGAGCGCTTTAAAACTTGCAAAATTTGATGATTTTTAAGAAGCCATATCTCAACTTATTGTTAGAGAGGTCGTACAATGTTTCTGTGCGCATTTTAACGAGTGAAGCCTCAACTTTAAAGTGAGTAAGGTAGCATTATTTGTCTCATCGAATTGTTTTTCGTGTGAGGCTTAAAATCAGATGGCAAAAAAACTCTAGAAATTTCTTGACTTTGTAGTTGTCCATGGAAAAAGCAGGGATGGAACCATAAATGCCACCACATTGGCTTTGAAGTAGGAACCCTTTCCTTTAAAATGCCGCAAGAAACATTGCTCTATCATGCCTAGGAGTCGAGTTATCGCATTTCAAAGTCACTCCTGTATTTTACAAGATTTTTAGTAATACCGCCGGCATTCGCGTTATCCAATGTGCACCACGGGGAGGTTGCTCGGTCGGATTTTGCACACCATTTGTATGGTGTATGTGCACTTTTCTGTCTAAACGTATTAACACAGCAATGCAAAGATATGAACGTGAATGCATTTGCATGCTTCATCGATTATCGAAAAGCCATCGACTGTGTACAACATGCAAAATTGATGAAGATCTTACGGACGACGAAAGTGAACAGGATGAAAAATTCAAATAATTGAAAATCTATATTGGAACCAAATAGCAGAAATTAGAGTGGAAAATGAAACCTCGGAAACTATTTCTATCAGGAAAGGCGTGCGTCAAGGATGTGTGTTGTCACCTCTTTAACATATACTCGGAAACTATTTTCAAAGAAGCTCTAAACGAAATCACCGATGGAATAAAAATCAATGGTAACAACATTAACAATATTAGATACGCAGACGACACTGTCATGATTGCTGACAACATAGCGGACCTACAACATATGATGGATTGTATAGTCAAACATAGCGAGTCGTTCGGCCTTCATATAAATATTTCTAAGACAAAAATTATAGTGTTTTCAAAGGTTCATGTAGATGCTAATCTAACTTAACGATTCATAGAAAAACAATCGAACAAGTAACCTCAGTAATGGATGCCACCGTCAACAACATATGCGACCCTAGGAGGGAAATAAAAGCTTGGATTGAGCAAGCTAGAATAGCCTTCATCAACATGAGGTCATTTTTCATCAGAAAAGAGCTTAGTAGAGAGTTGAAAGTCTGCATGCTTAAATACTATATCTTGTCAATATTTCTCTATGGATGCGAGAGCTGGACTCTCGATCTTTAGCACTGAAAAGTCTATCGAAGCCTTCGAAATGTATCTCTACCGACGAATACTGCGCATCTCCTGGATACAGAGAGTAACCAATATAGAAATATTAAATCGCATGGGTAAACAAAAAAAACTGCTACTCACGGTCAAGATAAGAAAAATGCAATATCTAGGTCACATAATGCGTGGAGAAAAATACGAACTCCTGAGACTGATAATAGAAGGAAAAATAAAATAGAAAAAAGGTCTATCGGCAGAAGACAAAATTTCTGATTAAAGGATCTTAGACGGTTCGGTTGCATCAGTCGACATATTTCGAGCTGCTTCAAAAAACTATACTAGCCACATAGATCGTCAACCTCTGTGCAGAGACAGCATGAGAAGATTTTTTGAAGAAAAATTATATTTTACTTTTGCTTCCTCATGGAGGAAGCTTTGTTTTCGTGAAAAAATTTTTTTTTAGATTTTTATGCCAATGTGTTCAGAATGTTCCAAAACATTTAAAAATAACGTTTTTAAAAAATGTCCGTATGTGTGTGTGTGTATATATGTATGTGCTCACCCATGTTTTTTTAAATTTAAATATCTCAAAAACTATTTGACTTGCAACGCTCCAATTTGGCATACAATGAAAGTAGAACAACACTTTTATTTACTGTAATTTTTATACAAATTTATACAGTATTTCATTTTTTATAAAATTTTGAATTTTTTTAGAAATGTCTGTGGTTGCTTTAACTTTCATAAATTTAAAAAAATCAAGATAAATTTTTTTACATAAATAGACTATCATTAAAGGATGGTTGGTATTGAATTTAACGAGGATCGGTGAAAGGATTCGATTTTCATAAAATTTTAGATTTTATGAAAAACTAGGGGAAAAGTTTGTCTACGCCAGGCGTTAAGATGGCTATTACTGAATATTTTTTCATGGGATATTAAGGAGCCCCTAGCTGCGCCCGTGAGTTTTCTGAATTTCTCCTTTGGATTTTATTCGTTGCTTTTACTCTAGCCTCTGGCAGAACACCAAATTTTATCTTTCTACGTAGGTCATGTAAAGTTTTCCGTGTAAACCCCTATGGCAGAATTAAGGGCCCCTGGCTGCGCCCCTGCATAAAAATTTTAGGTTTTCCGATTTTTCCCTTTTGTTTTACGTTAGCCCCTGTCGGTATACCAAATTTTTTGCCTCCTAGGCCAGATTAAAGTTTTCCCATGTTAACCCTATGGCGCATTAAGGGGCCTCTGGCTGCGCCCCTGGATTGAAATTTTGTGTTTTGAGATTTTTCCCTTTGGTCTTATAGTTACCGCTATCAATGTACGAAGTTTTAGCCTCCTAGGCCAGATTGAAGTTTTTTCCCATGTTAATCCTATGGCGCAATAAGGGGCCCTTGGCTGCGCCCCTAGACCGAAATTAAAGATTTCAGAAATTTTCCCATTACCTGGGGATGGACCCCTATCACCATGCGAAATTTGGTGTTTCTAGCATGTCGGGAAGTACCCGATCAATTCAACGACAGACAGAATAGGGATTTAATATATATAGAGATATATGTATATAGATATATAGATATATGTAGATGTCTGTTGTTGCTCTAATTTCCGTAAATTTTAAGATATCTGGATACATTTTTTTATATAAATAGACTATCAATTAAAGATGTTTGGTATTGAGTTTGGCGATGATCGGTGAAAGAATTCATTTTTTATAAAATTTTGAATTTTTAAGAAATGTGCATTTTTATTTTTCGCAAATTTTGAGATATCGAACTAATTTTTTTTATATGAATAAAGTACCATTAAAAAATATTTGGTATTGAATTTAACAAAGATTGGTGAAAGGGTTCATTTTCTATAAAGTTGTTATAAAATATTTTTTGAAAATTTATGTGGTTATTTTATCTTCCGTGAATTTTGAGATATTAGACAAATATTTTTACATAAATTTTTTTATATAAATAGAGTATTATTGAAGGATGTTTGCTATTTAATTTGATGAGGATCAGTGAAAATGTTTTTCGTTTTTATAAAATTATCAATTTCAAAAAATGTTTGTACATGCTTTAACTTTCGTAAATTTTGAAATATCGCTTATCGAACTTTTGAAAATATTATTAAAGAATGATTAATATTTAATTTGGGAAGAATTTTCAAAATGGTTAATTTTTTTATATAATTTTTAATTATTTTAAAATTTAAATTTTTAACTTTTTGAAAGTTCTGAATAAAATATCATTACATGATTGATATTTTTGTTGAGAAGTGGTGAATTTCTTTTAATTGTAAATTGACGAATTATACAACATTCGGAACACATTAGCATAAAAATCTTTAAAAAATTGTGCAAATGGAAATTTGCACATTGCTTCCTCACCATTTTATTTCGCTAATTAAGATGGTTTTTCAATCATGGCTTCCTTATAGAAGAAGCTTAACTTGCACGTTGCTATAATTGAAAAACCATCTTAATGAGCAAAATAAAATGGTGAAGAAGCAATGTGCAAGTTAAGCTATCTCTATGAGGAAACCATAATTGAAAAATCATTTTAATTAGCGAAATAAAATGGTGAAAAAGCAATGTGCAAATGGAAATTTGCACAATTATTTTTATTAAAAAAAAAACTTGTTTGAAAGCTATTTTTTAGGCATAAATATTGTTACGTTATATATTTATATATGTATGCCGTCGCCGCTTACTATGTAGGTCGCTGTTGTCGTAGTGACTGTAACTCGTGGTAAGTGGGGGCGCTGTGTGAGCTAGTAAGAGTCGTGTTACATAGACGTATCGTGACGACTTTTTTTCCGACTCGACGAAAAGTCGGAAGAACGGAGCGGGGCCGTCAGCAAAACAAAGAGATTTTAATTTTACACGCGGCGAGAACTAAGATCTTGGTAGTTTCGCGCGTGCCGCAACTGAACGATATCCGCGAGATACGAAAGTTTTGGGCGCCAGACGCGGTCTTTCACGCGTCATTCACTAATCACTAAACGAAACGAAATCTAGGCCGAGAATCCCGCTACGGACTGACTAGCTCGCCTAACGGCAGAGGGGCAGGGTGTGGTTGCCGAAATTACGCTACTGAAGAGATGTTGCAATCTTTTCGCGAAGTTATGGACACAGAACGGACAACACGGACGTTTAATCAGACAATACGAAAGAAACGAGATAACGCTAATTAGCGGAAATAAGATAAGAAATAATAGTAATAAATTTTATTGTAAACAAAGAAAAATAAAAACAAATATAAGAGAAAAATATAATAGCGGATTGTAATAAAAGAAAAATTTAATATAACAAAATATAATTAAATACTATAATAATATCGAAAAGAAGATAATCACAAGAGATAATGTAAAAGACACAGTAAACCAAAAATTGATACAAAAGAAAATACTTCGGACGATCGAACACAGAATTGTAATCGCGACAAGCTCAAGTCCGAGATCAGCGCGTCGATACGATAGAAGAATACTGTACGATATAATAGCCGCGATAATACAGATAGTCATTAAAAATCTGACTTGTAATTCGTGAACGTTCGGAAGTTCGGATCATCGGTGAGACTGGAGAGTATTACAATAGATGGAATAATTCACTTTTCACGGTCCGACCGGCGAAATTCACAGGCGAATCGCAGGCGCCCGGGATTTTCCGCACGCTTTCTTTCTCACTCACACGCTCGGTTGCTCTCGCTCTCTCGCGCGTACTCTCTTTTACACTCTCGCCGGTGATCGCGAAATACGCTCTCACTCTATTAATTTCGGACTCCTCGCGACTGAGTTAACATCAGGACGTCCGGACATAGCCGGGTAACACATACAACGACGATAAGCAACAGAAATTCACAATAGACTAGGTTATAAAAAGGCGCGACAACCATGTAATACGAGACGCGACATATATGACCAAATCCCAGAGAGACGAAGATTTCGCGTTAATATTATCCACGTGCCCGAATTCGCAACAGTACTCGCCGCTTGACGTCGATCGCTCTTACACCAAGTATTTTCCCGAAAAAGAGCAGAGCCCACGCGACAAAATTTCACTAATTGATACGATCGCGTCAGAACGGCCGAGACTCGGATTCACAATTTTACAAACGTGATAATTACATACGCTTACTGGAGGGTAGCCTCACCAGAACTTTTCTCCTAGCCTTTGGTCCCTCTCGAGTTCGTCAATCTCGCCAAAAATGGATCTCAATCCGCAGCGCGTCTTACGGGGTTGATCGGTCGCACCAATCTGCCGGATCTATCGGCCCGAAATCGATAGCTGGCTTAATCTTGCGCACACGGGATGCGTACGCGATAACCAATTACGGCGCCGTGCCGTTTACTGTCGCCGCGCGGAATTATCAAGGCCGTACTGAGGTTAACAGCACCTCTCGCGATAACGCCAAGAATTTTTATTATCGCGGTATTCTCGCAGGATTTTGAGACCCTCGCAACATTGCCGCGGGCGTCCACGCTGTGGCCTCGTGTCCAGTGTCCAACGGGGCGGAACCCAGCGGGTGGGAATTTATCCTCCCGGTCTCGGGCCCTTCCCTGGGGTCTGCGCCTGTTGTCGGACGCTTCCCTGGATCTCCTGCCGGTGATTACGCGGGTCGCCAAGGCCGAATTCCTCGCTTATCATATTTGGTTCCTCAGTTTTTTGTCTTTTCTGGGAAGGTCGGCTCACGCTGTTTTTTTGGCTGCGTGTTTATCCCGTTATTTGCTCCAACGGCTGTACTCTCCCCCTCCCCCTCCCCCTCTCTCTCCCCTTCCCCCCTCCCCCCTCTTTCCCTCCCTCCCTCTCTCTCCCTCCCCCCCTCTCTCTCTCCGGCCACAATACTCTTTCGGTCAGACTCCCGAAAATAAATTAAAATTCAAGCGAATTAATATTAATAATGCTGCGCTCAGTCTCTCTGGGATTTTCGGTTTCGCTCTCTCTCTATCTCGCAATTGGCGTGGCCGCTCGGCTTTTTGACCCGCTATTAGCTTGGGTGAACCCGCGTCGTGACTACCACGTCACAGCATGTACAATAAAAAGTATTTACGATAAAGATTCTCGAGTCCTCTTGATCCTAATTTACACGCGAACTGTAGTGGTAACAACGTAACATTGGTCCTTCAAGCCGAATCGTAACGGGCTGGAGGTAGCAGCGTGAATCGCGTCAAATGTCGGTACGTAGAAGTCACAAAAGATTAGCCGTGAAAAAGCGCGAAGTAACATAGCGGAGACAGCGCAATTGAAGGTGCTAAAGGCAAAGCGGGCGCAAATTAAGTCTCAATGCACGAGGTGTCGAAATTATCTAGACGGATTAGACGCTCAAGGCACGTCGATAATATAATTACGTCAGCGGTTACAAAAATTTAGTGAAATGTGGAATCACTTCCACATAACGCAAGCCGCCATTGAAGAATTGGAGGTTAGTCGGGAAGATATCGCGGATCATAATGAAGAGAGACAGTCATTCGAGGAAAGGCACTTCTCTATAGCATTTGAGCTTGAAACGCTAATCGAGAATAAGTTAATGGCATCTCAAGGCTCGAGCTTGAACCAGATTCCGAGAAACGTAAGAGAACAGACGCCAGCCACACAGAAAAGTAACGTTGCCAATGATCACTTAAAATTGCCGCGCATTAATTTACCTACGTTTACAGACATGTTCGAAGAGTGGATTCCATTCCGTAATATGTTTCAAAGTATGATTGATCAAAACGCTGCGCTGCCGGACATTCAAAAAATGCAGTACCTAATGTCAGCCTTAAAAGGAGAAGCACGCGACGTAATTGGCTTTGTCGAAGTCTCCAAAGAAAATTATATCGAGGCATTGGAGATCGAAGAAAGGTATGACGGTACTGGCTTAATAATATAGAAGCACATTAAGGCGCTATTTAATATATAATGGAGAGGTTTCCACTCTCAAACAATTGACGGATTTCCTCGCTCAGCACTGTAAAACATTGGAAGCATCAACACACACCAGTCGCGTAGGAGAGTCCGGGTCTAATAAAAAAAAATACAATCATACCAGGGCTACGACAGCAAACATAGTCACAACGAGTAACAAATGTGCATATTGCTCCAAGGAAGATCACGCTATATATAAATGTGAAGATTATCTGCAGCTAGAAGTGGATAAAAGAGTAAAGGAGGCTAAATCTCGAAGGCTATGCTTAAATTGTTTAAAATTCGCATCTCATCAAGCAAAACAGTGTTCGTTGGGCGGATGTCGTATGTGCAGCAAGAAACAATACTTTGCTTCACTTAGAACAGGCAATAGCAAAGAAGTCGGAGTCATCGACAGAGGACACGAACACTTCAGATCAAAAGAAGATGGTGGCTATTGGCGTAAGTCATGCGTCAATCCGGCAAAATAAACAAATTCTTCTCGCAATGGTATTAGTACAAGTAACAAATAACAAAGGCGAAGATGTAATATATCAGACATTGTTGGACAATAGATCGCAATCGTGTGTTATTACTAACTAGCTTTTCGGCCCGCGCTTCGCGCGGGTCTCAAAGCCTGTATGTAACTTTCTTTTTTTCTTTATTGATTATGTATTTATATTTAATATACATTTAATATATTTAATATTAGAATTAGGTACTTACTGATATTAATTTAAATTTAAAAAAAACAAATCAAAAAAAGCCACGTAAGATCACTTCCCGGAAAATGAGGAAAATTTTGGTACCGATTTCACGAAAATCGGCCTATATATAAATGTAGGAGCAGTTCACGATCAAACAGAGAACATCAGCTGTCTGTTTGACCGCGAACTACTTCTACATTTGTGGATCGAATTTGGTGAAATAGGTATCAAAATGTTTCTAATGTTACGGGGATGTATGTTATGTGGTTTTGTTTTCGTTTCTTTTTTAATTTAACTCCAAACAGACAGAATTGGGTGCTTATTGACATGTTCAAAAATTTCGTTATGTTCGGGTGTATTCGGATGTGTTCAAGTGTATTCGGGTGTATTCGGATATATTCGGATGTGTTCGAGTGTATTCTGATGTGTTCGGGTGTATTCGGGTGTGTTCGGATATATTCGGATGTGTTTAGATGTGTTCGGTTGTATTCGGATGTGTTCGTATGTGGTCGAGTGTGTTCGGGTAAGTTCAAGCATGTTCGGGTGTGTTCGGGTAAGTTCAAATATGTTCAAGTGTGTTCGGGTAGGTTCGAGTATGTTTGGGCCGAGGAATTCGCCGCCACCCGCAAATTGCGTGTACTCATGCATGGAGTTCAGAGGCGGGTGGCGGGCCGAGTGTGCAGGGGTTACCGTACAGTGAGCTGGACGGCAGCGGGGGTGCTCTCCGGAGTCCCCCTAATGGAGCTGCTAGCCCGCATGTACGCCGATGTATACCGGCGTACACGCGGGCTCCAACGAGAAGGCATAATCTTCACGGACCGTACCCGGCACGCGATGAGAGTCCACACACGGCGAGTCCTTATTGAAGCCTGGAAAGGCAGCCTCGAGGATCCGAGGCTGCCAGGCAAAAGGCCGAGGCCATCCGGCCCTGTCTAGATGAATGGTTAGACAGGGCCCGCGGGAGTTTTACGTTCCGGATGACCCAGGTACTCACCGGACATGGCTGTTTCAGTGAGTATCTGGGCCGAATACAGAAGGAGCGCACGACCCAGTGCCACCACTGCGATCACGAGCGGGACTCTGCCCAACACACGTTGGCGGACTGTCCCGCGTGGATGGGAGAAAGAGCGGAGCTCGTGACCGCAGTGGGGGGTGACTTATCGTTGCCGGCCGTGGTGGCGGCAGCGGTCGGCGACGAGACGAAATGGGGGGCATTTTCCTCCTTCTGCGAAATAACAGGAGGAAGCGGAGAGGGAGTGGGAGAGGAACGAAGCGAGGGCCTCTCCCGATTCCAGTGATCACGATGATGATGACGGAGATGACGGGGGTGGACCCTCCCAGGGCGCCGCAGTCCCCCTCGCGTCGCAACCGCGTAGTTCCGCACGATGGCGGAGGAGAGAGCCACCCCTTCAGGATGGTTCTCTCCCGAGAAGTTGAGGCGGGGGAACACGGAGTCGACATGAGCAACCAGCATCCTCCGTGCTCCCCGAAAACGCCCGCGATGGACACCCGTTGAGGTTTTAGTGAGGTATACTTCGCCCCATCACGGGGAAGACTTCGGTCTTCCCTGGGATGAGGAGAAGGAGTCCCATATAACCCTTCGCTTCCTTACCCGAGGAGCGAGGGTACCTATAAAAGGTTTCCTCAACGCAAGAAAAAAAAATAGGTTCGAGTATGTTCGGGTGTGTTCGAATATGATCGGTTGTGTTCGGGTGTGCTCGGGTGTGTTCAGGTGTATTCGGATGTGTTCGGGTATGATCGGGTGTGTTCGGGTAAATTCGAGTATGTTTGGGTGTGTTCGGGTGTGTTCAGGTATGATCGGTTGTGTTCGGGTGTATTCGTGTGTGTGTATGTCTGTGTATGTGTATGTGTATCATGTCAGACACATAGCATAGGAGTGTATGACTCTCCTAAAAAAAAATTTTTTTTTAACCACATCGTCGCACTCCCCGTAAAATTTGAAAAATGTTGGTACTAATTTCGAGATAATCGGTCCATTAATGATGGAGTAGTTCGCGGTCAGACAGACAGACAGACAGACAGACGGACGGTACTTATAGATATAGATGATTGCGCGAAAAAGTTAGCTCTTGAGCAATTCGCCATGCATATCCCTATATGTGGTTTAGGGGAAATAGCTACGCAAACGAATAATAGAATTCGAGTAACTTTAAAATCTAGACTTAACAACTATGTGATTATATCTATTGTCTAGTTAGATCAAATTACGCAAGCTATACCTTGCGATCGAATCAATGTCAATGACGTACAAATTCCAGAGGATATCACTTTAGCCGACCCTGACTTTTATAAATCAGCAAAGGTAGATCTCTTACTAGGAGCTGAAATATTTTTCGATCTGATGTGTGTTGGAAGAATTAGGATATCGAAAGTACAACCTATATGGCAAAAGACACTTCTTAGATAGAAAGCATCGTGCAATTTAATATCTACTGATCATAAACAGGAAAGGACGGTATGCAATTTGGTAATCGACGAACAACTAAATGAGAATTTTACACGCTTTTGGCAAATTGAAAATGATGTAAGGCAAACCACCCGATCCCCGGAAGAACGCATATGCGAAGGACATATTGTGAAGACATACAAACGTGATAAGGCAGGACGATTCATAATATCTCTACCAGAAAATCAAGAATTGCTTCAGAAACTTGGGGATTCCGAGGACTTAGCTATTCGACAATTGAAGAACTTGGAGAAAAAACTTGAAAGACAGCCGCAAGTGAAAAATGAGTACGTAAGGTTTATGCATGAGTATTTAGAACTAGGCCATATGAGGGAGATTAAAAAAAGTAATGCAACATGAAACATTTGACCACAATACTACATGCCGCACCACTGCGTAATAAAAGATACCAGCGTTACCACAAAATTAAGGGTGGTAGTTAACGCATTGTGCAAAACGAACGAAGGCATTTCTTTAAATGACGCTTTAAAGATTGGCCCCGTCATACAACATGATCTATTCTCTTTTTAGTGAGATTCCGAATATTCAAAGTCGGAATGATGCCTAAACGTTATAGTACAACACAAATTAATACAATAAACACAGAAGTGACAGAAAAACCTAGAGTTGGACGACCAACAAACATAGACCAATTGGATGCTTGTATTAAAACGATTGAATATTTCAAAGAAGCAAGCGACAATCAAATTTCACTAGCATTATTCTGTATAAAAATGAAAGACTTTATAGATAATCCTGACGTAGAACCTTACGGAATAAAACGCGTTAAACAACTTTTTGTAGAGCGTTTTCAAAATAATGTTTTGATAAGCTCAACTGAAGGATGTCCGGATGTAATGACATTTCGCAAGTCTGCTGAAGCTATCCTACATGAATATTATACCCTTCCGAAAAAAGACGCAGAATCAGATAAATGTAACATTATAAAAGTTGTCAGAGACATAATTAAAAATGAAATAAAAACAGTTATTACCGCAAAAAATGAATATGATGTTCTAAACAAACTTTCTCAGAATGACTGCCTCGAGTACATAACTCCCTCCCTTCGATTACTACTGTCGTCTATTATTTCCAACGGTGATAGTGAGATTGTCATAGCTTCTATCGGGCAGGCTATAATGCAAGTTGCAAGACCACATACTATAATAGCTCCGTTGCAATTAGGTTTGGCCATTCAGGTGCACCACCACACGTCATCGCGATTTTTAGTAGACGCTTTGAATAAACTTGGGTTTTGTTCATCGTATAATGAAATTCTCAATTTTGAAAAATGTGCAGCTACTTCTAAACAATGTCTGCTAGATAATTTAAATCAAAATGGAGAACTTCAATCTACGAATGTCATACATTTCATTGCCGATAATGTTGATCACGATATTTGCACGATTGATGGAAATGGCACGTTTCACGGTATGGGGATTATTGCTGCAGTAACTCCGGCACCTATAAAAAAAACCATTAAAGATCTCTCGATTAAAGGTTTCAGCAGAAACATTAAAATAGGTGGGAAATATACAATTTCATGTATATAAGAAACCACAGGACCATTACATCACTTACAATGATCTTCTTTCATTTCCATCAGAGTACGACAGCAAAACTGATCTTTTATGGTACATAAGCTGGTTTTTTCATCAACCGCATCCTGGTTGGTCTGGATTCATGCAATCTGTTTATACAAAAGATCACCCTGGCTGGAAAAGCTGCCATTTTCTTTCTACCCATGATAGATCACAACCCAACCGATATATCTTGTGTATACACAACACTGTTGTTTATAAGTCGTGAAGCCAAGAAACAAAATTTGGTACCTATTATAACTTTTGACCAACCATTATATTGGAAGGTAATAACGATTTTATCTTGCGAATCGACTGATAGTATTTTAAAAAATACAATCGTTTTGTTAGGAGGTTTTCATACTAGGATGAGCTTTTTAGGTTGTATCGGTTATGTCATAGAAGATTCTGGACTCGAACAAGTCTTAGAACAAATATATGCACCAGGTTCCGTTAAACATATTTTAAGTGGAAAAGCTATTTCACGAGCTGTACGTGCCCACAACATTGTAGATTTGGCTCTTCACTTAATAATGTTAACACCAACATATGGCAATTTTGACGAAAATGCAGTAAATTGTACATATAAAGATGATTTAAATCAAGCTCCTAATTTGTATGAATGTGCAATTGCTAATAATGCTAATGCTGGGTCGTTTAATGAAATTCTGTTGTCTGATGCATTGGACCGGGTTTCTAAGGTATTGCAACAATTTCGAGACGAAATACAATGTAGTAGAACTGCAAAGCTATGGTTGCAGTACGTAGATATGGTATCAATTTTAAGATAATCTATTAAAGCCGAACGCACAGGCGATTGGGACTTGTACTTAAAATCATTATCTGACATGTTACCATATTTTGCTGCTACAGGGCATAATAATTACACAAAATCAGTCCGTGTACATCTGCAAAATATGATAAACCTCAAGGAAGAACACCCTGATATTTATATGCACTTTCAATCAGGCCACTTTGTCATTAGGAGAAGTGATAACATCTGGGCCGGGCTTTCCCCAGACTTGGTTATCGAACAAGTTTTAATGAGAAGTTTAAAATCTGCTGGTGGCTTAACTAGAAGCAGTGGAATAAGCGATACGCAAAGGTGCATTTGGACACAATGCCGGTTCGTATGCAGGTCAATGAAGCCATGCAAGAAATCATGGATTTAAAATATGTTACCTCCGATCAACATGTGGAAAATAAAAATTTTCGTATTAATAAAGATACATCTGATACTAAAGTCATTTTCAAATTTCTGCGTCCTCTTGAGCCATTTAACAAACAGCATCAATTGCGAAATATTGTCATAACAGGTATCACTGCGTCTGATAATGTTAATGTTGACATGACGAAAAATATCGGTTACATCATCTTAAACGATATGACTGTAAAACAGTTACTGCCTACACGTTCCGTCGTAAAGACAAAGCGCGAAACATGAGCTTTAAAAAAGCTCTGAAACTGAATGACGAGGAATTGCACATTGATCAAGCGCTTCTTTTTCAACGTTTGGCAACTATTGGTACAAGAGAAAGTACTGATCTTGAAGAAATCATGTCTTACGAACTTTCCACGTATCCGCCTTCACTTTTTGAATCTCCAAAAATGCTAAGGCCTGCTAATAAACCCTCATTGGCAAACGCTATTGTTAAAAAAATTCAATATGTCCAATCGTCAACAGCTGAATGTTGTCAGCAACCCTTTCATAATATTATTGACGGAGGTTGGCTGTTACACAAAGTACCATGGCAGCAGAACGAAACATTTGATGCAATATGTGATACATATATTGATTATGTAATGCGCAACTATGGCAAATGTTGCATTGTATTTGATGGTTACAGTTTACAACCGTTCACAAAGGACATCACGCATCTGAGACGGACAAAAGGTCTGCTAAGTCGTACTGTTGAACTTACAGGTTCAATGCGACTTACAATAAAAAAAGATGAGTTTCTCCGAAATGTCGATAATAAAAATAGAATTATTCATGCTATTGGCAATAAATTAGCTATGTCCGATTGTACAGTGTCTTATGCATCAAGTGATGCTGACGTTTTAATTGCTACCACTGCCGTTACAAGCGCCAACTCATATCCTACATGTGTAATAGGGAACGACACAGATTTGCTTATATTACTAATATATCATGCAGATCCAAACAAGTTTGATTTATATTTTAAAACCGAAGCACAAAATTGGCATATCAACACAATAAAAACAGAGCTTGGAACAGATATTTCTTCTTTACTTTTATTCGTATACGCTTTTTTTGGTTGCGATACGACATCTTCGATCTATGGCGTGGGAAAGCAAGTAGGACTTTCTCTTATTTACTCTGATAATAATTTCCGAGAATGTGCAAAAGTATTTTCAATGCCAAAAGCATCTACACAGAATCGTATAAATGCTGGAGACCAAGCGGTCTTATCCATTTATAAAGCCAAAGAGGGAGAAACTAATTTCTTTACGGCTCAGAATATTTCTCTCTAAAATAACCACATCGACTTGCTTCGTGTCGCCTGAAAGGTTACCCCCTACTCCAACATCGGCGAAATTCCACTATTTCCGAGTTTATTATCAAATTATGATATGGAAATCGAAGTCTTCGGAATTAAAAGCAGAAAATTGGGGATGAAGCTGTGATGGCAACAAATTAATACCGATTACAACAGATACTAAACCAGCTCCAGATAAAATTCTTAAAGTTATCCGTTGTAATTGCAAGAAAGGGTATCAAAGTTTAAGATGTACTTGCAGAAAAAATGGATTCCGTGTACAACAGCATGTACAGAATGTATGGGGGTAAGCTGCGGTAATTCGGGATTACAGGAAGACACAGAAAATTATTAATTATTTAACAAAAAAACAAAACAAAACAATTTTTTTTTAATAAAAAAAAAATTTAAACAAAAATTTAAAAAAATTAAAAACAAAAACAAAAAATGGGGTGAAAATCGAGCCAACAGCCTCCTTGTGGCCACTCTGGAAGCAGATGCTAATTTATCTGGCTAATGCTGGCCGTAAGCGCGCAGCGCTATAATGTTTTGAGCTTCCGTTGCAAATATCTCAAATAATATGAGATATTTCGAAAAACTCATAACAACATTTTTTGTAGTTATTTGTCTGTTCTACAACTTTGATCTCTACAAAAATTTCGAAATTCATCGTATTTGTGGAGAAAAACGAATTTGTTTATAAATTGTTAATAAAAAACATACTTAGTGATAGCGGAAAATGGCGGAATTTGGATATGTTGTTCAGTATATTTTACTGAACACAATGCCATAATAAAACCTTGTGTTGCAATTTTTTCTAGGTCTAATCGTATTTTGACTGGACTATAATTACTTTCTTCTTATTTTTATTTACTACATCACAATGTAACTTTTTATGACTGTATGTCTTTGACCGGTATAGTTTGTCTATTATTTATATTTATTTATTCTGCTTTTTTATATTTTATATAGTTTTACCGCATGACTTATTATAGTCAACCGTTTTTAGATAAATTATTATTTAGCACTGAAGATGGGCCATAAAATTGGAAACGTACGCAATTTGTCTAACATTTTTGAATAATCAAAAAATTTTTTCTAATATAAAATAAATACCTCGCTTTGTTGTTATAGCCATTTATTTTCTCATATATTTTTGAGAATTGAAGAGCAATTTATTAATTCTATTAGTTATTTAAAAAAATTTATTTTTCACGTTTTTTATCTTTCTTAAGTACTACCCTGCATTAAAAAAAATTTTGCCAAATAGCTATGAATCTTCTTTTCATGATGGTCACTATGGTTTTTTAAGGTAAAACGTACAAAAATTGTGAAATTGCTTAATTTAGTGGTAAATAAAGTTCAAAACCGTAGAAAAATTTGATAATGTTAAAAAAATTGATTTTCACTGCAGTAACACATGTACATTGATCTTTACTAAGTAAGTATCAGCAAGAACAAAAAAATTTTGTTTAGTTTCTTTTCATTGAAATTTTAAAAAATACCGCCGGCGTTAACGTTATCCAAAGCGTATCACATTGACGATCAGATTTACGTTTTATTGTGTGTGTATATGTGTGTGTGTTTGTATAGAGATATCAAACAACAATAAATTTAAATAACAGTAATTAGTAATTAATTTATTAAATTAACAATTGCAGTATCTCTCACATAAAAATTTTGCACATTGTGCGTATCGTAGATCAAGCTTGCGTAATATAAATGCATTTATTCATTTTTACATAAGGCACTTTTTCTTATCTGTTCTAACAACATTCCTCAACCCAACTTTGTAGCAGTTAGAAGAGATAAGAAAAACGCATCTTGTAAAGAATGGGAGATGTGTCAACTATTAATTTAAGTAATTAATTAATTGTTAATTATGGATATTTAAATTCATTGCTGTTTATTGCTGTTTCTCTATAAAAACACACACATATATACATGTTGATGTTGCCGTCCCGACACACATCCACCTCACCTGATTATGGGGCAAAGGTTGAGCGGCCGCGTCGCGCGAGAGATTGCGAGAGCCGTACCGTCATTCCCAGAGATACCGAGCACGATAGTTAATTACGATAAACTAATTCGAATTTTATTTTATTTTATATTGTCGGGAGCCTCTCTTCTCTCTCTCTCTCTCTCTCTCTCTCTCTCTCTCTCTCTCTCTCTCTCTCTCTCTCTCTCTCTCTCTCTCTCTCTCTCTCTCTCTCTCTCTCTCTCTCTCTTATCGAGTGGAATTATTATCGTCCTCGTTGAAGGAAAACATTAATAAGAGGCATCAGTTAACGAGGTAAAAACGATTGTTGTTGTAATACTCGCGTTATTTTAAGGAAAAATAAGTAATTCGCTTCGTTCACATGCTATGACGTATAAAAACTTTTATTGAATGAGAGACAAAAAGGAGGTTGGTATGATTTAAATTTTGTGTAAACGCCCCCTTTCGGAAAACTGCAGTTGTATAAGCGTGGATTACTCTTAGCGCGAAAAACAAAATCAAATGACAACAATTGTCAACAACATCGGAGCCGACCTTCACAGGAGTGAGTGGACATTCCGGAAAAACAATATTTGCAGAGAAAATGAATTCGGCCAAGCAGCTTCCCTATATGCTGTCTTCAGCATCTCTAATGTTTCTGAAGCTGTTTTTCCAAATTTTACGCAAAATTTAATTGCTTAAGGCTGCTCGACGCTCCTCTGATTTCCGTGACGAAAATGAAAAGCAAGGGTGCACTTCTGTAACATACCGATTATTTGTAAGACTCGGGCTCAACTGAGGAGGGTTTAACCATATACCTGAGATCCCCCTTCAACTACTTTGACCCCCACTTTTCTTACGCAGCCCTTCTGACGAGCATAAAAAAATCATTCTCATTACTTTCCGGACACACCACGTATATACATATTTTTTGGAATAATTATATTCTTTACGGTAAAAAAAAGTAGAGCAATTCGAACAATCATGTAAATACGTGTATAATTATGTATATTATATGCATGTGCACAAGAATAAATTTCTTTACTCACTATACTTATTGAGTGCAACGTATAACAGAGCAAGAGAGTAAGCGAGAATGAGCAATGGCTGGGTAACGGAGCCTCGAGAAGTTCTGGAGAAGACGATCCGCGGCGCAGATAGAACGGCGATCGGTGTTCATTTACTGCACTTTATAATTTGCTTAAGAGAAACATTTTTGCTGAGCGTAGAATTTCGAACTGATTGATGTACTGACGGATTGACTGTTCGACTGTTCTCTTCTACAGTAAACCTCTTCGTTTTTATACAGTTCATTTGCTCCACTCTATTATCTGAAGGGCGGTTTCTGACCAAAGGGCGTCCTATAATTTGTTGGCATAAATATTATTTTTTAACTTTTGTTTCTATAGGCGACGTGTCATGTGTATAGTTTCCAAATTTCGACTCCGTTATCGTTTTCCGTTGAAATTCACTGTCACGAGTTAGATTTTGATCAATTCTTGCTTCCGTCATGTGTGTAACTTCCAAATGTAATTCACCGTCATGAGCTTGACTGTTTCCGACCTTTACTCTCGTATCTCTTGTGATTTTTGGTCACGAGTTTGATTTGGTCAACTCTTGCTTTCGTCATATGTGTAACTTCCAAAGGTGATTCACTGTTACGAGCTTGATTTTGATCGATCCTTGCTTCCGTCATGTGAGTAACTTCTAATCTCGACATTGTTATCGTTTTCGTTAGCCCTCCATCCTATTATTTTGTGATCGCTATCTCTCATGCTCTCTATTCTTATAATTAGTTTCTTTTTTTTATATAATAATAAAGACGCTTTACTTTAATCGGGGAAAAGAAAGGAATCGTAAAATCCGCAAAACATAACAGTAATATTATCCAATCGGATTATCTCCCAATACTCAATGATATACAAGTTAAGAGAGGTTTGCATTTAGATAACAAATTAAGAACGTTTCATATACAATATTATAAACAAAAAATAAAAGTTAAACTTGCAGTGCAAGTTTTCAGGTGCTTCTAATCAGTAGCTAATGCGCTAGAGCTCTGTAAAACAGATTTACAACTTCTAAATTTGCAAAAATGGACCCGACGAATATTCATACGTATAATAAATTATTTGTTCGATATTTTGAATTTGAGAAATATGAAACAATTTAGATTCAAACAACCATTGCACAAAGGCAATAGTTCAATCATTTTAGAAAAATTACAAAATTGCTACAACTATCTTTCACAATTACGTACGTGCAAAGCTGGTTCATGATGTGTATTAGCAGTTAGGGAATACAATCCCAACTAGATTTTGACACCAATTATGAAGATAGCATCGAAAATTTACATCTTTATGTGCCCGATAGTATAACTTTCTCCAAATGTACAATAAGAGTGATTGCTTACATCGCAGACTTTGTTATAAGAATATATTAACAAAAAAGAAAGGATTGGATAGTACGCTCGTGTATTGATATAACAATTGATAATAATGTAATGGGCCAACTAAACGAGCAAGTTAATAGTTATTAAAAAGTTATGTTTATTGAAATTCTTACAACAAATTGGGGGTATACGTTACGACTGTACGCAGTCTTCCTCAGTACTTATAATTAAAATTAAAATTAACATTAAAAACGGTGGTAACAATTAAAATCTTGAGCGTTGATAAACTATGAATATTGACGTTTGCCATATAGTTAATTCATTGTTGGTTGACACGATAACAGGATATCGCCATGATCTCATACCATAAGATGAAAGAAGAGGAGCGCGTTTTTTTAAGGCAAATTCGTCGGTAGAATGCGAGAAATTGTTCTTGTAGATTATGCAGCGTGTTAAGGCCACTGTGTGAGAAAACCAACTCTATAAAATTTTTTCAACTTAATGAATAATGTCACTTACTTATGCGTCGTCTGTTTAAAAAGTTATTTGTATGAATATAAATCGATTACTTATTTCATCATGTTTGAACTCTATTGTTTTATGTGTGTTTATGTACAAGAATATTATTTTGACGTTATTAATAACATGTTTATCTAGATGTTTGTGTATTACATGGTTGATAGTTTTCCAAGGATATTAGAATATGAGTCGCTAAGTAATTCGGTGACTTTGTTTAAATTTAATCCATTTTTTTGTTCTTTAATGTGTAACATCTCAGAGATGAGTCTTTTAAGATAGTTAGTTTCAGTATCTAAAATTTTGATTGTGTCCCAATTAAAATTATGTTGTTCTTTATTAATATGTTCCGAAATTACCGAATGTCTTTTCGAGTTCTAATCTGATATTGTTCTTATGTTCTTTTATTCTTGTTTGTAATTGTCTCTTCGTTTGACCTACATAAGAAGCATCGCAATCTTTACAATTGATCTTATATATGACATTAGAATTTGAAGGCTTTTGATTTCTATCTTTTTGTGTCTTGATGATTTTGTTTAGCTTATTTAAACAGCGGTATCCTACCAGTAGGTTCATTTTATTAATCGAAGGGACAATCATTTCAGAGATTCTATTAATATATAGGATTACAAAAAATTTTTTTGTTTGTTTTACATCTGAGTTACTAACTTGTACTGTTGCACTTTTTAGTGTCCTTAATAATGATTTGTTGTTTACTAGATATCTTAATCTGCGGTTGATTGTATTAAAAATTAATTCAAGAGAGTAACCATTGTTCAGTAATATGTTAATGATCATGTCTATGTTTTTATCAAAAAATTGTGATAATAATCGAGCATTTGGTCTGAACACAGTTAATTGTTTGAAACGATGGACAGACGTGAATTATACGTTATTGAAAACCAGATCAAAATTAAAATTTTTGAAAAATTCTAGAAGTTACGACATTGTTCTTACACATTTAAATAATTTTTGTAAAATACAATTCATACTATAACACCATAGGTCGTTAAAAAAACTAGATGGTCTGCTCTATAATTTCAAACGAGAGGCGATAAATATAAAAATATTTTATTTACACAGGCAAATAGAAGCAATGCATCGCGAGATCCTACAACTCACATACAAACTAAACAACATCATACCTATACACATTTGGCACCAATTATATAAACATCACACAACTTCTTTCAATAATTATGATAACAGATTATTTCTGGCTCACAAAAATAAGTTCAATTGGTTAAAAGAAAAAAAGGCATCCACGTACATTAATAGCATCAAACCAATAGTCAAACCAATAGTCATTTGACATACGTCAAAATACAACAGTTAATTCTGTAATTACTGAACACAGATTAGGTTTACAACACGATTGTGACTGGAATAACGTTCAGGTTCTTGATAATGAAAAATTTTTAAACAAGCGATTAATTTCCGAAATGCTGTTCATTAAAAGACAAAGAAACGATCTTAATTTACAAACGGATACAGAGGGCTTGCACCGGACATATATTTCTGCGCTCGATAAACTCCCTAACATATAAAATACACAAAAAAGATCATATTGAACTATGTTCATAAAAACTTTGCGTTCTTATCTTGTGCCGACTTGAAGATTATATATGTTTATGTGTTGGTTCTGCGGCGTATTGATACTCATCGAATGTCAACGACCGTGTTTGAAAACATACAGGTCAATGCCTTTTCATAACAGAGACAGGATAATCTTAAAAATCGTCGTTATTTCATTTCTATCGGTGTGTGCGCGACGTTAGTGCTCCATATGTCCTACTTTCCTTGAGTAATTTTTTAATTAATTAATTAATTCTTTTTTTCCTTTCTGAATCATTGATCCGTTGGATTCATCATGTGTCACGTAGTTATGCATTTTTGTTTTCTCAATTTTTTCAGAGGAGAAATTTGGTCTAACATCATGACTGCTTACTTGCCGGATTCTCTACCGTTTACTTCCTGGCTTATCAACTGGGGAGTAAGTAATAAGGTTGAGTTATCTCCTCGGATCGATTTTTGAAGCATTTGACGATTTATGCTCCTTTCGGATTCAACATTTGTAAAGCGATACACACTCTTGTTTAAAGTTTGACTTTGATGACCACTGTTTACTTCAATGTTTAATTTATAATAATTTTTATATATATATTTTTTGTATATGTTTTGTATCTTTCTGCGCTGAAGATGGCCCAAAAAAGGGCTGAAACGTACGCTTCTTAACTCGAGCCCTAATGTATTAATTTCCTTTATATATGTAGTTTTATTTTATATATTAATATGGACTATTTTTACACACATTTTGTTATTTGATATTGTGTACACTATCCAAGCGGCTCATATCGCCTTTGATTATTGCGTATTATTATTCAAATTGAGCCTTTATATCTTTATTTTTGTAATATAACAATATAATAATTAATGATTAATTTTTTACTTACTTCGATAAACTCCTTTAAGCAAGTATAAATGGCATCACAAGTATACGGAATAAATTTACTTATTGTGTTTTTTGGAACACGGAAAAAAAATTCTAAATTTTTAAAAGAATCTCCTGTTGCTAAGTAACGCAAGGTTACTGCTAATTTTATTTTGGCACTTATTGCTTGTCTCATATTGGTATCATGTTTACTTATAAGAAGTTGAATACGTTCTAATAAATATGTAAATTGTGTTTCTGTCATTCGTAATAAATTTTTAAAATCATCGGAAAAATGATTTTGAAGTTCTTCTTGTATGAATGTAGAACCTCCCAAAATTGAACGTTGCAATATCCACTGTCTAACCCACCATCGCCTTTTTCTACATTTCTTTTGTTCAGTTCCAAATAAGTGAATAATTTGATGAGCTAAAATAGAGCATATAACCTGACAGCCTTCAGCAACTATCCTATTTATGGCGACGATTCGATTTACACTGTCGTGAGTCGTGAATTAAAAATTCGATGTGAACAGTTCACGCTTTCCACTAAGCGTGAAAGAAACTAAAGTGAGCACGACAGCGTGATTCACGTTCGTGGTTCACGCCTCGTGGGAACGCGGCATTATGTGCACGTATTGAACAGTTCGGGTGTACACAGGTGTGCGTAATTAACGGCGGAGCGGTATGCGGTTTACAATTGTTAGTTAATTTGCGAGCCGTCGCTATTTCGTTCGCAAAACGCTTCGATATTTTGGTTCCGCGTGAGAACAACTGAGACGCGTGTTTATGTTATTGGGCGTTGGCGCGTACCGCGGGTTATTGCCCTCGCGCCGATACTTGTTGATATTTCTTGCGCGTCGCGCCGGCCTTGTGCTTTAAATCTTAAAGCCGCTGTTTCGGTAGATTAGTCGGGGTGTATCGCGGCCGCTAGTACATCGGGATTTTCGTGGTACCGGGGAAGTGTCGGTTACGGGAACCCCCGTAAAAAGCGGGCACGCCACACTTCCGGATATTTGATCAGCACTGTTTGGAAGGATGGAATGTCGCGAGGTACCGAAAACTCTCGGCGGAGGCTGGGCACGCCTGACCCCCTTTTCTTTCTCGGCTCGGATTGACGGGATTCGCGATGCGGAGTGTGGGAACTCCCGATGGAGGCTGGGTACTCCTGACCTCTTTCTTTTTGCTCGTACTCGCTTTCGGATGGTTTAGTCAAGGCGCCGTGCTGGCTCTGGACGGGATTGAATCCGGAGACGGAGTGTGTTCTTCTCCCTGGGCCTGATTTTATATGGCTCTGGGGCCGTATTTGGCGTGATTCGGGTGGATTTGGCTGCCGTCGGTCGTTGCGGAATTGCGGAAAATCGCACGCGGTTTAACGGTCGCGCTATTATTCCGTATTTATAATATGATATAATATAATATAATAGGCGTGCAGCGTCTGCTGCTTTGTCCGGCCGATATTTACCAGACGCAGCCTTCCGGCAAGATGCACTGCCGGGTAACGGGGGGCACTCTCGTTACAAGTATAATATATTAAATTCGTCGTTTAATGATTTATTCGAGTGTAATAATTTAATCCATTCTGCAACGTGAAAATAGCCGTGCACTGTAACATTAGCCTTTATCGCCGTCTTGGTTCTTGATATCCGTGGTATTTTCATTCCCCTCAATCCTTAGGTTTCAATTCTTCTGGCAAAAGCTTCGTCCAGATATTCTCTACGTCCATGATAGATCCTGATTCATATTGTGGTGGCTAGAGTCCCTATAATCAGAGTCTGGCCAACTGCAAGCCTTGGCAAAATTCTGCGAGAGAAAGAAAGAAATATACGCCATCTTACTCTAACTTAATGCGTTAGGTTAGAGTAAGATGGCGTATATTTCACTCTTTCTCGCAGAATTTTGCCAAAAACTAGCAGTTGACCAGACTCTGATTATAGGGACTCTAGTGGCGGCTTATCCAGAGCGCACGCTTTTGGAGAAACCAGAGTTATTGCATTCCACCGTGAGGGATCCGAAAGAAACCAGGAGTCCAGAATTTCTGTCTCGCAACTCGTTATTGTTTTCGATTTTTTGCTCACGTAAATCGCATATTTCATTATCGCGAAAATTTTTGTCCAATTCGCGGTTATCAATCTTATATTTGGTGAGGTAAATTGGCATTACATCCGAGTTAAAGAATAATTGTCTGAATTACGGATCGCTGAACTTCGGGTTTAAGAATTATTGTCGAGAGTGAAGTCTTACCTTATTTTGGTATTGTTTTCCTTAAATGGTTTAATTCTTGTTCATTGTTAATCTTTCTATTTTCTTTATTTTTTTGTAATAAATTCCTTAATATTTGTTCACTTTATGTTGCGTATTTTTTAAGTCTCGAGTCTTATTCATTGTGATTGTCATAACTGTTATCGCGATTACTGCAATCTTTTAACGCAATTTTGGTGCAACTCCACCCTGCCCCTCTGCCATTAGGTAAGCTGATCGATCCATAGCGGGATTTATTTTCAGTCAAGATCAGTGATGTTTTTGTAATTTCGCGAATTGTCGCGTGAAAGATCGTGTCTAGTACCAAATTTCGGATCTTTTCGCGTTAAGTACGGCCGCTGGAACTCTTCCGCTGGAACTCCCATCACTCTCGTTCCTAAGCGCGCATTACTCTATTCCCCTCTTTTTTTTGTTGATGGCATTCACTTTCAAAAAAAGTCGTCACAACACATACAATGAAGCATAAATCCGATCTTCAAGTGGTACGCTTTGGATAACGTTGATTTTGTCAAATTTCAGTGAAAAAGACTAAACAAATGAATTTTTTTCTGACACTTACAATGAGTTATCTCAATCTGAAAAAAGTCACTTTTTTAACGATAAATTATGATTTAAAATGTGTTTACTACCTTTATCAATTTGGGCCGCTGCAATTCTGTTTAAAAATGTTGCATTGAAATCGGAGTGTCCCGAAGCGATGTAAATCGTGCTGGGCACTCTGTGCAAACAGAGTAGGATACTGACGGGGTTTTCGCCGGTAAAAGTTCGGCACTATCCTTTGACCCTTTTCCGTCGGTCGGAGGGTGTCCATGAGAATTTCCGTGTAAAAAAAACCACTTTTCTTTTTCCTCTTTCTCTCCCTTTTCTTCCTTTCATTCTTCTTTCTCTTCCTAACTTTGGCCTCCTCTTCTCTTTCTCTCTCTATTTATCCTCCCTCTTACTTTCACCCTCTCACTCTTTCTCTTTTGTTCTCTTCTTCTCACTCTCTTCTCACCTTTACTTCCTCGTTTCTCGCCGCCTCCGCGCCGATTACCGTCTTCCTCCGTCTCTTTCAACTATTTTCCTCCAGAAACACACACTCTCTCTCGACCATGAATCTTGCCTACTTCGATCGTCCGCATGATTCGTCATGTGTCAATCATTTTAATCCTGATGGCGCCCCCCTCCAGTGTCTCACTCTCACTTCATCAACCTCGTGCGTAATTTTCTGTCTTGTCCGTACTTCTTTACCGACTTCTCCCTTCATCTTCCTCTCCTGTTGCTAGCTTTTCTCTCGCTCCCGTTTTCTCTTTTGCTCCGCCAGCTTTACTTATCTTATCTTTCTCTTACACTCCACTCCCAGCTTCTCTTTTACTTTACCTTTATCCTCTCCTTTTTCACCACCTAATCTATCCTTCTCGATCTTCAGTCTACCTGTCATCGTCACTTTTCACCCATAAAATCGGAACACACTTCCGTCTGTTATTCGAGTCACCATCTTCCCTCCTCCACAGGAAGAATCAATATATTTTTTCTATTTTTCGTCTCCTTCAACTGAAGAAAGGCATTTGCTACTGCATATGCCTCTGCTAAAAAATTTACTTTGTACTTATGTACGCTCATACTATGAACCATTTCTTCATTATCTATGTAAAAGGCGTTGCCTACAGAAGGATTATGCTTATTTTAGAATCATCAGTATATATTATGTTTATCAAGTTCAAACTTGTTTTACAATAAATAAGTTGATCCTTATTATATTCTGCTGGAAATCCTTTATCTAATTCTTCTTCTGTTATTATGACATCTGTTATTGTCCAGTAACTTATGGAAAAAACTTCAAAGTCCGGTTAAAGTTTAATAATATGTACTTTAAGAAAATATTTTTAATCGGCTCTCTATATTAATAAATAAATAAGATGCTTTTATAATCGGCCAATAGAGCCAAGAGCAAAAATTAATTTTAATTTTTCGCAACAGTATCTCTTGGTTTTGAGATTACTGAGTTCCATTGATTAATTAACCTCGAACTTTCCGTTGTAAGTTTCGAGGTTAATTAATCAATGGAACTCAGTAATCTCAAAACCAAGAGATACTGTTGCGAAAAATTAAAATTAATTTTTGCGCTTGGCTCTATCGGCCGATTATAAAAACATCTTATTTATTTTTTAATAATATGTGTCAAGTTGTTGCAGTCCTGTCATGCATCCGGCAAAATAGTTCTTGTTTTCCAAAGTATTCTAAATCGTTATTTATTTTCCTCGCGTGCATAGTCGTTTAATGCTTTTCTGGTGGATAGAACCGTATAATAATATTTTAGTTATGATATTTCTTGCCAGTTAACTAGCTCTATCCTTGATTGTCATGATCTTGGATTCTATAATGATATTAGTGGGAGTAGATTTTCTATAACCTAGGGCAGATCTTAATCCCATTAGTTGTGATCTTACAATCTTCATACGATTCCTACTAACGGGGTATAAATATAAGATCCATAATCTATAATCTATAACCGATCTGACTAGACTCTTATATAGCATTTAGCTGGCGTTTGTTCCTCGTGCGCTCGGTAGTGGTTACGGATTTGTGAGGATAGGCAAATATGAGTCAATAACAATTCTATAATAAATGAAATAAATGTCATTTTTAAGTTAAATTTTTTTATGTTTTTATGTGTATTTTTATTTATTATGGTTATCTCTATGTTTTTATTTATTTAAAGTTATGGTTTCATTATTCTTATACTGTACTTATTGTTAAACTAATAAAGTACATATTTATAAATACTGGACAACACAAGCGTGCGCTGTGCACGCGCCACTGTCCGATTTCATGTAATGATTTTATATAATTTTATTTTGAACAACTGTCAAAATGTTAACCCTCGCGATGACAGCTCGAAGCTACGAATATAACGCACAACGCGAATCGAGACAGCCAATGAGCATTACGGAAAAGCGATAACAATAAACTTCGATATATGCGAGTATCGACTTTACATGTCTTTTTTAGAAAAATAAATTTTTTTTAAACTTTTCATGCAATTTTAATCTTTTTAAAATTTTTTTTTGTATTTGATGTTTTTTTGTTTTTTTATTTTATTGTGGTTTTTTAATGTTTTTATTTATTTAAAGTTGATTTTATTATTCTTGTACTATACTTGAACTGATATTAATTATACTTAAACTTAATACTATACTTATATGATAATATGTAAATACAAATCAATAGTAAATTAAAACAATAAGTCTGAAATAGATTGTATTACATGCAATTAAACTTTAAATTTTTGTATTTTTGATATTTTTTTTCAATATTGTTTTACATTTTTTATATTATTTTTTGTATTTTGATGCTGAGTGCTGAGGATGGTCCAAAAATAATACCAAAACATTCATAAATAAATAATATTTTTAAACATTCATGAATAAAAGAAATTTTTTACAAAGAAATATTTATTTGTGTATCAATTACCACATCAGGCTCTAAATTAGCCCATTTTATTTTGATTTTTTTAATATTCACTCTTAATTCACTATAATTTTATTTTTGTTAGAATTTTAAACTTGGTTATTGTTGAGATTGGCGCGCTCTGGTGTGTCTCTAGAGAAAGAATGAACATGGAGGCCGCTCTTGCATGTCCTGCTAGATTCCTTTTTTTTATATGCAGTTATTACTTACTTGCGCGCGGTGTTCTCGTCATTATTATTCAGAAGTTTTTCACTATTAGATATATATTGATTTGATAAATAAATCTACTTTACAGTCACAATTTTACTGTTATTATATAATTTTTAAAAAAGAGATAAAAAAGGGCCAAGTCATTGCGCCATGTAAGAAAGTGTTTTCTAACTTCTTATTTAATTTAAAATATACAAAATATACAAAAATGTTTGCAACGTAAATGTATTGAGTACGTTTATCATTAGCATAATATTTAATTAATTTATATATTTCAATGTATCTTAAAGTAACTTAAAGTAACAAAGTATCTTAAAATAATTTATTTTATATAAACATTACATTAATAACAAATAATTAATTTATTTTAAACATACATAATAACTTTTAATAACTAAAATATTAATGGAACAATTAATTGAGAAACATAAATGAGTACGTTAATATTATTAGCATATTGTTCAATTTAACAGCACCAAGTTTTTTTAACTAAAATTTGTTTATTTTTTTAAATTTTGTATTAATTTTTATTTTTGCATAAGTTTTTAATTTTTAATTTTTTGTATTTTTTATTTATTTGGCGCAATTTTTTGATATCATTCTTTTTTGAGAAATATTAAGTGGATCCACTCGTGCGTCGGGCGCGTCCGCGTACGGTCGTGTGAACGTGCGATGGATGAGTGTGTGAGTAAGAGTGAGCCCCCTTTCGGAAATTCCTCACTATACTCTTCATTAGAGTCCACTTTTGAGGACCTCATGACATATTATGTCACTTTGTCTATCTAATGGGATATCGATAGGGGGGGCTCACGGCTTTTGCGCTACGTGCGGTAGTATGTAGATTCCCCATTATTATTTATTGTATTAAATTTACTGAAGAAGGTCCAAAGAAAGGACCGAAACGTTTAGATTCAATAAATTTGTTTTTCCAACAAGTTTGTTTTTAATATTTGCGTACCTACACCCTACGCGTGGCTCCATATAGCCTCCTTTTGAATTTGTAATTTATCAATGCAGGGAGCCTACATTGTTACTTATTATTTATATAAAAATGTTTTTCATTATCCCTTGATCTAAGAATTTCCGAGAAATATTCTTGATAAATCCCCCTTATCAATTATTCCTTATTTCGTTCGTTCCCATAGTGAACGAACTCCGCAAACAACCCTCGCGAGCGGCAGCTAAATCAGCGCGAAACCGTCGAAACCGTCGGTTGAGGCGAGAATTGGCTCGGGCTACTGCGGCACTGCGCGATGACCTCCATCTAACTCGCGAGACACTAGAAAGATGGACTCAGGAGCACACTAGCATATCTAATAATTTTTCGATGTATACATAGATATCCATGTTAGATAAAAATAATTGTATTACCAATCGGGACCCTAAAATTTAAACAATAACTCTTTCCCCTTTCTGTCTCGATTGACGCCCTCCGTACTAATGTATCACCCGCGACCCATACACATACACTCACACTTTCATTAGCAACTAAGTCCGTCGATTATATTACTATGTATATAATCTCTTTCGTCTCTATATTAAGAATAAATTTATAAATTTCAACACAAATGATTTTCATTTATTAACAAGCTCGTTCCCACTCATTCCCGTAAACTAAGATCGCACAAGGTCCCATCCTGCGTAAAAGAGATTAAATTCTCTTGCCGAAAAGGGACCACCGAGCGAATGGCCCTTTAAATAAAGTAAGAGCGACCCTTCCGGTCGTTGACCTATTTGGGCTCAGACGTTCGTTCGGGTCGAACAGACGGATAATCTGCCGTCGTTCGAAAATAAATTTAGTTACGTCCTTCCTTTCGACTCTTCCTTCCTTGAGTCTGGACGTAACAGCAGGATATCGAAGACTTTTAAAATTTTTTAGTTCAATGGGAATAAGAAGCTGAAAAAATAAATTATAATTTTATAACTGAGCAAACTTGTTACGGTTTAAAAATTTCTCTGAAAGCTACTCTTGAGATTTGTTCTTTTGATTCATAAGTGTAGATTTGAATACTTAATGACATATAGATTAAAATAAAACAATTTGGAGGTATATCTATTTTTTAAAAATGTTTCTTCAAAATGTTAATAAAATTCGTAATATATAATATATAATAATTTATAATTATTTTTATAGAATTTTTTGAGATAATACAAAATTGTTGTGGTTCTAACGATCCTGATTCTCAGTTATTCATACAAATGTACAGATTGATCTCAATGTACTCTTTAGAAAAAAAACCCAATAGGTTGTAATGTATCTACTGGGGAATTAATGGACGTTCTTATAAATATTAAAGATATAAAAGATATAAAAGAAAGAGAAGAACAATTGATAGGTCAGATAAATATTATTCTGGACAGAGAAAAAAATACTGAAATGTTGACATATGCCCCATCAATTCTTAATGTGTGTGTGATCATGATTCGTCCATATGTACTACTTCAGATTACATTCTCACATACATTGCTGGATATGTGGCAAGGAAAGGAAACAGATTCTTTAAGAATATAAATAATAGTCAAAATGTTAATTGCGAAGAATGTTTGAAAACATTAATTTTACAACCAAATGATGCAATACCAGAAAGACATAAATTAATTGAAATAAAAACAAAAGGATATTTAATAAATCCTTCAGTGGCTTTATTTAATTTACTATCAAGTCTAGAAAAAGGAGCAATAGGGGCAACAAAATGTGGAAAAGTTAATAACACATTATTTGAAATAATGGAATTGATTGACGAAGAAAAAAATCCTGTACCTCTCTCTCTCTCTCTCTCTCTCTCTCTCTCTCTCTCTATCTCTCTCTCTCTCTCTCTCTCTCTCTCTCTCATCGGTTGTGAAAAACATAATTATGAATTTAGAGAGAGATTATCCTTTTTCCAAGAATATTATCCGCTTTTATTTAGTAACACGTATGTTCTTTTTAGTGAAGCAGTCGAATAAAAATAATATTGAAAGAGAAAAAATAAAAGAAAAAGTTCAAAATTAGTTCAGTTAAGTGTTCCCAATATTACAAATATAAATCCTCAAATTAAAGAAACAAATGCAATTAAAACTGTGATACAAATAAAAACTAAAGCATAAAGGTGTAAAATAACTTAAAAATAACTTGTTTATTATTTTATAATTTATATTAAAATAATATAATATATATTTCTTTTTAAGTGTTTTTAAAACAGTTTTATATTAAATATTTAAAAAATGTTTATAATAAATGTGTGTTATATGAAATATATAAAACTGTTTATGTTATATGAAATATTTAAAGATGTTTACTTTACAAAATAAAAAAATACAATCTTACTGTAACTTTTCTGCAATTCATTTGTAATCTTTTCATCTCATGTGCGCACGTAACATTATATATATATATATATATATATATATATGTATATATATATATATATATATATATGAATATTCAAGATGGCGACGAAATGGTCCAAGTTATTCTGCTCGGCAAACCTGGCCACACACGGAACATTTTTTGTAACCACCTTCAATCTATGTAGATAAAGCATGCGGCACACGATGCTATTTTATCTAGCTGGATTTGCGTGCTTGCTACCGTGTGGATAGCAGTGCTGGCAGTGCTGCTGACCGTGTTGCTCGCTTGGCTTCAGACGATGCCTACTTTCGTGCTGGTTTTAGGAAGATCATTTCAATAAACCAAAAAAATTTCAAGTGACGATAACCCTATCATCGTTATATGCAATATCATTGTTTATATGATCGTGGTTATATGTCACTGTGAATGTTTTTTGACATGTATTTTGCAACCTAACCCTAACCCAAATTTGAGACTGACAATCTGTCAATCTGTCAGCATCTTGATTGACAGCGCAGGATTATAGCAAGAAAAATAGCACCTGTTCTATCACCGAAATCCAGCAAATCAGTCAGCAGCGTGACCAGCAGGCACACAATTTCCAGCCTAGCAAAGAGCAAGATTGCCAGCACAGGCGCACGCAAGTAATCCAGCAGATAAAATAGCATCGCGTGCCGCATGCTTTATTCTCCTTACTCTTACTTCATGCTTGCAACGAATGCTCGAACTGAACATTTACTCGCACATGCGCATTGAGCAGGTCGGCGACGACCAAAACTTAAATCAATTCTTTTATAAAAACAAATTTTATATTATAATATCTCCGTTTATAAAGTACATAGAGCAAAAATAAAGACACTTTATTTTTATTATATAATTCGTACTCAATCTATCGATTGAACGTAGTAAGAATAACTCAATCGTTTAAGCCGTTATTGCGTATATGAAATCTATGATACTCTCAACTGTCCGACTCGCGTATAGATACACGGGCTGCCTCGCGGTTGCTGCGCGTGGATTTGGCGCAAGACACTGCCGTGTCTCTTAAATACCTCAACAGTTATATATATTTTTACGATTTCAGTTTTTTCAGGTCTTAATTTATATTTCTTTTTTTAAATAATACAATTTTTATAAAGAATTACTTATTTTGGTTGATGAGTTTATTTTTGTAAAAAGTTCATTTTTTTGTCTAAAGATTTCATTTTTGTGAAAAACTATTTTAAGTAAAGAGAAAAATATATTAGCATCTTACTTTTACATTTTTGATATCTTTTTTAGGTACATACTTTCATCGTAAATCATAACATCCACGAGTGCTCCAAGTGGGATGTGATAAACGTGAGCGCAAGTACATGGCTCTGTGCATGTAAATGGCACAGAAGGATTTCCACACTTAAATTGATATCCTTTATTCTGTGAAATAAAAGGTCCTGGTGGATTTTGATATGAAATGTTGGCAACGTAGCTGAGTAGATGAGATCCAGTTGGTGAAACTAAAAAGTAAAAATTTATTATAGGATATAAAATGAAACTTGTAAATCTAATTTTTATTTTGTAGAAAATTATATATATTTATAATTTTTTACATATTAATGAAGAATTTTAATATTATTAATGAATATTGCTACATAATAAAAATTAAATATTATATACTATTTAACATAAATCAGACATAATAATCATATGCATTCAGGTCCCCGGATAATAAGTTAGTCGAAAGAATTTGCATTTACTTATCTATATTAAAGAAGAAAATATTTATTTAAATAACATTTAGTTTTGTTAGCATGTAAAATAAAATGACCAGCAAATCTCTGAATATTATTTAAACTTTTTGAATATATCAGTATATGAAAAAGTATTTTCAAAGAATTCCGCATTATTTTTATGGGAAAGTGGCTTTCAATGTGGCTGTACTTGTGATATTTTGTATTTTATATCGTTCTGATAAAAAATCTCCATAGCCACAACAAAAAATAATAATGAAGTTTTTGAGTTATAGCGGCTCAAATCTAACATTCTGTCATTGCAGCTCACTGCAGCCAAATTCATTAAAAGCCATTTTTTATAAGAATAGTGCAGAGTTATTTTTTTGAAGTAACTATTTTAAATACAACACTTTCTTTAAGCAAATTTGTCCAAATGTTTTGCTCGTAAACAAAATGCTTACCGTTTTGTCGTCTTGCTAAATAAGAAGAAACGAAATATTTAAAAAATATTAAAGAAGTATTAAAGAAACATTAAAAAAGTATTTTAAAAAATTATAGAGAAAGAATAGGAGAGAATAATATCTATATAACACCCATTTAAGCACATATGTATTTGTTATATTGTATACTGCGATCAGTATCACCCAAAAGATATCATCAGGAAGAGTTAAAAAAGCTAGCTTGAACGATTGCAAATGGATTAAAATTCTCCTCTGGTTAAATATTTTGTCAAATCTGGTAATTATCAAGTAACTGAACGACATATTTAGTTAGGTAATTAAACAAATCAAGCAGAAAAATATGTATACAGGATGTCTAATTTTAATCGATCACCCTCAAAAACTTTTTTATTTTTGATTGTACAACAAAATGTTTAAGATAGAAATTGTTTGATTTGAAGAGTGACAGAAGATGGCACTACTGACTTTTTTCTGAATAACGCTTTTCAAAATCATTTGAAGGTCATTTATATTTTTTGAAATGATAAATTGTGATTTAAAATGTATTTCATTATAAAACCTATTTTTTTTCAAATTGATAGCACATAACTCAGCGAAAAATTATTATATCGAGTCCCGCTAAAGCGCATTTTGAAGGGAAAGGAAGAATTTGAACTTTCACGCGCTTTTTATCCCATTAAGTTAACTTGAGTCAACTGATTCACTTCGTGCAACTTAAAAAACTGGACCTTTTATTAATCAATTCTGCAGGTTCTCACTATGTCTGTCATTGTAAAACTGATCATCCAACGTAATCAACATTAAAATTTTCTCAAAATATAGACTTCAAAGTTCATTTTCATTTTTGAAGCACTCTATATCATAATTATTAGCTGCGTTATAAGCATTTAAAGTTTTATAATTTTTTAATACTTTTTACTGTAGTACTTTTTTGACTGATTGTGAATCATATTGTTACATAACTATTTTTTGCTTGCCATTACATTAGGCCAGACTATCTCGTATTCAAGTTTCTGCGAATACACAGAGAAAATAGTTTTTTTAGATTTAATCGTATTCTTAGCCTCGTTAGAATCCGGACAAATTGACAATTTACTTCTTCACCAGCAAATCAACCCAAATGTTATGATAATATTAATCATAATTTTTCTAATTGCAAGTACACAAAATACAAATGCAAAAACTTTAAAAACGAAATGGGTCACATAGTAAATATATGCAAAAAGGCACAAGTTTCCACGAATTAATTGATGAAACGCTCACAAAAGTCAGAAATTTCAGAAGAGGAAGTCACTAAAATGTTTAATCTGCAGAGCAACCATTAGCGGATCCTGGGGGGGGGGGTTAAAACTTCCCCCTTGCAAATTAAAAGAAATTAGTTTTGCTAAATCTGTTAAAAAAATGTAAGTAAAAAAAAAGCAAAAAAACAAAAACAGGCCTATCGACGCGAACGCCCGTGACTCAAGTTCTCAAGGGTCCGTTCTCCCACTCTGTGCGCTTGCTTTCTCCGACTCTGGCTCTGTACACGCCTCCCAGCTCCCATCCCTACCATACAGTTTAATACTCTAGCGCGTCAACGAAAAGAAGATCGCGGAAAGGGAAGAGGCGCAAGTTGTAGTACGTCCGATAGCATTAAAGGCTTCGTAGAAAATCCATTATTCATTGTTAGTCAAACAAAAAAAAAATTTTTTTTGTGGCTACAAAATTTATTTTCCGGCATATCCGTTTGTGATATTAAAGCTTCTTAAAAAGTATATAACTCATTTTTATTCACATTTTAGACAGCCGATTGGCTAAGTCGTGTAAAAAATGAAACGAAATACGACGATTGTCGATTTTTTAAAGAAAAAATCAAAAGAAAATGAAAATTTAGCTTCAGAGTCCTCTTTATCTTCAACTTCTGATTTTCCTTCTCCTTCTCCGTCAACTTCAGCTTCCTGTTTGCCTTCTCCCTCTCCATCAACTTCAGCTTCCTATTTGTCTTCTCCCTCTCTATCAACTTTAATCTCTGCTTCTGTTTCGGTATTTTCTGAAGAGAACGATATAGCTGTATTTCTTGGGAAAAAACTGGATATATTTCGAAAGGTGGACGCTTTGAGCAATGTTTATGTTCCTAATCAAGATTTTATTTTTCCAAAAAATCCACAGTTGCGTAATGTAAGATTTCAATACTCATGGCTTCATAAATTTAAATGGCTTTCTTACTCTAAGGCAAAAGATGCAGCATTTTGCAAGTATTGTGTTATTTTTGGGCCTGACACTGGTGGAAAAGGAAGCCAAGATCTAAAACAATTGGTGAAAGAGCCTTTTCGCAATTGGAAAAAGAGTCTTGAGAACTTTAAATATCATCAGAATTTACAGTATCATAAGAAAGCCTTGCTTGATTCTAAATCTGCTTTCCTGGTTGTCAAAAAAAAACAAGAAACAGTATCCATTCAAATTAATAAACAAAGAAAAGAAGAAATAAAAAGAAATCGAAAATATTTCAAACCGATAATAGAGACAATTCTACATTGTGGACGACAGGGCTTAGCTTTAAGAGGTCATCGAGATGACGGTAGAATTGATCCACAAATAGATCCGGAACAGAATGACGGAAATTTTAGAGCACTTTTAAGATTTAAGATTAGAGACGATGAGGAATTGTGTCACTTATTTCAAACTCAAAACAAAACTATTTTGTACACTTCTAAAGTCACACAAAATAAAATAATTGAAATCTGCAATTCACTTATTTTGAAAAAGTTGATTTTGAAGATAAAATATATTTTTTCGGTTTTAATGGATGAAACTACGGATATAGCGACGCAAGAACAAATGTCTTTATGCGTTCGAATATTTAACAATCAAACAATGCATATTGAAGAACTTTTTTTACAATTCTACACTATTCACGACTTAACGGGAGTAGGGTTAGCTAATAGCCTTTTAAAAGCTGTGACGGAATTAGGCCTTGATCTAATGAAAATTCGAGGACAGGGATATGACAGAGCTGCTTCCATGAGTGGAAATTTTAATGGAGTTAAAACGCATATTTTAAACAAATATCCTTTGGCAAAGTATGTGCACTGCACAGTACATGTTCTAAATTTAGCAATTTCTGATTCTTGTAAAATGAAAGAAATTAAACATTGCATGGGAATTATTAGCAAAATATGCTCCTTTTTTAATTCTCCGAAACGAAACTCGCTATTACAAGAGCAAATCAAAGCTGATTTAAACCGAAAATCTACACATTTTAATTTGAAACAACTGTGCGCAACAAGATGGTCAGAAAGGCATGATTCCGTCTCCATTTTTTTTGAGCTTTTTGATTACATATTGATCACATTGGAAAAAATAAGTTCTACTTGGAACTGTTCTGAGACATCTTCTACCGCATTTTGCTTGTTAACATCTATAAAAAGCATGGAATTTATAATAACTCTTCTAACAGTTAATCGAGTTTTTAATTTTTCAAGTAATCTTTGTAAATATTTACAAAATCCTAAAATCGATTTATGCGAGGCGATTTCATATGCAAAAATTGTAACTCAAAGAGTTAGCGAAATTCGAAAAAATGCCGACGTTGAATTCGAAATTTTATATGAAAAAGCTAATGCATATGCAGAAAAGCATGAAATAGAAATAAAACTTCCCAGACTTGTCCAAAAATCAACTAATCCGATAACCTATTACAAATCAAATATATTTATAAATTTTCTCGACCATTCCATTATGCAAATGAACGAAAGATTCCTCAGTCATGAAGAGCTTTTATCCAGTTTTCAGTTTCTATTAGAACCTTCGCCTTTAGACCAGCATAATTTGCATCTCTTGGAAAATATTTTTAAAACATATGAATCTGATTTGCAATGCAACATAGAAGGATTAATGAATGAGTATGAAATTTGGCAAAAAAGAGTAGAAATGTTGAAACGTCCATTAAAAAATGTAGAGGATGCCTTAAATATGTGTAATTATTTGCGAAAATATTTTTACCATTTTGCGTATTTTTGCTACTTTACCCGTCTCGACTTGCGAAAATGAGAGATCATTTTCAATGTTAAGATGTTTGAAAACTTATTTGCAAAGCACAACTTCGGAGAACCGCTTAAATGGATTGGCACTCATGAATCTACGAGGGCAGTTCGATAAGTCAGTGACTTTTACAAGATGTGGCACTCAAATCGCAATCTAATTTTATTTCTGATATTTACCATCTTATTTAAGTATACACACCAAGTTTCAAGTAGATCTGTCAAATAGAAATTTTTTGACAGCGTTCTAAAGCGGATAAGTTTGTGTTTTTTGCTAAAATGGAAAAAAGTGAATTTCGTGTACTAATAAAACATTACTTTTTGCGTGGAAAAACCATTAAGGAAACTGAAAAGCTAAAAAAGTATTATGGGGACTCTGCTTCGTCGCATGGAATGGTTCACAAGTGGTTCACTGAATTTCGTTCGAAAGAGAGGCTGGAGGTGAAAAGAGAGGAACAGGAGAAATGGGAGAAGAAAGGAGGTGGAGCGGGGAGGAACGAGAATGAGGATAATGGCTATGATATCCTGTGTGAAAGTATTGTATATGATAAAGGAAGAAAGGAGGATGTAAGGAGTTTGGAGCTTCCCTAAAAAGCTTCTAGGTAAACCTCTAGGGGAAGCCGAATAAATATGACTATGACTATATATATATTATATATATTATTTATATTTATATATATTTGTATATATTTATAAATATTTATTAATTTTTCGCTCTTTATTCCTTCTCGTTCTTACTTTCAATGACATTATAATATACATGCATATTGAGTGTGTTGCGATTCTTATCTATAAACAAAATAATGATCCATGTGGCAACAGCGCACGTGAAAATTATTTGAGAAATAATAACTGCTATTTTTTGCTCCACTATATCTACAACGCACGCACACATACGTACGAATCGTAGTCCAAGTTATACTCTTATATTAGACTTCTAATTCAAATTTGGAGGGTAACAGCTTTCTTTCGTGCGCCTCAATTCCAGGAAACCTTTTTATTCATACAAAATGTATATTTATTATAAATAAAGCACGTATTATGAGGAGTTGACAGCTCGTCTGCAATTCGAGACGTCATATCGAGATAAAAGGAGGTAACGAAAACTGTAATTTCATAATTATTTCTCATTTTTCATATGAAATCGAAGTTTGCTGAGATCATTGATGTATGTATTGCAATCGTATAGAGAAGGATTTTTAATTCTGTCAAATCAATGCGACGAGAGACTCAAAGAACGAAAATAATGCTTCGTCGGTAAGAAAACAGACGCGAGGGATCTCCTTAATGAAAAGAAATCGTACGATCATGAACCAAAATTAATTTGAAAATTCTTAAATTATTAAAAAATAAACATAAAATGATATAAAAAGGCCAACTAACGAGCAAATATCTAGATGTTGTTGAACGATTATTTATTAAATATTAACATTAAAGATATTTAAAATAAATTAACAAAAATAAAATTCAACCGTTTCGACTGTACGCAGTCTTCTTCAGTGTTGTCATTTAATATTTATGACAGTATAATTTCTGAACATTTTGATAATGCGAACGATTACATTGCTAAGATTTATTGACGTGTTGCGAATAGAGTAAGTTATAAAAATTAAAGGTGGAAAACTCTTCTAATTCCATCGTTTAAAGGCGTGGAATTGTCCTAGTTCCCGATGGTATGTGTGATTCTCTATATGGAATGAACAACTCTTTATAAGCTAACCTTACATATTTTATATAAATTAAAATTAAAATTAAATTTCTTACTGTAATATATGCCCATAGATGAGTTTATGACCATCCGTGACATTGATTGTCTGTGACACATCTCACCTCCAACACAATCATGAGAAACAGCCACAAATTTATATTTATATACCATATGATATGTACAAGTTATTCTTTTCTTATTGACTATTTTGTTTTGTTTGTTTATTTCAAAGGTTAGCTATTTTATCCAGTATATCTGAATATGATTCGCTGAGTAACTCTGTGTCTTTTTTTAAATTTATACCGTTTTTTTGTTCCTTTATGTGCAGCATTTCAGAAATCATTCTTTTATGATAATTTGTTTCGTAATCTAAAATTTTAACATTATCTCAATCAAAATTGTGTTGTTCTTTGATTCTATGTTCTGATATAACAGAGTGTCTCTTCGAATCCATTCTGATATTATTTTTATGTTCTTTTGTTCTAGTCTGTAATTGTCTCTTTGTTTGGCCAACGTATGTTGCATTACAGTCGTTGCAGTTAATCTTGTAAACTACACTGGAATTATGTGAATGTTGATTTTTGTCTTTATGGGTTTTTATAATTTTGTTCAGTTTGTTTAAACATCGAAAACCAATTATCACATTGGTTTTTTAAAATGAAGAGACAATCATTTCTGAGACATTATTAATATAAGGGATAACTAAAAGTTTTCTTGTTTCTTCTTCCTTTGTTGAGTTATTAGTGTGCGATGCTTTGTTTTTATGTCTGTTTAACATTCTCCCATTGGAAATGAGATGCGTAATTCGGTGATTGATTTTATTAAAAATCAAATCAAGAGGGTAACCATTGCTCAAAAGTATATCGGCAACCAATTCAAGGTTTTTGTTATAATATTGTGGATGTGATAAAAGCAAACACCTGTCTGCTAAGTTATAAATTATTCCAATTTTATGGCAATGAGGATGATTAGAAAAATATGATAATAATCTGTCTGAAAACGTATCTTTCTGATACCAGTCCATGTGAATTGTATTGTTATACGCTTTAATTGAGAGGTCTAGAAATTTTAACCAACGATCCCTCTCTTGTTCAGCGGTAAATTTTAATCTATCATGATAGTCATTAAATGCTTTAACAATTCTGTCAATGTCATTCGCTGGAGTAGTCAAAATTATATCATCAATATACTGATAATAAAATGTGAATCTTTTGTCTATACAACCAAAAATTGTCTCCTCTAGATCTTGCATGACTAGATCAGCTATTATCGGTGATAGTGGAGACCCCATAGGGGTTCCATAGGTTTGTTTATAAATTATATTATTGAATATAAAATATGTCGACGTTAAAATAAACCTAATAATCTGTATGAATTCTGTCTGTGGTATCTTCGTAAATTTGTTTATGTAACTCCATCTTTTGTTAATACTTTCAATTGCCAGATCCACAGGGACATTAGTGAAAAGTGAGACCACGTCCAGCGAGACCATTACTTCATCATCATTGATCTTTTTTCCAGAGAGATTGTTGCACATTTCAAAACTACTGTTAATGTGACTCTTTGCCGTTGGAAGACTGGAATGTAATATTTTATGTATGAAGGACGCTAATGAATATAGTGCTGTGTTGATTGAGGAAACTATGATTCTGAAAGGTGTGTTTTCCTTGTGAATTTTCAGCAATCCATATGCTTTAGGTAGGAAAGAATCGCTCGAGAATAATTTATAGTATTCTTTTTTATTAATGTAACCTTTATTCGTCCATATTTTCAATGTGTTATTCAGTTCTTTTTCTATTTTTGAGCATAGTTTTTTTTTAATAATTGAATATGTGTTTTTATCATTCAAGAGGTTCTCAACTTTATTGACATAATCTGTTTGTTCATAGCCACCGTGACGTTGCCTTTGTCAGCGCGTGTAAATATTATATTAGGGTTGTTATGACAAAATTTGATCGTTGCTTTTTCCATTAGAAGTAGCTTATGATGTAATTGGTCTTTTTTATGATTGATTTTTAAAAACTTTGAAAATTGCGGGATAGCAATATTGCGGATTGTTGTCAAGTTAATTATGTTGTTACGTTTACTCTCTATATCCTTAACGAATTCATGGATCGCTTCTTTTTTATCAATAATGGGAAGGCCAAAATCACTCCCTAACTGCAGTAGATTGGATACCCTGGTTGGAATGTTTTTGTTTGAAAGGTTGATAAACCATTTTTTGTTAGTTGATAACACAGGAACGTTTGTTTCTTTAATAAATTTTTTTGCTTCTATGTGTATGTTAATGGTATCATTAGTGGTTGTTATGGGAAGTATTTGTGAAAAATTGACTGGTTGTGATGTTTCTTTATGTAAATTACAATATAACTTAATTGGTTTTATGTTGTTTGTATAGGTAGCTAATTTTTTGTTCACTAACCAATTGAATTTCTTTTTATGAGTCATTTGTAATTTTTCATGATATTTTTGAAAGGATGATATGTGATGGCTAAATATTTTCCCCCAAATATATGTAGGTATCATGCCAGTTAATGATTGTGTAAGCTTGAAAATTTTTTTGTATAGAAACTCAATTTGTCTATGTAGATCAAAAATTTCTATATTTATTATGTTGGACCTGAAATGGCAAATCAATCCATCTAGTTTTTTGAGCGATCTATGATGATTCAGTATAAATCTAACTTTGCAAAAATTATTTAGGTGTGTCGGAACAATATCTCGGTTTTTACATGTCATTAAAAATCTTAGTTTAGATTTGATTCTGATCAACGTATAATTCGCATCTATCCAGAGTTTTAATAAGTGTACTATATTACTTCCAAAGGTTCTGTGTAAAAAATTAAAATTAAAAGGATGATTTTCATATTTAAATTTGTATTGACGCATTATAAGGCCAGCGTGTATTAAACAATTCACAATTGTACAATTTAGTAGCGCTCTTGTATTTCTTAAAAAATAAACATAAAATGATATAAAAAGGCCAACTAACGAGCAAATATCTAGATGTTGTTGAACGATTATTTATTAATAAATGAGTTACATAAACAAATTTACAAAGATACCACAGACAGAATTCATACAGATTATTAGGTTTATTTTAACGTCGACATATTTTATATTCAATAACATAATTTATAAACAAACCTATGGAACCCCTATGGGGTCTCCACTATCACTGATAATAGCTGATCTAGTCATGCAAGATCTAGAGGAGACAATTTTTGGTTGTATAGACAAAAGATTCACATTTTATTATCGGTATGTTGATGATATAATTTTGACTACTCCAGCGAATGACATTGACAGAATTGTTAAAGCATTTAATGACTATCAAGATAGATTAAAATTTACCGTTGAACAAGAGAGGGATCGTTGGTTAAAATTTCTAGACCTCTCAATTAAAGCGTATAACAATACAATTCACATGGACTGGTATCAGAAAGATACGTTTTCAGACAGATTATTATCATATTTTTCTAATCATCCTCATTGCCATAAAATTGGAATAATTTATAACTTAACAGAAAGGTGTTTGCTTTTATCACATCCACAATATTATAACAAAAACCTTGAATTGGTTGCCGATATACTTTTGAGCAATGGTTACCCTCTTGATTTGATTTTTAATAAAATTAATCACCGAATTACGCATCTCATTTCCAATGGGAGAATGTTAAACAGACATAAAAACAAAGCATCGCACACTAATAACTCAACAAAGGAAGAAGAAACAAGAAAACTTTTAGTTATCCCTTATATTAATAATGTCTCAGAAATGATTGTCTCTTCATTTTAAAAAACCAATGTGATAATTGGTTTTCGATGTTTAAACAAACTGAACAAAATTATAAAAACCCATAAAGACAAAAATCAACATTCACATAATTCCAGTGTAGTTTACAAGATTAACTGCAACGACTGTAATGCAACATACGTTGGCCAAACAAAGAGACAATTACAGACTAGAACAAAAGAACATAAAAATAATATCAGAATGGATTCGAAGAGACACTCTGTTATATCAGAACATAGAATCAAAGAACAACACAATTTTGATTGAGATAATGTTAAAATTTTAGATTACGAAACAAATTATCATAAAAGAATGATTTCTGAAATGCTGCACATAAAGGAACAAAAAAACGGTATAAATTTAAAAAAGACACAGAGTTACTCAGCGAATCATATTCAGATATACTGGATAAAATAGCTAACCTTTGAAATAAACAAACAAAACAAAATAGTCAATAAGAAAAGAATAACTTGTACATATCATATGGTATATAAATATAAATTTGTGGCTGTTTCTCATGATTGTGTTGGAGGTGAGATGTGTCACAGACAATCAATGTCACGGATGGTCATAAACTCATCTATGGGCATATATTACAGTAAGAAATTTAATTTTAATTTTAATTTATATAAAATATGTAAGGTTAGCTTATAAAGAGTTGTTCATTCCATATAGAGAATCACACATACCATCGGGAACTAGGACAATTCCACGCCTTTAAACGATGGAATTAGAAGAGTTTTCCACCTTTAATTTTATAACTTACTCTATTCGCAACACGTCAATAAATCTTAGCAATGTAATCGTTCGCATTATCAAAATGTTCAGAAATTATACTGTCATAAATATTAAATGACAACACTGAAGAAGACTGCGTACAGTCGAAACGGTTGAATTTTATTTTTGTTAATTTATTTTAAATATCTTTAATGTTAATATTTAATAAATAATCGTTCAACAACATCTAGATATTTGCTCGTTAGTTGGCCTTTTTATATCATTTTATGTTTATTTTTTAATAATTTAAGAATTTTCAAATTAATTTTGGTTCATGATCGTACGATTTCTTTTCATTAAGGAGATCCCTCGCGTCTGTTTTCTTACCGACGAAGCATTATTTTCGTTCTTTGAGTCTCTCGTCGCATTGATTTGACAGAATTAAAAATCCTTCTCTATACGATTGCAATACATACATCAATGATCTCAGCAAACTTCGATTTCATATGAAAAATGAGAAATAATTATGAAATTACAGTTTTCGTTACCTCCTTTTATCTCGATATGACGTCTCGAATTGCAGACGAGCTGTCAACTCCTCATAATACGTGCTTTATTTATAATAAATATACATTTTGTATGAATAAAAAGGTTTCCTGGAATTGAGGCGCACGAAAGAAAGCACTGTTACCCTCCAAATTTGAATTAGAAGTCTAATATAAGAGTATAACTTGGACTACGATTCGTACGTATGTGTGCGTGCGTTGTAGATATAGTGGAGCAAAAAATAGCAGTTATTATTTCTCAAATAATTTTCACGTGCGCTGTTGCCACATGGATCATTATTTTGTTTATAGATAAGAATCGCAACACACTCAATATGCATGTATATTATAATGTCATTGAAAGTAAGAACGAGAAGGAGTAAAGAGCGAAAAATTAATAAATATTTATAAATATATACAAATATATATAAATATAAATAATATATATAATATATATATAGTCATAGTCATATTTATTCGGCTTCCCCTAGAGGTTTGCCTAGAAGCTTTTTAGGGAAGCTCCAAACCCCTTACATCCTCCTTTCTTCCTTTATCATATACAATACTTTCACACAGGATATCATAGCCATTAACCTCATTCTCGTTCCTCCCCGCTCCACCTCCTTTCTTCTCCCATTTCTCCTGTTCCTCTCTTTTCACCTCCAGCCTCTCTTTGCCTTGTCTTGTCTCCTCTCCTGCGTCCCTTCCTTTCCCTCCTTCCATTGCATCTCTCATCTCAACAGAAACTTCTTCGGATAAACACACACATAAATACATCATTCCCCTGTATCCTAGCCTTAGGCGATCTTACAATCATTCTACTCCACCCTTCCCTACCCCCCTTTCCAGTCTTCCTTCCCTTTTCCCCTTCATTTTCCCATGCCCTCTTACCCTTAAAACCTCCCCCCTTTCTCCTCTTCTCTCTTTTAACCTTCTGCTTCCTCCGATTCCGCTCTTATGCCTCTACCTCCGTTTTGTCCTCTCTCTCTTCCCTCCGCTGCACTGCTTCATCTCTGTCATCTTCCGTCCGCTCTCTTCCAATTCTTCCTCTGTCTTCTTCTTCGCTCCCCCCCTTCCGTCCTCTTCTCACATTTCTCTTCTTTTATCCGTTCTCCTCTTACCGCTTCCCTCCACCTCCTGTCTTCTCCGCTCTCCGACTCATTCTTTTTACACTCCTTCCTCTCTTTCTTCCTTTCCTCTTCCAATCTCTCATCCCCTTCCACGTTCTTCCTTCATAACCTCTCCATCATCTCCAGTCTCTCTAGCCTTTTGTCTACTCTTCTTCTCCTTCCTCCTCCTCAGTCTCTCTCTCCGACTTCTTCTCCATCACCTTCAGCATCTTTTCCATTATCACTCTCATCTCCTTTATCTCTCTCACTCCCTCTTCATCCATTCCATCTTCCGACTTTCTCTCTCTCCAACACCGTATCCTCTCTTCTACTGTCTCTTAACTTTTCTTCAGATCTCTTCCTCTTTTCCACTTCCGGCTCTATCAGCGTCCTTTCTTCTTAATCTCCATTATCTCTCACTTTCCATCTGCTCTCTAACCTTCTTCCAATCTTCCAAAACATTTGTCAGCTGGATCGCTATCGACCCTGCACGTGTCGATCATACCGGTGGCGCCCTCTTTCCACTTCCACTCCTGTATCCACCTTCCTTCGCCGTCTCCATCTGAACCGCTCGAACCACTCTCTACTTGCCGCAACCTCCGTGGCGCCCTCTCCATCTATCCTTTCTCTCACTTAAGCCTCTCCTTACTGTCCAGCGCCCTCTCTCTCATCTCCTCTGCCACGTCACGTCTCCTCGTCCTTTCTTCCCGTTACTCCGTATTATTCCACCTTCCATAAAATCCTTTCTACTCCGTTCTCACGCTCACCATCACCTCACTCAACTCCTCCTGTATTCCTCTATCCGTCTCTTATTTCCTTCTCCTCCATCTCACCCAACAAACCACCTTTTTCACGTCCCAACACGGAGCACTACTTTCCGCCTGTCACTACCTCCGCGGCCATCTTCCTCTCTATAATATATATATTATATATGTATATGTATATGTATATAAATATATATATATTTAATAATATAATATATCATAATTAAAATACTTTTGAGTCGCTAGTCAAAGAAATAAAAGGTAACTAATTTAGTCGACCAAACTAGCAAGAAATATATTTATTTGAAAATCACGACGTTTCGACCATGTGGTTGTGGTCCTTATCAAGTGATAATAAACTGGAAGAATATATCAATAATTAACGATTGAAATTATTAAAAATGTAAAAAGGTATTTTAGCTGATATGGTGATGGATGACTTAGAGACACATTGTATAAGTTCGTTGAGTTTTACCGTTCCTGTTTATTATAGATATGTAGACCGACATTTTCGCCATAGTGCCTTTTACGAAATTGGATGAGATGTTAACGACTTTTAATAGTTATCACCAACGTTTGAGTTTCACTCACGAAGTTGAAGTCAATTCTTCTATTAATTTTTTAAACACACCACTGTCATCCGTAATGGCAGCAGACTCATGACTAATTGGTATAGGAACTACATGGTCCGGTAGATATATAAACTTTTTTTCTAATCATCCTATCAAATATAAAATTAACACTATTTATAGTCTTGTTGATTATGCTATACTTTTATTCGCTGACCGTTTTCATTGTGAGAATATAACTCGAAAATTATTAGTGCCTCGACATTTTCGCTGAGGAAAGAACGTCTCCAAATGATCCCAGGAATCTGCCCACGACAGGTGAAACGCGAACCACCGGACACCCTGTATATAAACTCTAGATACATAGTATAATAAAATCTTAAAAATTAAATAATCTTCATGCATAGTATAATACAAACTTTCAATAAACTTAATATAATAAGAATTTAAACTTAAGAATATAATAGAATTTATAATTCATCTTTTACTGGAACAGGCTTTAGTTCACGCACGCTTCCCAAAAATAATGGGAGTTTAGTTGGTTTATGTTCGATTGCGAACATGAATGGACGATCTACGACAAACTTCATTGGTAAGATGGCCATTCTTTTCAATCTTGTTTCAGCAACTGCAATCAATAATTTTCTATTGTAATGCTTACAATATCAACATAGGGTTTTCTATTATTCACTGAATAGACCTGTTACAGCAGCAGCTTCCGAACCTTGTTCGTCAACCTCTATAAAAATTTTTTGTAACACATTGCCCACTTTTAGAGGTAATTTTGAGATACGTATAAAATTCGCGTTATCCTCGAACATCGTTTTCAAATTAATCTGCAAGAATTTTAATTTCTGAAATTTATGAATTTTCTCTTTCATATAAATTTAAAATATATTTCACAAATAGCTTACCTTATGTAGAATATCTTTTAAATCAATAGTAATTTCAAATTTAAACTTAGGTAAATATAATTCGAAATTGTCAGAAATCCTGCGTTCATTTACCAATGTTTCCCAATTAAAATTTTTTTCTACATCCTTCAGTTCTACCTCTTCATACGGCAATAATATTATCATTACAATGTCCTCATTCTGTAATATTGTATTTTTATTCAATTTTATTCTTGAAAGTTTTTTTATAAATAATAATTACTTACCAAGTAGGGTATTTCAATAAATTGTGCATGCAAAGCTGGAATTTCACCATAAAAATATGTCGCGCTTTTAAACATTGTTGAGACATGATATGATTTTCTTTTCGAACATGAAAGATACGTGGCTTTGTATCCTGTTCATTAAACATTTTTAGCCATTTACATTTAAAGTAAATAGCATTTATCAACAGAATTTGTGTATCTGTAGCGATATCGCCTATTCACAAAAAGTTAATTATTAAATTTAATTATTAAAAATGTTTTTATAAAAGCAATAACTTTTTATATTTAAATGTTAATTATTTGTGAGACATATGAGCAACATACTTGGAGATATTATGTCGTGTATCTCAGAATTTGTCGCTGTACGAATCCATGAGTTAATAGTTTTCGCAGCATGTGTGTTGTCTTTGAAATCTATTTTTGAAATCGAAGATTTAAAAATATTCATGCATATTGATAGAAAATTTCCTTCTAGATCAACTTCCTTTTGAACATATGCTGCATTTCTTATATACAATGTGACAGTACTCTGCGTTGATACCACTGCTT